>NC_080403.1:28800357-29112500 GCF_030265065.1 Corythoichthys intestinalis | reverse complement strand
AGTTAACAAAAACACCATACAGTAACCCCAACCTGAATCTCCTAATTTTTATTTTCCCTCATTTTCTCACATCCAATTGCAAAACTTCAATTTTAACTACTTAAGAACATATGATGTACAGTAAATTAAAAATGTAGACAATGTGAACATAGACAAATATGTTATTAAAAAAAAAAGCAACATACATGAACAAAAATAAGTATAAGTGACTTACATTATGTACAGTGAAGTGGAATATATTTTGAAGATTTTTTTATATTATAAGGAAATACTGTAAATAAGCAGCCTAATATAAGTAAATGAACAAACACAAGTCCAAAGTGCACATTGACTATATTGCGTGAAGTGGAATATATTTTGAAGTTTTTTTGTTTTTTTTTTTATTATAAGGAAATAAATAAGCAGCCTAATATTAGTAAATGAACAAACACAAGTCCAGAGTGCACATTAAGTACGTATATTGCCAAATGTATGTATATAAGCATTTGAGACAAGCATTTATGGACCTCATTGCAGTAAAAAAAATGTTTAAAGCCTTATTGTGTTCAATCTCACTTTAGTTATATTTGTTTTACCATGAGAACTGCATGTAATGATTAATACATCATTTATGATATTAATTAGAGAACATACTGTATATACAAATTAATTAAAAAAAAAAGTTATTACAGTATACTATGTTTAAGGACCACATAAAGCTTTCAAATTTAAAATTTTCTGTTCATTATTTCTGGGGGAGGCATTATAAGATGGAAGGTGTTCTGAACCTCCAAATCAGAGCAAATAAAACAAAATATAATACATGAAAATAACCCTCTTTCCTTTCTCTTAAAGAATGATCAATTTTCCATTGCATTACCCTTTATCATTTAACAAGCTTATTTTTTTTCTTTTTTTGTTGTCCCAGAAACATGTGCATTTAAACCAATCAGAGCTAACTATCCATGATGATCATGTGTTAGTAGGTCAGTCAACTGAACGGACAACTACAGTCTAGGCAGGGTGGTTCGCTTTGTGCATGTGCACATCGACTGTCTCGTCGCACTCAGATACACACGCTGGGAGAACTCCGTAGAATAAATAAATCAAAAATATTGGTGGAAACGGATGACGCTACACAAGCACTTTATTAGCCTTGTAAATCTAACGTTAATAGATTGTTTACTTCTTGGAGATGCGTGTGTGGATGCCTGGCAGTTTGTTTAACATGAAGGTTTGACAGTTTCCTTCATACTTTCGTGATCAAAGCACCATTGCGGCTCACTTTCACCCATGGTCAAATGTTTTCTTTTATAATTTGCATTTTCCGAACGTATTCCAACTATAGGGTGTAGAAATGCATTTCCCAAACACTACAGTATATCCGCTGTTAACTTAAATTCCAACTCCATCCCATCCACTGTTCCACTGAGATTCATCCAAAGAGCATTGCAAGGAAGGGCTATTTGTATTGGTTTAACCTTGTCTAGACCCAAACATGCAAAGACTTTTCCTCTGCATTCCTCCAGGCTTGTTCAGAAACTGGAGCTATGGCAATGCAAAATATATAGAAGCCGATGTGTGTTAGTCCTGTCTCGGTCATAAACGAACCACTGTTTTTTGGTCCCTCTGGGAGAAGCACCCCCCTTTCCAACCCCTCCTTGGCCTTTCCTGCCAAAAGGCTTGAACTGAGAGACACACTGTACAAGCGAAAGCCTGATCCTTTTAGCCCACAAATGTGTGTGTTTTGAGGGTGTTAGTGCATAGGCAAGGCATGTGGGTGGTGTCTGTGTAATGAAGAATGTATGCAGATGTACAGTCTGATGCCTATTTGCATATGGAACATGTCATGTCATTAAAAAATGTTTATATAAGGACTTGAGACCACCACCAAAATGGATGAAGAGAACTTTGTTTTCAGCAAGCGCGAGTAAGACTTTCATCTTGTCATATTTGCGCGAGAGTAATGTGCCCCAAACAGATACGACATTAGACATTGGGGTTGAAACTAAACCTCTTTTCCAAAACCCTCACATTGTGCATATGCAGATCGAGTTGGTCTGGCACACAAATGGAAGCTAGTGTTCTGTACTTGAAAAGTAAACTTTGTACTGGTTTTCAAAGACACAAGTTTAGACAAGTTGCATTTACAGTATATCCACAATCGTAATTCAATTTCAGTATGTTTTATTATACTGCATGTCATTTGTATTTAAAGGAGCATTATATAAGATCTGCACTTCAGTTATTGATTAAATAGTCCATTATATAAGATCTGCACTTCAATTATTGATTAAATAGTCCTAATACATTGCTACCTCGACATAGGAACGCATCGATATACAATCCTTTCAACAACGCCATTTGATTCGACATATGATGACATGCTTGAAATACGACGATTTACGAGTGCGTCGCAATTTCATCGTTTTACCGCAGGATGGCAGATTTTCTTGTGAGAGAAATCAACATAGGTCCCCAAAATGTTTAGAGCAGGTGGTGAAAAAAGGGAAACGGTGACGCTTACCATTGAAATTAAGATGAACTTATACAAAAATATGACCGTGATGTGCGTGTCAGTGACCTGACTCGACAATACTGCCGGAATATGTCTACGATCTCGACGGTCCTCCTCCGACCTCCATTCGCCAGTCTTTATAAGGTGACAATTATTATTATTGTAACATTGGCAAGGAAGTCGCTGTTCTTCATTAGTTTTTTAATCACTTATTTTAGAACTTGTGCAGCACAACACAACGACTATCACTCATAGCTGACACCAACAACAACAGAACATGAAAAGAGGAATTAAAAACTTCCCACTCTACCACACCTCTCACTGTCTCATCAGTCACACTGTACATTCAGGAACAGCATGCAAAACACAACCGCCACGTTAGAACCCGATTTGTTAGATTATCATTATATAAATATTATTATTCCGATTTATATTTATAATGTATTTGTTTGGCTATGTGTAATTGCTATTTATAATTGTACCTGCAGTATTTATGAAGGATTTAGCATAGGTTTTTGGGCTGTGGAACAAATTCATCCATTTATGATGGATTCTTATGGGAAAACCCTGCTCGACAAACGACCATTTCGACTTAAAAACCAGGTCCTGGAACTAATTAAGTGTGTATGTAGAGGTACCGCTGTATTTCAATAAACATGATAAAAAAAAACTGTTTTTTGGAAATAGTTATAAGACGGTCCTCAATGGTTAAGCAGAGATTTTTCCACTTTAAAAAAAGATTTGCAACCCGAAAAGTTATTTTTTGATTCAGGGTCTAAAACAGATGTCCAGCCATCCACTGTCATCCAATTACGAGATCAGTTCTTTGTCTCCGTCCAGGTTGCTACAATTCTGTGGCCTATGTAAACAAAATGTTTTTCCACGTTCGTAGGATTAACGATGTCATGTACCAGTAGAGCAAAAAAATAAAAAATCTCTTTCCGAATGTCAAATGAGTCAAAACTAATTCAGAAACAAAACAGGTATATATCCTTGTTTTACCTTGTTTCTAAAATGTATATACTGTATGCATTGTAGATGCGTTTGAACAATGGAGACAAATGATAGGGAGAAAAAAATTGACGACAGACGCCAAAATTGCGAGATAATTGAGGGTGGTGTGGTTCAGTGGTAGAGTAGTTATTCCCCAACCCAAAATTTGTGGGTTTGATTCGCCACCCTGATGACCTCGTCTAAGTATCCTTGAGCAAAATACAAAACCCCAAGTTGCTCCTGGTACTGTGTCACCAGTAGGTAGATGAGAATAAAGTGTGAAGCCCTTTGAGGGCCTGAAAAAGATGGAAAGGTGAAATATAAGTGTAACTCCATTTACCATTTCCATTTAACCATTCAGAGAACTGGGTGAATACTAGAGCAGGAGAAAGAGGCGCAGCTGCATCTAAGCCGAAATAACCCAGTTTTAGATGGATTTTTTTCCTATCGGCCGCTCGGGTTAAAAAATACATATATATACAGTATACGTAAAATTTCCAAACAACGGCGCTGATAATCGGCCCGGCCAATAATCAGTCAATCTTTAATATGTACTGGTGTATATTACTTTCCCTTTACTGTATCGGTACATTGACGATAGCAATACGAAAAAAGTCGCTATGTTCCTGCTAACGTTGTGTAGCATCTGAGTCCAAATGGGGAGAATGTGGTGTTTATCCTGGTTGCAGTGCCATTTTCGGCCGCCAGTCTTACATATGGCTCCATTAATTCAGAAACTATGCATACCAGCATTTGTACTCGTATCACATGTAGTCCCTGACAAAAGTTTTGTTGCTTATCCATTTTGTAGAAACAATTGCTAATAACCTGACTTTTAATTATTCAATTGGTTTCAGAAATGGCTCATATGAAAGCTAAGACCCTCCCAAATGATGCTGAATCTGCTCGGTGGAAGGCAAAATAAATAGTCTGAAATATCAACAAACCTTAGCTGCCTCTTACATTCCTAACCATAAAAAGGGCCAAATTCTGCAGCAAGATGGTGCTCCATCGCATACTCCAATCTCTATCTCAAAGTTCCTCAAGGCAAAGAAGATCAAGATCCTCCAGGACTGGCCATCCCTGTCACCAGACATGAACATCATTGAGCATGTCTGGGGTAGGATGAAAGAGGAAGCATGGAAGACGCAACCCAAGAATGTTGATGAACTCTGGGAGGCATGCAAGACTGGTTTCTTTGATGTTCCTGATGACTTCATCAATAAATTGTATGAATCCTTGCCGAACCGCATGGATGCAGTCTTTCAAGCCCATGGAAGTCATACAAAATATTAAATTTGGATCTCACAGCACCACTACTTAATTCGCTTATGTTATGTAACATATTTTTGTATTTGAAGTACATTTTTTGTTCAATTTTCACACTACTTTCTGTAGGTGACAAAACATTTGTCTTGCCAAAATTTGACCTTTATCTTTACGTCTTCATTAAATGATAAATCTTTTTTTCAGTGAAATAAGTATATTTTTGTACATTCAACATCATTTGGGAGTGTCTTAGCTTTCATATGAGCCATTTCTGAAACCAATTGAATAATTAAAAGTCAGGTTATTAGCAATTGTTTCTACAAAATGGATAAACGACAAGACTTTTATCAGGGACTGTATTGGGAATCACAACATTCATACCAAGAACACTGTAATGCACAATGCGCCATAGTATAAAAATATGTTTAGAACTTTAGGAGTACAAAATGACCTGAGTATTGTAACTATCATTCCACTATTCTACTGACATTTCATAATTTGCCTATTGCACAACAAAATAAGACCACAAGGTGGTGTGATTAGTATATTGCAGGTGATTCAATAATGCTTAGGTTCTGACCATTTATTTTGATAATTTCCTTGGCTTTCAGTCAAGCCCAAGCAAAGATTGCATCGGGTGAGTGTACCCCCTCTGAATTAATAATTCACTCTGCCCCTTTCACACACGCCGTAATACCGTGGAAATCGCGGGATTTAAATGGGCAGCACTTGTATGTGATCGCAATTTCCCGGGTCGACTAACACGGACATTACACGGACATTTCACGGGTCGCGTCTTAGTATGATTCCCGTGAAAGTCCCGGGACGAGGCTTATGTGAAAGCAAGCGTTAAATTCCAGGATCACAGCACGATGGCTGATGACACAAATATCATGACGGGCCGATCGTCACTTCCGCTTTGTTCGCAGTAAGACGATAAGCGGTAAACAAACATTACAATTATCAACATAGTAAGCTGGAAATAGCTAAATTAAACTGAAAACATAACGAAATTAAATTGCCACTGGATCGCAGAGTCAAGGAAGAGAATCCATCTTTGGAACTGTGTGGTTTATTTTGTTGCTGATCGCAACTGCGGAAACAAGGCTGTACCTCAAAGCACAAAACAGCGGATGGATGCGTTCAAGGGTTTATCAAATACTAACAAAAATACACGCAGTCGTGGAAATGGGGGAATAAAACAACGGGTGCGTGACAATAGGTCAACGGGATCAATAATACTAACCTAAGCTGTTGGCAGAGAGCTGATAAGACAAACAAAGATAACAAAACAAATACACTCCAACACCAGCACAACGTTGGGGATTTCAAAACAAGGGTGGCATAGATGTCGAATGGCGCCCAGCAAGTTAATATCTTTGCACCCTTCTCTTGGATCGCCTGGGCCTAAATATACTCCTGATGAGCTTGAAATGGCTGCAGTTACGACGTCGGGAACGCTCCCACAAATGGCTCCGTAAAAAAAGCACGATTTTACCAACATTGTGACAGCCGATGCAGACCAAAAATGACGTAATGTCCAGGTTATAAAGTCGCGCCAGAGAGCGCCAGTGGGCAACACGGGACAAGTGTGTGAAAGTGTCCAACCAGTGTCATTCTCCGGACATCTCTACATGTGTAAAAGCAATGACACTAGTAAATCCCGCGTCACCTTACACAGGAATTTCCCGGGATACGTGTAGGAAAAGGGCTAAAGTGCACACACTTACAAAAGTCTAAATTTATGTAATATCTGCATCTGTGACACCTACTGGAGACATACTATTCAATAACTATAATACTGTATGTAGCATCTGCATCTGCCAAGGCTACCAGAGGCACACTCCACATATTGTGCAATCATTAATTAACTGTTTTATAACGGGAAGTATATATTGTTCAAAGACAAATTTTTGATGATGTCATGGAACATAATGGCATTTCATTACGTTTTTTTTATCACACAAACTTTTTGGTTGTTAATCTTTGTGAAATGTTACATTAGTGGAACCTCACAGAGCTTCCATTTGAAGGATAAAGTACATATTTCTGGTCCATGTACTGTAAAACAAATGTTTTCCACATACATTACTGAAGTTAATGTATATTTATCCTATACAGCTATTCTGAAATCTGTTCTAGTGCTTATTGCATTTAATGGATGGTAATGAAGACAAGCGGTTAACTCATTCACTGCTATTGTCGGTGATCGTCCAATCTATTCAAACTAGGAGGGGTGGCAGTGCATAAGTCTAGCAGCTTTAGTCAACACTTGAGTAAATGATGCTGTAACAGAGTACAATGTATTATTAATGTTAATGAAATTCTAATGTAGGTGAACTTAATGATGAGGCAATTATGAAGCACTTACAGTATTTCTATCAAGGAAAGAAAAGTCAAGTTTTCGCTTTGTTGTGAAACTACACCTCAGTGTTGCCATTTATACTTCAGTCTTTATAGTGACCCTTTCTTTTAGTCAGGAAGTTTCCAACTGTCTTATAACACATTAAAATAAACTAAAGCCTATGACATTTTGACTAGAGTAGAGTAATGGGTTAATCAACAACTAAATGACGATCAAATTAATTGACAACTTTTTTGATAATCAATTATTCATCGAAAGCTTTTAACATAAAATTATCCCAACTTGGAATTTCAGTCTCTAGACAGTGAATATTAATTAATTTATGTCCTTTTCAAGAAAGCAGACTGATGAGTTTAATCAAAATGAGATTGCAACAGTCTGTTTTTATGGTACTTCTTTTCATCAACATTTTTGCCTCTTCTCTGATGATGATACAGACTAAATCAATAACTGAATTAGAATTAAGTTACGTTTGTGTGTATTCTGCACTGTCAATTCGAAATCCTGTCAGAGATGATACAGGGTTGGAAATTAAATACTGTTTTGCATCAAATTTGAAGTGAGAGAGACTCTTTTGCTGCCCAGATAGTCACTCTGGACAAAGTAAGTGTAGCCTCCAGCACCACAGTTAAAACCTAGGAGTTTTATTCGACCCTGACTTATCGTTTAAAGCTCACATTAAACAAACCTGCTGAACGGCCTTCTTTCACCTGCGCAACATAGCCAAAATTAGAAATATTTGATCTAAAAGCGAAGCAGAAAAATTAATTCACGCGTTCGTTACATCGAGATTGGATTACTGTAACTCCCTACTTGCAGCTTGTCCTGAAAGTTCTCTATAAGGTCTTCAGCTTGTCCAAAACGCAGCAGCAAGACTTTTAACAGGAACCAATAGAAGAGAGCACATCACCCCTGTGCTCCAAGCCCTTCACTGGCTTCCAGTCGAGTTTAGAATTAAATTTAAAATCCTCCTTCTTACATTTCAGACCATTAATGGGTTGGGGCCATCTTATTTCACCGATGCTCTGGTTCCATACCGCCCCAACAGAACACTCCGCTCTCAGAATGCAGGTCTACTGGTAGTTCCCAGGGTTTCTAAAAGTACTGTTGGAGCTAGAGCCATTAGCCACCAAGCCCCTGTTTTATGGAATCAGTTTCCAGCTAATATTAAAGAAGCCGAGACAGTCTGCACATTTAAGATTAGATTAAAAACGTTCCTATTCGACAAAGTTTATGGTCAGGCTAGTTGAAGTCGGAGTAGACTCAAAGTTTAGTCTAAGCTGCACTAGAAGCTATAAAGCTGGGGGAAGTACAGCCACTGAGTTCTATCTCCTTTTTCTCACTCTACCTACCACTTATCTTACTTTATTTCTATTTTCCAATGTTAATATCTAGTTGTCTAGTCTCTTCATCACTAGTCACCTGGTGTCCCCTTTCCCCCCTCCCTCCCCTCTGGGGAGGGGCTATTTTTCAGCTGCAGCCTCCTGACCGTCCGGACCCCTGGCTGGATGGACGTCCTCGTTGCTACCCCCGTCTCATCTGGCTAGATGGACCTCTTCTTGTTCCTTTACTCCACTGCATCTTTATGGACTGTAACTTCGCCTGCTAATTCCCATTAGCAGTCCTGGGGCTTCCTGTCTATCCGTCCTGGGAGTGGATCTCGCCTGACTGTGGTACTCCCCAAGGTTTCTCATTTTCTCCCAAAGACTCTGGAGTTTTTGGAGTTTTTCCTTGCCGACATGGAGGGTGTACGGATGGGGGATACCCAGGACTTGAATTTACTTATTCATCTTTGTTGCTTCATTTGCTGTTTCTGATTGTGTATCATATTGCCTCTGCAAAGCCCTTTGAGACAACGTTGTTGTGATCCAGGGCTATACAAATAAAATTGAATTGAATTGAATTGAAATTTTTGGTTAATCGAAAAAATAATTGTGAATACAACCAATAATTTAAATAGACATTCCAGTTCTAGAGTAAATATGTAGATATGAAGTTTGCCCGTCGTTACAAACATTTACTATTTCTGAATGAGCCTGACAGCTTGGTATGCTCCTTCACACCACATGAGGCACTTCTTTTTAGATGTGTAACAACTGCACACATGTCTCACTCCATGCTACACATCACACATTTGAAAAACTATCTTGCCTCACTCTACCTTCTACAGTATATGTTTTATTTTGGCACATGATATTGCAAGGTATGTCTGAATGACACCAGTGTGTGGATCTGGAAAAGATTAGGTTTGAGCAAATCCTGTAACCAGCTGCAAATTCTTCTCACCAATGCCAACCCAGCTGCAGAAACAGTGATCATCCACTATTTGGTTGAGTAATTAAATTTTTCCTCACTTCAATTCTGCCTAAAAAATAAAATTTTTAGACACAGTAAATACGGTCTTTCGTTGTCTCACACTGTAGTCATAGTCGAACCAAGCGCTACGTACTAAGCTTTGTCATATTTCCTGGTCTTCGCTATCGAGTGACTTTTCTTTTGTTTCATTATCTTCACCTCTAGCAGCCTTTCTTTTCATCTGTGTTAAATATTTTTTCATGTTTCTCTTGAGGGTTGTTTCACTCCATTCCATATGTCCAGCTCCGTGCTGTGCACGTTTGGTGCATAAACATATGGTGCATAAACATATGCTACATATAGAGGACACACTGTGACAAAGAATGTACAATTACTGGGGCTACAACAACTAATTGATTAAAATCGATTAATAAATTAGTTGTTAACTAATATGATATTGGATTTTTGCCCCATTTGGGTCCTTGTTTGCGTGTAATGTGAGGCTGCGTGCACTCGCTAGTGATTAGAGCAAGCGCGAGAGAGTTCACTGCTGCTGCTGTTGGGTTGTTGAATCAATAATATTACTAAATGTCGAGAGTTAGGTTGTCTTTTGTGTTGTTAGATCCAGTGTGCCTCCGTCAGAGGTGAGTATATGAAGCCAGTTGTATTGTTTGTATTTTTCGTTGAGGAGACATTACTACTTAGCACGGAGCACTAAGTTAGTCAGGAGCTAGAAGGAAATATTCATCCATTTTGTCTTCATTGGTACTTACAAATTGCCTAAAACAACTTCAAGTTAAATTGTGAAGGTAATTGAAAAAAAGTCACATTTACAGTGGGGCAAAAAAGTATTTAGTCAGCCACTAATTGTGCCAGTTCTCCCACTTAAAAAGATGACAGAGGCCTGTAATTTTCTTCATAAGTGTACCTCAACGATGAGAGACAGAATGAGAAAAAAATATCCAGAAAATCACTCTGTCTGATTTTTTTATTTTAAGTATTTAGTCACTTTCAAACAAGCAAGATTTCTGGCTCTTACAGAGCTGTAACTTCTTTAAGAGGCTCCTCTATCCTTCACTTGTTTCCTCTATTAAAGGGCACGTGTTTGAACTCATTCTCAGTACAAAAGACAACTGTCCACAACTTCAAACAGTCACACTCCAAACTCCACTATGGCCAAGACCAAAGAGCTGTCAAACGTCATAACAGAAACAAAATTCTAGACCTGAATCTTGCTGGGAAGACTTAATCTGCAATAGGTAAGCAATTTGGTGTGAAGAAATCAACTGTAGAAGCAATTATTAGAGAATGGAAAACATGCAAGACCACTGATCATCTGCCTTGATCTGGCGCTCCCCCCAAGATGTCACCCTGTGGGGTCAAAATGATCCCAAGAACAGTGAGCAAAAATCACAGAATCACACAAGGGGAGTTCGTGAATGACCTGGGGAGAGCTGGGACCAAAGTAACAAAGGCTACTATCAATACCACACTCCGCCACCAGGAAGTCAAACCCTGCAATCCCAGATGTGTCCCCCTGCTTAAACCAGTACACGTCCAGGCCCATCTAAAGATTGCTAGAGAGCATTTGGATGATCCAGAAGAGGACTGGGAGAATGTCATATAGTCAGATGAAACAAAATAGTTTGAACTTTTTGGTAGAAACACAACTTCTCATGTTTGAAGGTGAAAGAACGCTAAATTGTATCCATAACTAGTGTGAAGCATGGGGGTGGAAACATCATGCTTTACCACATTTTTTCTGCAAAGGGACCAGGACACCTGATTCATGTAAAGGAAAGGATGAATGGGGCCATGTATTGTGAGATTTTGAGTGAAAACCTCCTTCTATCAGCAAGGGCATTGAAAATGAAACTTTCAGTATGACAATGATCCCAAACATATTGCCGGGGAAACAAAGAGTGGCTTCGCAAGAAGCATTTCAAGGTTCTGGAGTGGCCTAGCTGGCCTCCAGATCTCAACCATATATAAAATCCTTGGGGGGAGTTGAAAGTCCGTGTTGCCCAACGACATCCCCAAAACATCACTGCTCTCGAGGAAATCTGCATCGAGGAATGGGCCAAAATAACTGCAAAAGTGTGTGAAAACCTTTGAAGACCTACAGAAAACGTTTTGACCTCTGTCATTATCAATTTAGGGAATATAACAAAGTATTGAGATGAACTTTTGTTCTTGACTAAATACTTATTTTCTATCATAATTTGTAAATAAATTCTTTAAAAATCAGACGTGATTTTCTGGATTTTTTTTCTCATTCTGTCGCTCATCGTTGAGGTACACCTATGGAGAAAATTACAGGCCTCTGTCGTCTTTTTAAGTGTGAGAACTGGCACAATTGGTGGCTGACTAAATACTTTTTTGCCCCACTGTATCTGTCACATGCACCCTACCACACCTGTATAAGACGTTCTGTGGTATAGTAATAATGAAACAAACTGTTACATAGCCTTTCTGCTTTATTTCTGTTAGTGTTTTCAATTGTTTAGCATGGCAGTAAGTAGTTTCACAAGGGTGTCAAAAACTTTTGTGACTGTTTCACACTGGGTTAAAATGAAGACCAAAACATAAAAGTCCAGAAGGCTTATTACACAAGACTAACTATTGGGAATAACCTAATGTGAGTCCAAGTGAGAAAAAACATTGTGGGGTAATTGCCTTACAGGGAAAAGATTGCTCTGAACACACAACCTTGGTTGCTGTCTGTGTGCGGGTGACAGTCTACGGCTGTATTGTTCAGCCATAACACGGATGCGCACCCCACACTAATATTTTTCTAACATATCCATCATACCCATCTTCATGTCAATGGTAAGCATCACCTTTTTCCTTTTTTTCCCCACCACCTGCACTAACATTGTTGGAACCCAGGTTAATTTCTCTCACAAGAAAATATGCCGTGCGTCCGTCTTGAGGGAAAACAACGTAACTGCGGTGCTGTCATAGATCGTCGTATTTAGAGCATGTCATCAGATGTAGAAACAAATGGCGTGTCAAATTTTACGTCGGATGTCGAAAAGAGTGATCGGATTTTGAGGTACCACTGTATATGGATCGATATTGGTTAATCATGGCATGACATTCCATTTAGCTCAGCTCCATCTTGTGGATGCATAACGCAATGCCAACCACTACTATTACTATTACTGCGCCTTAAAATGCAATGCACCCTATACATGAAAACGGTTTTAAAATAAAAATTTCAAACATTTTTGAAAAAGCTCCAAGGAGCCGCTAGAGCAGCACTAAAGTGGCTCCAGAGCTGCGGGTTGCTGACATCTGGGATAAGCCGTAAAGATGAAGATGAATGAATGAAATAGATTTACTGTAATTTTCGCACTGTAAGTCGCACCTGTCTATAAGCCGCAGCTGTTCTCACTTTATTATGGGATATTTACACAAAAATATATTAACCAGTAACACTTTATTGGACAGTGGATTCATACGACTAACATCAGACAAAATGAACCACCAGGAAGCTTTGAACCAATTGGCTGCAAAGCTTCAGTGCTTCAAGAAGCTTCATTTGGCCATCACTGCTCCCTTGGGGAAGACAGTCAACCTCTGCTGCCACCTGCTGTCAACAATGTTGTTGTCCAACATGCCTCCTAGCATGTATTGCAGCGCTACAGATGTAAATAACAGTTAAAATTCATGTTCTTTGCTAATTATTTCATCAGTTACTGTTCCAGTTGTTTCATTAACTGCTTGTTATAGTATTTGGTAACACCTTTGTTGACAGGGGCGCCATAAGACTGTCATTAGAGAATCATAATGATGACATGACACTGTCATGAGCATTAATGAATGCTGATAACAGATGTCATTTAGTGTAATCTAGAAAATTATCTAAATTTTAAATGGATGTAAAAAATCCAAACAGGACATAAATGGAGTTTGCCGGCTGACACTTAATGACATCCGTCATAAGCATTCAGTAATGCCCATGATAGTGCCATCTCATAATTATGACGGTCTTATGATGCTGTTGTCAAATGAAGTGTTACCTATTGACTGAAAAAAATCAACAAATAAACCGTACTCGACTATAAGCCGCAGGATTCAAAATGAAGGGAAAATGTAGCGGCTTAGAGTCCGAAAATTACAGTAGTTTCTGTTTTCAGCCTCGGTTTTCTAATACAGTACTCGGTTCGCAGTTTTGTCCAGTGCAACCCTATTATGTGCACTGTATATAAGAGTAAATAGACTGTATATGTACACGTCATTAAAATGTAAATATAGTGTAGGCTTGTAAGTATAATGATCAATGTTAAGGGAAAAAAAAATAAAATAATTGTATGGATGGATGAATTTTGTTGTCAACTCACCAGGCTTTAGATTGCTGTTGAAATAGAAAATGACCATGACGAAGCATCCTAAACATAAAGCAAAAAACATTCGAATAATCTTAGGTTTCCTCATCTTGAGTCCTCGGGAGGAGACCGAGTAGATGACAAATTCCTTCCGGGGCTCATGCGAAATGGTGTTTTTGTCCAGACGCCGTGTCTACTTGATCACAGGTACTCTGCATCGCCGTCTCTTGACGTTTGCTGCTCGTGCACATCCTCACATCATGTCTAGTGGCGAAGACGCCGGGTCTGAAACACAGGTTGCTCCAGTTCCGAGGCCAGTCCGAGGGAAAGTCTCTACGAGTGTCAAGGAAGGCGAGGCATTTTATTAAAAGGTGCTATAGACGACCGTGTGGCTTCTTTCCAAAGGTTCCTCGGCCAGTTAACTCCTTCCTCGCTGCCCAGAATACAGCACACTGCTTGGTTTACTCTGGCGGTGTTTAACATTTCGAAGTAAAACGCTTATCAATTTGTAACATCACACATAGTTTATTAAATGCATAACAAATGTCCAATAATAGACAGGTTAGGGTTGACGGTTATATATTCAGGTTGGATTCGAAATGTCATATTTAATTAATAGTTAAGGACAAGCCCAAATAAAGATGGAACTGCCTGATAAATTGACAACGTGTGATTTTCTACATGTTGTTGCTGTACGTAACCATTGCTGAGTTATTGAGGCTATTAATAATTATGTTGCAGTGAAATTATTTATCTCTGAATTGAACCATTTCCCAATTTCCAGATGCCACGTGCTTTTATTTTGAAGCTAACTTTGCAGCGATGTTCAATTTTCCGGTACACAGCTTCACCTATGGCTAAACGTTCGTTGGACTTTTCCCCTGATCAATAAGTTGTGCCCCTTTTTTTTTTTTTTTTTTTTTTTTTTTGCATAATTCTATACGTTAATGGTTATATTCATAGATGTGGGCAACACGATGCGTGTTTTTTTTTTTTTTTTTTTTTTTTTTAAATGAATGGCTGCAACATTTTCAAAGGTTTGTGTTTCTCAGGTTCAGTTCAGACTCTCCTGTGTGGAGTTGGCATATTTCAAAATGACCTGCATGTCTCATCTACAGGCAGCCCTTTCTACTACATTCCAAAATCATGCATGTTCGGCCATGTAAAAGCTCTAAACTGACAATAGGTGAAAAAAAATTGTTTGCTGATACTCTGTGTCTTCTGGTTGACTTGGGACAGGTCCAGAGTGTAGCTTAGTCCAAAGTCTACAGGGATAGAATCCAGTTTATCTGCAACCATATTGAGGATAAGCAATACAAAAATAGTTGTATTCTTTCAATGCATTCGATTTTCTTCCAATTTCTTTATGGTACATAATGTCATGCATATATACAGTATATAGCAGACATGTCCAAAGTGCGGCCCGGGGACCAAATGCGGCCCGTGGTCAAATTTCCTCCGGCCCCCAGCCTCTGTCATAAGATCAATAACGTCTGGACCGCACACAGACTTGATAAATTGGTCAGCAGTACTGCTTACACGTTAAATGCTGCTCCTCATTTACCCACTAAAAAGCAGCAGCCCTCTAAGCAACATTACCCCGTGTGACCCTTGACTTCCAATTTTCTAAAATCAACAACAGCAACAATCAACAAAGTTGACTGCGATGGCTGACACTTCAAGGATAAGTGAAAATTGGACTATTTCTTCACTAAAATGCGCAGCAACTGTGCCTCATTTGCAAAGAGACAGTCGCTATTTTTAAAGAGTTCAATGTGAGGCGATATTACCAAACAAGACACATTGACATGTACAACAAGATTACAGGGAAGGTACGCAGTGAGAAATTGAAGCAACTTGAAGCTAGTTTAATTTCACAGCAGCAGTATTTCGCAAGATCCCGGGAGTCGAAAGAGAACGCCACAAAGGCTAGTTGCGAAATTGTTTAAATTATTAATTTAAAAAAATAATAAAGCAAATGTGACACACAAAATAGCTTGCTAAAATTTTCTGAAATATATTGTTCTATGTAACGTAAAGGACGTCAGCCAAGGTCGGCCCCCCACATTTTTGCCACACCAAATCTGACCCCCTTTGCAAAAAGTTTGGACACCCCTGGTATATAACCTACGTCATTCAGGATTTTTAATGACTCTTGAATGAACGGCAATTTAAACAGATTCAGACGAACCCACTTTTGAATTGCAGTTTAATCAAGGGCGTAGGTTTGGTGTCAACATTGGTAGGGGCGATATAACAGCATAACCTGCATGTACACTTTTTGCTGGGGATGGGACATTAATAAGACCAAACAGACTGGGTGAACAGGGGTCAGGGCTACATTACTCATGAATATGAATCTGATTAATTGATGGGCTAAATAATCAATGCAAAAAAAAAAAAATCTATTGTCTGATACTAACTTTCATATGTATTGGTTCAGGTGATAAACCATTCAATTCAAACTACTAAAAAAACATTTTGAAAACGTAATAAATGTTCTGTATGGATTTTATTAGCAAATTTAAATTGCAATATTTGAACATAAATTATATTAACATCCACAATAAATACAAACTTGTTAATAATCTCTTAACTAGCCATGGATGCAAAAAAATAAACATTTGTCCTGAGACCTCTCAACATTGTATGTCTAAATAAAGAAATTAAATATAACTGAAAATAATTTTTAGTCAGGAAATAACAAAAATAAATAAAAATAGAGCCTTGCTTCGGGTAAAATACTAGTGCTTTAGTCCACAAGCACAGCCAAACTCAACAAAAATTAAAGCTCATTTGGGCTGCTTTAAGACAACATAAGTAAAATAACAATTGTGGACAAAGGGGTAAACCTTGGTTCACTACATTTCTCACAGTTTAATTAATGTTAACAGTAGAAAACACATACAGGAGGACACTTCTCTCTAAGCAGCGTCTTACTCGAGTTTTGTAGATTAGCAAATCCTCTGATGCAGGTCAGACTTTCAGTAGCAATATTAGTGGTGTGTTCCCCACCTCCACAACATTGACGTCTTTTTACAGTACTTGCTGATGCCGGCCGGAAAAAAACTTATAATAATCCTCCTCTTCGAAGGGGGCGGAGGAGGCGGCATGTTGTTGATATGTTGTATTTCTGTCAGTACTGTGAGTGTGTGTGTGTGGTGGATCATTAGCAATCAAGCGTGCGTTTGAGGGGTGAAAATGGACTGGCACATTCGCAAGTGAAAAGGAGTAAATGCAAATCTGAACATAATGAAAATGATTCAGTTAATAATGGTAGAGTCAATTCTGTCCTTACAACATATGGGAAGACAACACAAATTACCTATATAACTGAAGTCATTATATAATTCAAATAAGGTTGCTTAAAAGTTGGTGGGGACAATTTGAGTATACTGAAAAGTTGGTAGTGTTATGTCCCTACCGTCCCTATGCAAAACTACGCCGTTGAGTTTAATGAATAGATTACTTCTCTTCTTTTATCAGGGAGCATAGCATAATATCTATGATGTTTATAAGAGATAATTGGTACACTCCAAACGACATAGCTCATGACTTCAAAGGTTCATCTTGCACGTGATACATCTGATCCCATCATGAACTTTCAGGCCTAAGGGCCCAAGAAGTCGAGTCCCACAAATCACTTTGCACAATAACAAGTTTTGCTAATTGGAGCACAGGCGGCATCCTGTAGTGCTCTTTTTGACCTTTGACCTCCCAAACATTCCTCATATCCTTCTCGCAAAGGACAACATGAATTAGATTACTTTGAGGAGTTGGGAGGTGAACAAGCGTGTACGACTGATTCAAAACCAATTTGAAGTGGGGAAAAAAAACAACATTTTAGGGCTTGACAGTGTTTGCTGTCTATAATATAGCATGGTCTCTTAGCAGGTCATTGTAAAAAGCATCCAGCACTGAAAAAGCTAGATCACAGATGTTACGTTGAAACAATTCAACGGATGCATCCATTTTCAACACCATATATCCTAGCCAATGTCGCCGGGTGCTGGAGCCTTTTCCATCTGATTTTGGGCAAAATGCTGAATACACCTCAAACTGGTTGCCAGACAGGGTATTTTGCGGTATTCATTTACTGTTTGCTTGCATTTCCATTCATTCAAATTGGGTGTTTTCAGATCAGAGTGTGGCGACGGGAAAAAAATTAAACTCGTCTCTCAACAAGCCACTTTATATAACTAATCATGGATAGGTTAACACTCAGCATGATTGTAAAAAAAAAAAAAAAAAAAAAGACTAAAATAGTATTATTTTTCATATTTCTGTACAACTGCTAAGGACTTACAGTCCTACACAGTTGTATACAAAGGTAAACTGTTAAGTGAGGGGTAAGTACCATTGTTGTCCACCTGAGGTCATCATCCTCACATAAATGTTTTGACACTTTATTAAAATTGCCAATAATGTTCCGGCCTTCCACGACAATAAACAACAGTTTCTATCTTTATGTGTATACATAAAAACAAATCTTCACTCATACTGTACGTAGTAAAGTACAAGTCACATGCAATGCCAGCATATATTCCTCGGCCTGTATAGAAAATAAGGAGCAACGATGATGTGGCAGAAGTGATCGGTAGGAAATTTAGTTAAAGCCAAAAATAGATAATGGAATCATGATGTAGCCGAGCAATCGGCCAGCAAATGTATAATAAAGTTAACATCAATCTGGAGCAGTTAAGATAGACATTAGTGAGCCAGTGCTGCTCTCTGGAGGCCATGTCAAAAACACTGGCCTATTGTTCTAACATACAGAAGGGAGAACAAGTATTTGATAGTGTATCAAATACTTGTTCTCCCCACTCTAGGTTACGATAAAATCACCATCCTATCAATGAGTCTTTTTAATAATTACTTACCGTTATTGTTTTACGTCACATTGCACAGATGATAACGTAGGATAGTTGAGTTATGGATACGTCATAAAACAAAAATGTCTGGTTAAAATGTTTCATAAGCGTGGCACTCCCAAATGACTCATGGTGGCCATAAGAGATAAGTGTGTTTCAAATAGCAAGTCATCGTGAGACTGATTGGTTATAACTGTAGTCTTGATTACACAGTAAATTGCCAGCAAATAATTGGCCTAATTCGTGCCCACAAGACCAACTGGGATACTAGAAACCTTAATGGATACGGAATAGTACACATAATTAATAGGCCTTTAATGGTACCAATTGAACGCGGTTTTGAAAGGACTATGAATCTCTGATCCCATTTGTGAAGTTCAAGCAAATATAAATATCCGATATATAACGTGCACGTCACAGATTGATTTGGTGTTCGTGACATCAAACTTTGCTGGACAAAAACAAATGTCATAGGAGATGGCAGTCACTCTAAAACGTCTGTTAGGCTAAATAAAAGAACCATATCAAAGGGTTGGTTATCATGGCAACCCATGCAGGTGATACAGTTGTCAGATGTGAGCAATGAATAAGGCTTCACACCAGTCCAGATGGTACTCATCAATTGCTAAGGTGGTATAGGGCCATCGAAGCACAAACCCCAAGGACACCTGGTATTATATCATCACAGCTCTCTGATCTGGGGAACATGAATATCCTAGCTCACCTCAAAAGATGATTTTGATCCACTGTACCCGTTACAGGTTAATACTGTACAATAAAAATATTCTTCTAATCTGCATTAAGCATGAAAAAGCCAAATGGGGCAAAAAGATTTGACAAAAAAAAAGGTACTTTATTTTTCTTGAAAGATACGCTTGAGTGTCCTGAGACAGAAAAATATATATAAAGAAACAAACCCCCCCAGAAGCTCAAAAGATTTAGGAAATCACCACAGAATATTTGATACATCTGTTACATGATCTTTACAATAATTGGGCACACCAAGACAAATATTAAACTGTACAAACAGCATCCAGTGAATTGTTCCAATTTATATCGCATTAATTTGTGATTAGATGTAATTATACAGACAGGGTAGGGCAAACGTGTTTTTTTTGTACATTTTTTTTTGTATTGCACTGGAAATGCAAAACAACTGGAAAGTTGTGGTATACAAATATATGGCAATGTAGGAAGATGAAATGAGCAAATGCACTCAGTATGAAGTTCAGACGACATTCAGTACAGTTCTGTACGTACAAGTTAGATTTCCCAATTTGGGAGAATGGGTTATTTTGATGATTAATTCATGGTGTCAGGGTGGGTGTTAATTATGCCGCAGCCTTTGACTGATTCTAGCACGTTTAATTTTACCAGTCATGTCAATCCCTAATCTAGCTCCTCTGGTTTGGGGAATCAGTCAAGCTCAAAGGGATTACACAATGAAATCTATGCTGCTTGCCCATTTGGTTCATTACTCTCAGATGACATAATTGTACTGGGGTGAAACGGGTGTTGGACGTAGGGGTTGGGACATCACCAGGTACTTCTGAAGAGGGGCATCAATCCCTGCCCACCAAAGCATTTTGGGTTACAGGCAGGGACATCAATAACAGCTCAGGCACACACAAACACATTGCGAGTGATGTGTACACCGTTGCTCCTCAAAGAAGGACACAAATGGAGCCCAGTAGTTTTTCAGCAGAGTAACCCCGCTGTTTAGCAGAATGCCCTCATATCAAATTAGCATCAAACAGATTGTCTTAGCTCTCATTAAACCAAAAATGAGCACCTGTACTTTTTAGATGCTGGCCGCTTTGTACAATTTATCCTGAGAAACAACTGTTCACTAAAGTGAACAGCTGGAATCGAAGGTGGAGGTTTCTTGGAAGCTAAGAGAAGATGGCTTGGTGAACTAGATGAAAGCATTCTGCTAAACGAGCAGGGTTTAACCTCAGCAGCCAGCCTGGGTGATGTCACCTCCTGAACTTTTGGTTACATCCAAAGTCGTGAAGACCTAGGCGGGAGCAGAAATCAAGAAAATATATTCAACACAATGTAGGTCCTGCTTCCATCTCACTTAAGTACAATATCCACAGTCTGTCATAAAGCATTCAAAACGACGGAGTACAACATCTTGAATATAACAAAATTACCAGTTTATTGTTGTTGATACTTTGAAACCATTTCATTTTGCACGCTTTCCAGTAAATCCACAGAATACTATTGCAACATGTAGATATGCGCCGATTACCGGTTTCAAGGTATACCATGGTATGAAAACGTCAAGATTTGAAAACCGCAAAAATTTTCTGTCGTACCATCTCTGAAGTATTAGTATTTATTATGTCCCAAAAAATGCATGGAGAAATCTCTCGCTTGCAGCTGTAAGGCTCAACCCTCCCCCGCCCGTTGTTGCTCAGTGTCAGTGAGTCAGCTGTGCTACACAATAGCTGGAGGAGGTCAAACTCCGGAACATTTTCCCCCATCGAAGAAAACGAAATCGCTGGTATGGGAATACTTCGGCTACAGAAAAGTTACAGATGACCGTGGCTTGGAGGAGGAGAGCCAAATAACATGTAAAACACGTTTGTGGAGGATGGCTGCCGATGAGGCGATTCCTCCAATATGATTTTGCATTCATACAAAATTAAAGGTTAGTAAAACACTAGAGGTGAGAATCTTGGGGCACCTAACGATTCGATTAGATTCAATTATAAATCGATTATTGATGCACAACCCCATCATCCCAGCTGTTAGCTGCTTTTAATGTTTTGAACATTAGTTTAAAAAAAATAGTACAAAAATCCTCTCAGGCTTAAATAAACTACTATTTCAGTATCAAGTTAACAATTCAAAATAGTAAATAAAATACTCAAGTCCCTGTTCTGTATCACAACTTTAAACTACCGATACATTCAATTAATTTGTTGTGAATCAACCGTTAAAGTTAAAATTGCTCCCGTTATTCAATAATTTCCCTTCTGTCTACTTTCGACATGTCAAAGTTTTAAAACTGTTTCATCCTTTAAAGATAGATTCAAGTCAAGAATTTGGCGATTTAGGAGTATTTTAGATAAAAAGTTAATTATGTTCACTCGGAAGGTTCGCTACAACAGCCTTCCTGAGAAATCTACTGCTTTAAGATGGCGGCTGTTTACCAACGCCGGCGAGTCATTCATTTCTCATCTAGTTCTCTACATATGTGCTAACGCCGGCGAGTCAGTCATTTCGCATTTAGTTCTTTATGTGATATCTACCGTAGCATTATGGTAAATGGTGTTATACTTATATAGCGCTTTTCCACCTTTCAAGGCGCTCAAATTATGTGGGCATAGTTTGTAGCAACGTGGGCGAAGTTTGTAGCAACTGGGCATTGTTTGTAGCAGCTGTTGGCAATTTTTTTTATCTAGCGGCATGAGTTGTGGGATGTCGATATTTACTCTCGGTCTGTTCCTCACTGCGTCCTGAAGACCGCGCTGACTGTGTTTTAGTTCCGCTTCACTTAACATATTTAAATAATTGGCATATGGATATTTGTGAATCGTTCTCGAATCTTCAGCAGCCGAATCACGAATAATCTAACAATCGGAAATTTCACACACCTTTAGTAAATACTGTCATGTTTCCCACCAGCTACGAGAGTTGACTCCAGCGCGTTTAGTGTGTCTAGCGCTGGTAAAACGTGTTTTTTTTTCTCTCTTGCAACTGTCTGTGTTGAGAAAGAGTGTGCGTGCATATACACATAGGGTTAGGGCCCATGTGTACATGATACGAGTCATACACTCGAGCTTTTTATGGAAAATAATTATTTTTGTTCTGATGGTAATAATGTTGAGCTGTGAATAATGTGATATTTTGGTGCAAGGTTATCATACTGGCAGTATATCATACCGGCACATGCCTAGCAACATGCTGATACAGGGCAAAAAGATGAAAAGCTTCAATATTCTGAGGTTGAGTAGTGCCTTTACCTCAGCACAAGTTGGGTGGATGCCAATGGTGCCGTCCAGCTGCTCTTTGGTCGCACCACATTTCATGGCTGCACCAAAGCCTTGGGTTACCTCTCCTGCATTGGGACCCAGGTAATGGAAGCCAATCACTCGGTCCTATAATGACAAAACATAACTCAGTGAAACAATATTCGTTTCGAGCTGAAAGTTTCCTTTCCTTAATCCTTTCAGTAATAAATCTTCGCTTTTGAACTTAAGTCTATCAAGTAAGGCGACCTAACATTTAAAATGACACTTTCCTGACTCTGCTCGCTATCACCTTTTTCTCCATTTGTACAACTGCTGGATTCTGCTTCTAGCTGGCATCAGCTTATTTGTGTTGCTAGCTAGTTGCCCTATAAAGACTTTCTCCTGGTTGCACCTCTTAGAAATTCTGTCTGCTGCTACTCCTCTCTGCAAAGTCAGAAGGTATCTTCATCAGATTCAAGCAGAAGCATTAGCAACAATCAAGGATATCCAAAATGAAAACAACCAAACAAAAATTGACATCTGTCATAGATTGCAGGTATTGATTTTCAAATTACAATTGAAAAAAATGCAACTGAAGTGCAGTACCCATTTCTTTCTTCATGTGACACACATACTGTATACACAACAAAACAGTAGGGCTAGCACACATTATAGAGCTGTACACTTCCTTGTTATTATTTTACATGACGAAGAAAAAACTAATTTCATATCGACTGTATTGCAAGTGAAAGCAGAGCAGCAGAATTTACACAGCAGGAGCGACTGTAGGATCTTCCAAATAATTTGCATTACCTTCGAAAAGGGCCATCTCATGACTATGTATGGGCATACATGAAACAACACAAACTAGCTGAGTAACTGATTTTTATTTAGTTAGCAAATAAAACCCCAATATCATCAAATCACTTGCTGTAAATTCAGACAATTAAAGACAAAAAATGCATCAAATCAAGATGTATCAAAAACTGTCAATCAATAGAGATAGGTGATAGCGGTTCGTAACTCAAGCCACGCAGTAACTGACTTGAGCTCCCCTTTGCTTCAAGGGAAGACCGCTAATATGTGGAACACCAACATTAATTATACTGCCCAAAACGCACACTTCCTTTTGGTTTTTGCTTAACTTCATGAACAAAAGCATATTCTGTCACATAGAGGAATTAAGCCATTTCGGTTTTGCATGTTTGGTTCACCTGCGTATCGTTTCAGTTACGTTTTGTGCATTTTTGGCAAAGTGCTCAATGTGGAAACATAGTCTTGGTGGAGTTTCCGCATATAAGTATGTAAGCATGTACTTAGGGGACCAAGTCTTACGTTGTCCAATTTATTGCAGATGATTTTGGCATAACATTTGTTGTTGTCCCTGCCCGGCACTGTGAACTCCAAAGGCCAGAAGAGACTGTGGTATACCTAAATATAATGAACATAATTACACATAAAGAAGCACAAAACAAAATAAAACCACTGATGTACAAAATAATTAGTTTAACGCTGATGTGAATCTGCCGTATGTTACCTCAAGGTTTTCCTGCCCATACAACTCTACGGCTCTCTCCTCAGACAGACCACAGGAGCCGTACTCGAGTGGTGTGAAGACAGTGGTGGGGACATTGATGTAATCACACTACAGAGACATTTTGAGTCATTATGTTAGAGTATTTTGTGTCGAACATTGTGTTTTCAACACTTTCAAGTTGTTAATTTGTAAGACAAATTGCATTATTTCTGGTCTCTATTTTAATAGACAAAAGAAAGTTCAATTATGTTCTTTAAAAAGTCTTCAATTAACACAAATGAGCATCTTTTATGTCCTTGTACCTTGAGTGTTGAACCCCCATAAAGACGGCGTGCCAGCAACTTTCCGGCCTGAATAGCAACAGGAGTTAGCTCCCACTTGCCCTCCAGGATGTCTCCGATGGCGTGGATGTGGGGCACGTTAGTTTGCTCTTCATCATTGACAGGAATTTTCCCATTCCTTTAAGGTGGCATAAGAACACCAGAGAGAAGTAAGAAAACATGTACTGGTAATTTAATGGCAACTCGCTTAAGTGACAATTTGTCCATGAGATCGTATTAAATGTCAAAACAGTACTGGAAAAATTAACTACAAGATGATAAAGACTTTTCATTTCGACAGTAGTAGAATTCATTCTTTTTTTTTTGCAGCTTCATTTGAATACAGTTAATTACTACCGTCACAAGACAAAAGCATGACCCAAAGCTTTTAGGCTTGCCACATGCAATCTTAATCCTGGCCCGCTGACCTGCTTGTTTGAATCAGGCAGCCATTCAAAATGTAGCGCAAGGAGTTATTGTCAAAAATTGAAAAGGGTAATTATTTGCAAAACAATGCATACACACTTTTCCTCCAATCAATTTCACTATTTCACAAAACAATTACAATTCTCATGTCCTGAAGACTTCCTTACAGCAATACAGCAATATTTTTAAATGATTAGCTAGCAATTCACAAATTTTGCCAAAAAAACAGCTTTGTCATCTTTGGCATTCAAACAGAAGTCCTAGTGTGACCTCTGGTATTATAACATAATGTAGTTTTGTTTTTTAGCTCAACATAAGACAACTTAACCCTCCCAACCGCAAGACACAAAGTCATGTGACAGTGATAACTGCTGACTCACCATGACTCTACATTCTGCGTTATAGGCACCGCTCACAAAATTGCTACAATGCTGACAAACTGGTAGTAAAGCTTACTTTGGGTTAACTTTGACCCCAATCTTGTCTAGGCCAATCTTGTCAGTGCATGCGTCTCGGCCCACAGCAATTAACACCTGAGGACCAAAGAATAGTGTCCATTGTTTACACAGTTAGTTGTAATGAAATTATAGAGAAAACATTAACATGTAGGTTGAGTTAACCAGCAACACAGATATTGGAGGGAAGAAAAGCATACAGTATTTAGTATATGAATAAAAGTTGCGTGACCAAACTCGAAAACAGGTTAGCTGGTGCCTTTGGACCCCCCCCAATTTTTTTTTTATTTATTTTTTAAAATACATACACATATCAACTGAAAAGCGAAAACACTGGATATTGTCACCTTTAGTAAATCCTGGAGACATATTGTGTAAATGGAGTAATTTCAAGTTCTAACTGGTACTTTGTACCGCCATTTCCCTGTGATGTAAGGATGTGATTTTGCTTGTTTTGCCAAATGCGGAAGTTAGATGCACATATACTTGATTTCTTCATATTTCATCACCAGAAGAATACTGGTTGACTTACAGTGTTGTACTCTCCCTCAATGACCTCATCATTTTCTGTGGACTTAGCAGTCACCTTCAACCTGCCAGGGCTGCCTGCTTCCAACTCCTCTATCTGACAGATGGAAGAGTGAGGGGGGGAAAAAAACACACTTAGAGGAGGAACTACAAAATTGCCTGTATAACTTCTCTTTTATATAATTAGAATAATAATTATTTCATATATTTGAATATTTTTAAAATGGATAAATGAATCCAGTCACTTACATTTACAGGGACAAATTTACGGATGAATTTGATACCATGTTCCTCCATGTATTCGCCAGCACGGTCTGCCATTTCCTGGTCAAAGCCTCTCAGCAAAATAGAGCGCACCATGACGGTGACATCAAGACCCAGTCCAGCAAGGAAGCCTCCACATTCCAAGGCTACATATGATGCACCGATCACCAGGGTCTTCCCAGGGCAGTATGGCAAGGAAAAGAGATCATCACTGGTGGGAAACAAATATCAGGTCCAACATGAGAATCAGCTGCGACTTGCCTTGCTACTTAAGGCAAAGGCAAATTTGTACAGCACAATTCAACCGAAGGCAATTCAAAGTGCTTTACATCACATGATCATAAAAATCACATTAAATCAATAGAACGTAAAAACAAATACAATCGAAACAAGAAATAAAATTATAAATAAAACTCGCAGAAGCTTGCATTTAACTCCTCACATTATTTTTTAATAACTTTCCACCATTTGTTTGATATTTTTAGCTTCTAGTTAATTTGCTTACAGAACACAAATGACTTTTTTCTTATGTCAGACTCATATTGAACTTTCACACTCCCAAAGAGAAAGATAGGCAAATAAACTGGAAATTCCCCACAAGCTGCAACACTACATTTGTTGGGAAATAAGGATTGCTCAATGCACATCCGGAGCCAGTTCTTTACAGTCGCACTATAACAGGAAGGTAAATGATATTTGACTGTAACCACAAATAATGCAGTTTTAAAGTAGAACAAATTTTTTTTTTCAAATTACTCTGTTCCTGTCTATTTTGTGATCATATCATGCATTACAAAGGAGCAACTGTTCTTCTAGCCACTAGATTGTTTCAGTTACTAGAGAAATGTATCTTTTCATGGCAGAATGATTATAAAAAATCTGTTATATTTGTGCAAAGACCAAACATAAAACAGGATCTGAGGATTTATTAAAGTCAAAGGATCTTGAGTCAAATGGTCACCTTTGGTGTGAGGAACTGTTTGGATAAAGATACAGTGCGTCTAACAAAATGGCAACATCACAATAAAGGTTTGACAGAATTTAAAATTGGGAAGTGTATGTCCTGACGAACCTCCAACTACCCTTGTGGGAAGGAAACGGACACTTATGTAGCAAACTATTCTCAACCACATGGATGAGATGTTTTGCTACTATGTGTGGTCTAAATTAAATCATTTGAAATTGTGCCTCATGAAATTTAAAATCCATCCCTCACCTTGTGATGCAGTATTCTTTGTCTCCAGGTACACCTAGGTAACGTGGTCGTTCACCTGTAGCCAGGACAAACTTAGCTGCTGTGTAAAATGTCTCCTTCCCTCGTTTGTTTACTGCCTGCAAACAAAAAATGTAAAAACCCAATTTTTTAGTCTTGGACGTGCGTTTTTTTTTTATGGAATTTATTTTTCAGGTTATTAACTTAGAGGGGAAAATCATAAGCCAATGCAAATGCTGATTTCATCAGCAATTTCCACCATGTTTTTTGTGATTCTCAACAGTCAAATTTATCAAAATTTTCATATAGCTTAAATAACATCAATTGTGTTACCTTGATCTTGTGAGGTTCAACAAATTCTGCATAAGCATTGACATAGTTGACATTCTTGTCCCTCAGTGCTACCCTGTAGCCCCAGTTGAGTGAGCCAATGTAGTCATTAACTGCAGTCTTCATCTTCTCCCAGTTGTGTTTGACTGGCGAGACACACAGCAAAACACTGCTTACTAATTGCACATCAAAAGCACTAAATGTGACCAAAAATGTGCTACATCAGTCGCACTGAATCCATTTCCTTTCATCACTTCTTTGGTAAGGAAATTAACCGCTTACCAGTTTCATCGAATTCCCAGCCAAACCTTCGTGCATCTTGCATGGCAGTACCCAGCAAGGCAGTCTGATGCATCAATTTCTTGGGAATGCAGCCGACATTCACACACGTTCCACCTAGACCTGATCACCCCAGATTAGTACCAGGAGGAATTTGCAGTTTGGGGAAGTTAAAAAAAAAAAAAAAAGTCATGTATGCAAGAAAATCTACAGTTAGGTTATGCAGTTTATTTATGAAATAATCTTTAGAAAAATTGTACCTTTGCACCCTTCTTATTTATTGGTCTAATTTTAAAAATTAGAAAACTGACTTGCTGCAAGAACTAGCCAACTAGAGGCAGTAGAGATAGAAAAGCCCACACTGCAGCCTTGTGCGGCTTGTTTTCTTGGCCAGATTAGATCTTAGGTTGTAGACATATCAAGAATACAAAAATTCTTTTGTTTTGCAATACTCCAATATTATACATCGTGCCTATGATGCCTTGTACTCAAAGGCGAAGCTTTGGTCAAAGACGTAAGAAAAACACAAAGAAATAGACTAGGTCATGGGAAAATAACCATGAACTATATGGTAGAAAGACAGAAAAGTGGATGATGTGACAAAAAAGGGACCAACTCAACTATTGTCAATGTTTTTTTTAGTTTTTGTTGCCCTATGTCTTAATACTTTTGTCCGAGTAGCAGAGCATATTACATAATAAAAAACAATTATCATACCCCATGTGGTTCCTTTTGGCGTGGGAACAACATAGTCCAAAACCATGACCTTTTTCCCCAAATTTGCAGCTTCCTTAAAAAAAAAAAAAAATTTCAGATGATGAAATTGGTAGCTGTAGTTCCACTCTGAAAGGATCAGAGAACTATAAAATGACCACTGAAATGTTACAACCAATCACTGTGTTGCAATTGAACTTATCACCTTTGAACAGGCCAGTCCTCCAGAACCTCCTCCAATGACAATAAGGTCATAGTCATAGGTTTCAGTTTCTCCATTCAGTAACTGATGCAATCTGCCATCTTTATGGGCCTAATAAACACAAAAGCAAAGCTCACATACAGTTTATACATTCTGCACATATGAGCAACTTGCACAACCACTTTTATGTTTATCATTTATAATGGCATTTAAGTACCCACTACCATATGTATACCGTAGTATTCTCTCATTTGCCCTTTGCTGTTTGAACACGGCTTTATTTTGTAAGCCACGATTCCAACCCTTATTATTCTCTTGACTCTGGGCCGAAAATACAAGTAGCCAATTTAATCAGTATGTTTAGGTTGATTTGTTGTTTGTTCATTATTCTCATCACTGTGCTGCTGACATTTATGTTAATTTTCATCTTCAAATGTAAACCGACCACCTTGAGTGCCTGTTCTGTCCAGTTATTGCTACAATTGCAATGAACTAAGAAACACATGCGGCACAGGCTGATTTTTCATGATTAATATGTAGTTTTAATTAGGATCTCATTTTAATACAAGCCAAAATGAATGCAGTAATTGAGGTGATGAGTACTTGTAATTCAGTTGAGCAATAGCTCTCCGACACCGCCTTTTGTGGATCACAGAGCCAGTCAATATAGCAGTGTCCCATACAAAAACAAACTAATTAAACCATGTTTAATTAAATAATTTTCAAGCAAGGATACGTAACAATTAAAAATATGTTACCTGCATTGTCTTGTCACAGCCACCAACATGGGTTTTGTTGATAAAGACATTAGGCACACTTTTTTGTCCAGTCATCTCAAGTAGCATCTCCTGATAATTGATACCATCCTCTGGAAACAGTACACAAAATATAAGTTTCTTGCATGCAGTAATGTTTTTGTCAACGATGACAATAACGAAAATATTTTGTCAACGAACAATTTTTTCATGAGGATGATGCGCCGAAAATGTATCTTGGGAGACTAAAACATAACGAGATGAATGCCAGTTGTCATCTGACGACACGAAAATGAGATGAAAATTTGCCATTGTTTCAGTCATAAATCCACAATGTGTGATATTTTCTTATTGTATGTATGTATTGTAGTTAGAACGCATTTAGCATCGTTTGGTCGTGCCACTCATGTGACATAAAGCGCGCTCCCGAGTTCCCACCCCTTCGCCCCACACACAGGCTTCAGCGTGTGCCCATTCCAGGCTCCTTTTGTAAAACGTGTCAGGTGCTGCTTGGTAAGTTTTGTTTACTTATCCTGGCTACGCTATGTGGCTTTAGCCTTTAAAGGTCTGTGCTGAGTGATCATCAGACACTAAACTAAGTTGTGGCGTTAGCATAGCACGAGCGCTAGCATTAGCACAGTGGTTTTTAACCTGGGTTCGGTCGAACCTCAGCGGTTCGGTGAGTAAGTCTAAGGGGTTCGGTGAAGGTAAAGAAACACAGAGCCCTATTATTGTACGCTGATTAAATCTAGGCAAAGTGGCTTTTTAGACCAGCTTTTGTACTGGGTTGCTCCTATTTTACAGTCTTAATCCATTTCTTTTAACTGGTAGTCCTCGATCTGATAGGAGGAGGAACTGGTTTGCTCAGTGGAAGGTTGACTTGCACTTGGTATGACCAGACCAATGGGCAGCGTGGGCTCAAATTTTGACCTGTTTATAAAACATGCTGTCAAAGTGAGAAGAATTTTGAACAGTCGTTTGTTAAATTATTAGCTTGCTAGCTTGGTTTTGAATTTGAAAAAAAAAAAAGAAAAAAAGAGCTTTATTATTTAATTCTGAAGTGTTCGGTGAATCCACGTGTGAAACTTGTGGGGTCCGGCACCTTTAGCAAGGTTAAGAACCATTGCATTAGCATTTAGCGCGGTGTCTGTCTTCTTAAACTCTTGGAAAACATTTTAAATACAGTTCGTGGCATCCAGGTGAGTTTATTTAATTGCAAATAATGTGCTGTTTTCCTGCTGAGTGTGTATTATTATCACGTAAATGGTGATGTCCTTAAAGACTTTACAGTTATGTATGTATGTTATGTCGGTCATGTTCATTTGAAACCTTTTATTTATTCATGGACTAAAACTTTTGAAGTTTAAAGATGAAAACATTTTGAAATTGTCGACTAAAACTAAACAAAATTTGAGTTTTCGTTGACTAAAACTAGACGGAGACAAACCCATTTTGAAATGACCAAAATATGACTAAGACTAATAAGTATTTTCGTCCAAAAGACTAACACAAAAATGAAAATGGCTGCCAAAAACAATACTATTTGCATGTGAATATGTTTTCACACAAACCTTTGGAGTGTATCAAACTAAAAGATTGTACATCAGAATTGAAATTTGTCTGGACTTGTGCAATATCTAATCCTAACTCGTACTCATAAAAATTGAAGTTTGATTTACCCATGTCAATTTTCAAATGTGTCATGTGCTATGGAAAATATTAGCAATGAACCAAATGATGATAGTAAGAAGGAAGGCTCAGCGTCATGTTTACTCGCAAGATCTACATTATTCTAAAAAAGTCACGTAGTATACCAATAAGTAAGTAAAATGTCATTGTATGAGTTCCTTGACTATCATCAGTTTTATGAACTTGCTAGTATGTTGTGGCTACAATATATAGTTTCCTTAAGATTTTGCACAGCATGCAGCAGCAATGCTAAATGCTGAGTCACTGTAGGGCTCTACTAGTATATGAGGAAATAGATCTTACCCATGAGATCTAGTTCCACCACATTACACTCCACTTTGAGTTCTTTGAACAAGTCTTTAACCTAAAACACACAAACAAATACATTAAATGGACAGTAACACATTCTTACAAAAATTAATGCCGTAAACCACAACCAGTTTGTGTAAAAGGACAACAAAAATTGGGCAATGTACGTCGGCATAAACCAACTCGAGTTATCAACGTTTTTATTTCGGCAAGATACAACTTGACTGGGGTTCACAGAAGCAATAATGTCCGCAACACAGCGGTTACGAAAGATATGTACCGTGCTTTCCGACTAAATTTTGCGAGAGGTTAAAAAAAATATAAAACCACAACCATGGGTTTCAAGTGACATTTACGAAGCGTGTACTGCCAGAGATTAGACGAAGCCCGTTCACTTCGCGGGATAGTGTCAAAGACTAGAATACAAAGTTTTTAGCCAATAAAATAAAAATACATACCGTCACGCAATATGGACAGTAACTTTTGCTGAAGACCACCACTTGGTTTGAGTCAATAAGGGATTGTATTCGAGTTTTAAGTTCATTCTTCCCGGTTTCACTGTCGATAGGAGGCATTTTTAAGGTGAAGTATTTCCGTCCAAGCCTTCAGTGGGCGGCTGGTGTGCACGAATGAAAAGTAAAGCTAAATCCAGTTGATTCGTTGGCTTTCCTTCAAAATACTACAGTAACAAAGCGACCGCCTGCTAACCTTCCCGTACAATAACTGGCATCTGCCTCAGACCGCGCCTGAATACGCTAACGTCGATCCCAATGCTTTATGCTCATGTTTGTGATGTATTCGATTTGTGGCACTTTGTCTACCGGCTTCAATAATTCACATTTGTCAATAATCACTCCGCCCAACCGATTTACCCAGTACAACAAAACCAAACAACTGAACAAAACGTCACCAGGTTGCTTAGTAACATACCATAAAAGCGCGACAATATTAGTTTGGAAATCTTGTCATGTGCATGAGTAACTTCATAAACAAATAATTTGAAAAAAAAAAATGCAAATATTACTACTTCATAAACAAATAAGTAGGAGATAAGCAAAAATTACTATTCAGAGAAAATCACTTTACAATGAAAGTTGGATTGAGAGAGGTATATTTCATGTTTCAGATTTGTCTGAAAGAATTGGTAGTTATTTTTTTTCATAAGAAAATTTCATGAGCACAAAATCACTTCCGGTAAGATAAAGAAGACTTTAATTGTGTTGTGCTGAGGGTGCTGCAGCACCTCCTGGTGTTGAGGAGAAAAAAAAGTACTGCATATTTAAAGGTTTTTTTTGGGGGGGGCGGGGGGGGTTATAAATAAATCAATAAATAAAACATATAGAAACATTTAATTTCGGGGATTAAATATATATGTTGCTGAACTTTTTTTTGCTTGCTACCAGGTCACGTTGGATAAGGTGCTATTGGAATGGACAGAGGTAGCGTTAACATGGCGCAAAAACGAATTAGCAATTTTTTCTTGGGAAAAAAAAACAGTTAAATTTTCCAAATTTGAGGTCCTAAATGAATGATTATGATAGTTTATAATAGTGCCCAGATGTTCGTGTCAATGCGGGGATTTGCATTATAATACATGGGTGCTTTTATTTCCAATACAAAAACTCCAACACACATTGTTGGTTAAAAAGAACACCGTCTTTGTAGTAGCCTAGTAGTAGTACGTAAACTATCCAGTATGCATGTGTACTGCCATTGTGCACGCCTCGTAAGGAGCAAAAGCGCAAGCATGACAAATTTGGACCGAAATGGCAGTTTTTGGATGGGAAAAACAAAATAAGATCCTCAGCAACCCCTGCTGTGAATGTCTTACAGCGCCCCTGTTCCTCAGTCTATACAGTAGTTGAATTGATGAAGTGCAATCCTTTCAGTGTTGTTTTAATCAAAGATTACTATAGCTAAAATATATTGTCGACGAACATTTTTTTATGACGAGACAAAAACGAGCTAAAAACATGTCTTCAGAGACTAAAACATAACGAAACGAATGCCAGTTTTCGTCTGACGAGAACGAAACGAAAATGCGCCATAGTTTTTGTCACATGTTCACAATGTGTGACAATTTTATGTGTAGTTAGCCTGCATCGTAGCAGTGTCTGGTTGTGTCACTGATATGAAATGCTGCGCCCCCCCAACTCACCAGTGTAATCTCCAGTCTCCTCATTCATTGCTTGTCATGAAACACATACTTTTACAAGGGCTGCCAAAAACAACACTGCATCTTCCATATTAAAAAAATAAAAGATTCAAATGCATGGCGTCTCTCACAATTGGAAGTATTGGTATACTAGCTAGAAAATGTACAAAAACATATTCGTATTATATACTTGCCTTAATACTTAATTAAGCATAGCACTTTGAATTGAATCAACACACAAAGCATAGTCTTTTTATGCTTTATTGTCAACAAGCGAACCTAGCACCAACAAACTTTTGCTCCCGCGCTCAGCGCTTAATAACTCCTCCAGACACACACACATATCCTGCTACGTCATCACACATGACGCACATGGACACGATAATTAGGAATACCGTTCATGGTTATAATACTTTTTCTCCCGGAAGAAAATTCTTTTGGAATTTGCTTCTCGATGCTTGTTGTTCCCCTTTCAATTTAGCCTTTTAAATAAAATAAAAGAACTCCAATTCAGAATACTACACAACCCTGCATCCTTGTTATAGCACAATTGCCAGTTCACCGCCATTGACGAGAATAGAATAGAATATAGTCTTTATTGTCTTTTTACAGAGTACAACAAGATTTAAAGCTTCACCATAACGTGCACCACATAGAACATAAACAAATGTACAATAAGGTTGATATAAAAACACAAGTTACAGTGAGTGTACAAAGATTGGGAATAAAGTGAATATGTGACTAGAGGCAAGTAGTGATGTAGTGGTAATATAACGTACATGCGTTTATGGCAATTTACAGGACACAGACTAGGAGGCAGATGGCTGACTTGATATGATAGTGCAAAGGACAGTTTGTGCATAAATATTGATATAACAGTGAAAAAATGCTATGCTGTAATTGCAAATATTACATATGCAGTACCCAGTTTGAGACCGATATCTGAGAACATATTACTTAGTGACATGCATGTGACAATGTTGTGGCATTAGCAGTGGATAAATGTTCTATCTGTTTCAAGTCTGCCTGAGACAGTTATGCATTTTTTGTCCTGTGTCATCTAAATTTTGGAGGGGTTTTGAAAAGCATATGTGTGAAGAACCAAGCATGCAATCATTATTGACCAAACAGTAATGATTGCAAGTATTGTCCTTTGTGATTTATCTTATGCTATCTTATCTTGGGAAATTTTATTTGCACAAAATGAGCTTCTTATACAAATGGTCTTCAACTTAATGGGAAATTTTATTTGCACAAAATGAGCTTCTTATACAAATGGTCTTCAACTTATGAACAATAACAATAAAGAAAAACAACAACAAAAAACAACAACAAGTATTTCTACATTTGCAATACATCAGAGAGCCTTCTTTAATCGACCTTAAGTAATGTTTTTTTTAAAGTGGAATTTAAAGTGCCTTATGTGACATTCAGAGTATTTCTGCATCATGTAACAAAAAAAAAAAAACAAAAAAACTTCAATTTGCCGCTTTTATTTTTATTTGTTTATATTTTTTGAACCGTAATACACTATATTGTATTTTTGTACTGTCTGTTTTGCTTTGTGTGTTTGTAACAGTTAATAACATAAGACAAAATAAAGCTATAAAAAAGCACGACCACAAATGTCCTCCAAATGTTTGTAATGAATAGACCTGGATTATGAATTGCGTACGTGCACGTCATAAAATAAATATAACAGTTGACAGAAAGTGTCATAAAGCGTCCGTGGAAGACTACTAGTCAATAGCGCCGTTTGCTGTTCAAAATACGAAATGGCAAATACGGTTCTGACGTTTCTTCTATGGAATATTATGTGACCATAACATTTGATTAAAGATAACCTAAAGTCAAAGTAAGGTAATTTAATTTTATCAAAATATAAATACTGAAATGTAAAGGTAATTTGCTTTCCTTAAATGTTCGCTTTCAACTTTTAGTACATCACAAAAACCTGCCATTTTAACACGCGTGTTCAGTTTCGTATTTATTTGTATATTTAATCAACTATCATTTTCACCTCCTGTGTTACTAGTTATATTACTGACTGTGTGTTGTTAAAAAGTTGATTTTGGAGACATTCCAATTTCCAGATCAAAGCGTCAAGAGGTTCATTATGATTATTAAAAAGATACTTGGCCACATATTGTCAGTTTTATCTCCATATTTACGTTACGTATGTTGTGACTGAACAAATTGTTTCTCAGGGGGCGTTTAGGGTCACAAAATTGATAATCGCCCCTTCCTGTCTGCTGTTCACTGGTCTGCGCCAGTTGCGCTTCATCCGACCAACAACATTGACATGCCTTGTAGGTGAGTGGATGTATGCCTGGAGGCTGAAACAATGTCAAGAAATTTCTTAACACATTCGAACTTGCACACAAATGACGTTATCGAGATGAGACGCGGTTGATAATGGTAGGGAATTCACTCAAAAGTTACTCCCCTCGTGTGTGTGTGTTTGGGGGGGGCGTGTCCGTGCTTCCGTGTGTGCTGAATCATGACATTTGCATTGTTGCTCCACCTCAATCCTCCAGTTAGTCAGTCGTCCTTCAAGAGGAAGCATAAGGGAGACGGAATTCAGAACCGTTGGAAAGCAAACTGTTGGGGACCATGGCCGACAATAAGATGGGCCCGAACCTGCAGTCTGGTGCCGGATTCCTCGCTAAAAGGGTCCAGAAGTCTTTGAATCGTGCACAAGAAAAGGTGAGTTGAAGTGTCAGTATAGTTCTACATTGTGTTGAAGGGATGCGTGGCGAAGGAGAACAGATGTTGTACGTAGTAACCGGTGCGGTTCTGCCTAAAATCTGATGCTGTGTAATATTTTTTTTGCTGTGGTGGCATTAGCTATCCCTGTTAATTCCAATGACGAAACTCAAAGGTCCAGTAATTACTTTCTGACTTGTGTTAGAACATCAAAGTATTTGTTATTGAGTACCACGCAGCTGTGTTCGAAAGCAGCAGTCACCACTTCCTGATTGTTACTTCCCCTGCTTTCTCACGAGCACTTCATCATGAGGTTGAGTTGTTTGATAGGACAAAGTAAAAGCAGAGGCTTTATAAGTTTTTGATTGAGCCATGTGTTTGCTCTGAATTTGATAAGCAAATGCTATTTAAGTCATTTGGATGTACAGTGATCCCTCGTTTTTCAAGGTTAATGGGGACCACAACCTACCGCGATAAGTGAAAAACTGCGAAGTGGCGACCCCCATTTCCCCCCCCAAACCTGTCCTGTTCAGCTGCTTGGATACAGGAGATTTTTTTTTAATGTATGGAGGAAGTCGGCGTGATGTCACGATGACGTCACCTCGCTTAGCAACGTGTCGCCATTTTGTGAAGTGGGTACGCACAGCGTAACATTCCATACACAGACGTCTGAAATTCATGTATTTCAGGTGTGTTTTGCTTCTTTTTTCCTAAAAACGTCTTAAACGTGGCTTACTATTATCACGAGTCACTGCCGACTGACGCGAGGAGGCGATGCAATTTAGTATTAGCATTTATTGGCGTAAAAAGCTGCCGATACAAAGTCGCAGCTGATAGCTGGATAAACAAAGGAATGACCTGCAGTGGAGTTCGGAAACATCTACAACTACCTCATAAAGTCACCCAGTAAGTTGACCTTTATCATTTATGTGGAATATGTACTGTGTGGAACTGAGGAAATTGGTAGTATACACGAAGTGATTATTTCTGCCATTACCGGTAATTCGCCTCCAAGCTTTATTTAGCCGTCAACACGTCATGGCAAAAAAACCAATTCCCACCAGGCCAATAATATACCGATTGACTAATCAGAGCAGTTCATGGCAAAAGAAAAAAAAACGCTTTGCGAGTTGCCAGTTAAGGTAAAAATAACCACTGCCTAGTCTATTGAATCGTAGCAGCTAATTGGGGCAAAAAATAATCGATTAAAATCACCAGTAATAAAATGTCGGCTGCAAACGTAAATGTGCTTGGATTTAGGTTCCCACAGGCGAAAATAGTCCACGGAACCATCTTCTTTTACTGTTCCTCGATTAATTGTGCTCAGCCATTTGTTACTCCTTTTTTTCTCACGTGGAAGAATGAAGAACTTCAAATGCGGCTCCGAACTCTTCCTTGTGTGACAACCTGCAACACAGCAACTTTTAGCCATTCCTACGGAAAAAAGACTGCAAATAAGACGAAAGTTCAATGCGTTTCTATTATAAGTGACTGGACTTTTACCCTATTGTCAATATGGCAACGCTTTGTTGTGGCTGGTGACGTCATCAAATGCCCGGATGTCCGACTGCCTCTATAGTACATTCTGTGTATATTTTTTGTGTATACAGCACACGAGTTTGAAACTTAAATACAATATACAATAACATGCATACGATGAATAAAATGTACTCACCACACTGATGATCTTGATTAATGAAGAAAAAGCTGCAGAACAATGGAGATGAAGAAGGTACAGATGGTATATTGAGAAGCTTCTGCAGGACGTGTCCTGCGCAAAAGGAACATCATGATGGGGAGTTGTGACCGTTGTTTTTTTCTTCTGAGCAAAGAAAGCCTCGCGTCTTCACTTCTTCCTTGAAAAGGAACATCCTGGACGGCATCCCTATCCAAATAAGGGCAGTCTTCATGCATGTTAAACACCTGCTCCGGGAGATGGCTATCCTCTTTAATTGACTTGGGAAATTGGTCCTTGACGTAATGAACAGCTGCGTCATGGTCTGCCGAGGAGGCCTCCCCATACAACGTAACGCTGCAAAGTCCAGTTTTTGAATTTTTTGAACCAGCCCATGCTGGCAACAAAACCACAGTTTGGACTGTGGACACAACTCTCTTAGTGTCCATGGAAAACGACACTGAGGCCGTGTTACGGATTTTTGCTTAGTCTTTTTTTATGTAGCGAACCGTTGATTCGTTTAGTCCATAATGGCGTGCAACACATAGCTGTGGCCAACTTTAAGCATGTCCAATAATTAAACTTTCTCGTGCACTGTCGTCATTTTTCTTTTCTTCTTGGGTTCACTAGAGCGTTTAGCAGGTGTAGGATGCTTTGGAGTTATTTTCAACGACGTCACAAGCTCAAGAAGACGAGCAAGTGCGGTCCCCTTAGATTCGACAATCAGCTTGCGATATTCCAAGTGATGCCGGCCAGCAAATCAGTGGTGGATTTTGAGTTGGGTGGGCTCCCCTTCCCTTCTGCTTGGGAACGGAAAGTTTTTACATCATATTTTCTCAATTATTTTATTTCTTTTGAGTACATATATTTTTTTTTGACTGCAAAAAATCTGCGATAGACTGATGGCGCGCAATTCGAACCGCGAAGTATCGATGGATCACTGTATTCATGTTCATGGGCAATGCTGGGAAACAAAACACTTGCTTATTTAGAACATTTAGTCAAAATGTTTTTTTAGGATGTGTGATGAGTAAAGTTTCAGCAATATGACAGGGCTTCTCTTTAAACATGCCATCAAGTGACACAATTCAGATTAAACACAACACATTGTAATTTCAATTCAAACTTTACCTGAAAAGACCATAAAAATAAGAAGTGACAGTAAAATTAATCTGGTTCTGTGTAGATAGCTACAGAAATTGAGATACTCCTACTTCATGAGTGATATCTGATAAAATCCCAATATTATGATTACACAGGTCCTTCAAAAACTGGGCAAAACCATGGAGACCAAGGATGAACATTTTGAGGTTTGCTCACAGAACCTCCACAAACAACAGGTATATATAAATAGTCTACATGGTTTCGATGTTGTCTATTGTTCCTTATGTGAAACTTGGATTAAAGTCAATTTCCTGTTTTTGTCCTTTAAACAAATTTTCTTGGTGCCTTAAGAATGAAGCTCATATCTTTCATCTGTTAACCTTCAATGTTCTTTTTGTCTTTTCAATGCACGTCAACAAAGTAATGGGTAAAGAATGGATTGACAAAAAACTATTCCGGATAAGCTTTCATTTGGGTGCCCTGCTGACAATGCGAATCAAGTTCCTTAAAGCTTTTTTGCTAGAAACATGCAAGTCAAGTACATGTTGTAGCTACTACTTTGCAGTGAGCATTGGGACGGATGTTCTATTCTAACAACTACTTTACTGCTCAGTTAAACCAAAGTTTGCAATATTAAAGAAATAGAATTGGCAATGTCCAAAACTCGTCTGTTTTATTACCGTAATTATCTTTCTGAGATGCAGACTTAAGCTTGAAAGCTACTTGTGGTGTCTTGTAAGAAAAGTTTGTAGATTTGGTGGCAGACAGTCAATGGGCAGCATAGCAAAAATAGTGGGTGTCTTAAGCGACCATGGGGCAAATAAGTATTTAGTCAACCACTAATTGTGCAAGTTCTCCCACTTGAAAATATTAGAGAGGCCTGTAATTTTCAACATTGTTAAACCTCAACCATGAGAGACGGAATGTGGAAAAAAAAAAACAGAAAATCACATTGTTTGATTTTTAAATAATTTATTTGCAAATCATGGTGAAAAATAAGTATATGGTCTATACCAAAAGTTCATTTCAATACTTTGTTATGTACCCTTTCTTGGCAATAACGGAGGCCAAACATTTTCTGTAACTCTTCACAAGCTTTTCACACACTGTTGCTGTTATTTTGGCCCATTCCTCCATGCAGATCTCCTCTAGAGCAGTGACGTTTTGGGGCTGTCGTTTGGCAACACGGACTTTCAACTCCCTCCGCAGATTTTCTATGGGGTCGAGATCTGGTGACTGGCTAGGCCACTCCAGGACCTTGAATTGCTTCTTACGAAGCCACTACTTTGTTGGCCTGGCTGTGTGTTTGGGATCATTGTCATGCTGAAAGACCAAGTCACGTCTCATCTTCAATGCACTTGCTGATGGAAGGAGATTTTCACTCGAAATCTCTCGATAAATGGCCCCATTCATTCTTTCCTTTACAAAGATCAGTCGTTCTGGTCCCTTTGCAGAAAAACAGCCCCAAAGCATGATGTTTCCACCCCCATGCTTCACAGTGAGTATGGTGCAATTCAGTCTTCTTTTTCCTCCAAACAAGAGAACCTGTGTTTCTATCAACAAGTTCTATTTTGGTTTCATCTGACCATAACACTTTCTCCCAGTCCTCTTCTGGATCATCAAAATGCCCTCTCACGAACCGCAGACGGGCCTGGACGTGTACTTTCTTCGGCAGGGGGACACATCTGGCAGTGCAGGATTTGAGTCCCTGGCGGCGCATTGTGTTACTGATAGTAGCCTTTGTTACTGTGGTCCCAGCTCTCTGAAGGCCATTCACTAGGTCCCCCCGTGTGGTTCTGGGATTTTTGCTCCCCGTTTTGTTATCATTTTGACGCCACGGGGTGAGGAGGGAGTTGAAAGTCCGTGTTGCCCAACGACAGCCGCATGGAGGAATGGGCCAAAATACCAGCAACAGTGTGTGAAAAGCTTGTGAAGAGTTACAGAAACGTTTGGCCTCCGTTATTGCCAACAAAGGGTACATAACAAAGTATTGAGATGAACTTTTGGTATAGACCATATACTTATTTTCCACCATGATTTGCAGATAAATTCTTTAAAAATCTGACAATGTGATTTTCTGTTTTTTTCTCCACATTCTGTCTCTCATGGTTGAGGTTTACCCATGTTGACATTTACAGGCCTCTCTAATATTTTCAAGTGGGAGAACAATTAGTGGTTGACTAAATACTTATTTGCCCCACTGTACTTCTCCAAGCATTTAGAATAAGATTGCTGTCGAAAAGACAATGCTTTCCAGGCATTCAAGGTTTTGCTGTAATGTCAATACTTCTGTCTGAGAAACTTATTTCAGTTAGAATTTTACGCTTGTGACTATTAATCTAATTTAGAATTGTTTCGAATTTGCATATGACTAGAAGCTGAGGGTGCAGCGTCTTTTGAACATATCTCTTTAGGTATAGTTGTGTAAGATGCATAACCTTGGAAGTCATAGAGTTCAATTTCTGTTTTTTCACTCTGCATGCAGGTGGATGGAACTAGGTTGCTTAAAGATGTCAAGGCCTACTTTGGTGCAGTGAAAGGCAAGTTTCCAAACTATTACATGTTTACATGGAAATTCTTTAACCACACTGCCACTTTCAGCTAAATAGAAGGGTTAGCGAGTAAATGGGAAGTGTGAATTGGTACTATTCTTGGAGCCTGCAATCTATTTTGCAATGGTGTCTGTCTTGCCTAAAAGCAAAATTTAAAAACAACTAATGTTATATATGTGATCATGTTTGAGAAACCATTGTTTTGCTAGTGTTGTCAACGTTTACTATTGACTCTCAGGAAGCAAGTGTTGATTTGACCTTCTCATTGTGGGTGTAGCAGACGAGAAACCTTGAAAACAATGTAACATTAATGCACAAAGTCTGCTGATGACAATGTGTTTTGGTTGGTTGGTAGGTAGTAGGTTGTTTTTATTTTTTAATTTTCTATAGTGATCTAATACTTAGTTTTCACTCTATTAATTTTGCACAGCTTTACATGAGACATCCAAGCGACTGTCTCAGACGTTGCGAGAGGTATACGAACCTGACTGGGATGGAATAGAGGACCTTGCTGTCATTATTGAAGTATATTCATTTTCTTATACTATGGCATATCTTTTATTTGAAGGCATGTCCGAAGAATTAACTTGGGGATTGAAAATGAAATAAATTATTTTTATTTTTTTAGAGTGAAGATTTACTTTGGAATGATTACGAAGAGAAAATGAATGACCAGATTGTGCGCACCATGGAAAACTATACGAGTCAGTTTCCAGAGGTCAAGGTATCTTGTTGTTTCTTTGTTTCTATCTTTTGGTACAAAATGGCTTTGTGTCATGAGCCATGACACACAGAGGCCTCGATTTTCTGGCATTTGTGAGTCTGAGTGTTTACTTGACCACATGTGTTTCAGGAAAGAGTTTCTAAACGTGGTAGAAAGTTAGTGGATTATGATTCAGCACGTCACCACCTGGAATCGCTGCAAAGTGCCAAGAAGAAAGATGATGGTAAAATAGCTAAGGTAGGTGTATAATAGTTGTAAACATTCTGCTTTACAGTAGCACATCCACAATTGAATCTATCCTAAAAGGCAGAGGAGGAGTTCAACAAAGCCCAGAATGTCTTTGAAGAGATAAATAATGAGCTGAGGGAGGAGATGCCTGCTCTATATCAGAGGTATGATTAACCAGCTGAGTTTCATGGTCTCTGATAATATGTAGAGAACTTGTTTTGTTTTCTTTAATCAGGCAGATCTTTTAGCAGGGGTGTCAAACCGATTCCGCAAAAGGCTGTAGTGCAGGGTTCACTAAATCCGGACCTCGGTGCCATTTTTCCACTTTTGTCGTGTTTTCCAAGTCTCTCTTCCCTAACACACCTGAACCCTGCCATAGTGGGTCCTGGTCTTTGTTCCAACAGATCCAGCACACACAGTTCAACCAATGAGGTTACTGCTAAAACAAGCAGCGCCTGACTGCAATCAATTGTAAGACACCAGACTGGTGAAATGCTGTCCTCCTGATGGGTTTGAACAAAACCCTGCACCCACTGCGGCCCTTTAAGGACCGGTTTGACACATGCGTTTTACTGCATGACTGAAAAATAGAGTTAAAGATTGCTTTTATTTGAAAAGGGTTTTATGTATAGTGTCTCCTTTAATGTTAGCGGGGATTCTATTTGAAAAAACTGAAATGTCAACAATTACATTTAATTGAAATTAGTGATGCACGATAATACATTTTTCAACCGATATCGATAACCGATAATTTCCTGCCCCTTCCACCCGATAACCGATAATGTCACGCCGATAATTCTATTCAAATATGTATGTAAAATGTTAAAGTTTACAAAGATCAAATGTTACTGTGCAAAAATGTAATTTAGTGCTATTTTTTTCCACATCAAATGTGAACAAGTAGTAAATTCAAACATCTAAACAATGGCAATGACATTGTGTAATGGTAAGCTTTTGGCAACAATTACTTAGAGAGTAAACACCCAAGTTGCACAAAAATGCCTTTAAAAGTAAGCCATTCCTAACATGCCTATATCACATTACTACACTGCAAAAACACCTCCTTAAAACTAGCAGAATTGGACAAAACTGTCGATTGCGCACATTTGGAGGCTAAATCAAGTATATAATTATCGGATTGCATTATCGGTTGAATTTCGTTTTATCTGGATTATCCGTGTGACGTCATAATTGCCATTATCGGCCGAGAATTATCTGTGACCGATATTATCGTTCATCTCTAATTGAAATTTATGTGAAATGTCTCCTTTCACATTAGTGATTGTATTTGAATGTATTTAGCATGAAATTTGGAAGGTAGCCTTTTGATAAAGCCTTTCAACCACACAGAAAAAAGAGAATCTAAAGGTTTTCAGAATGCATGCTGTAACTGGTGATTTGTTTTTCCGGTAGCCGCATTGGTTGCTATGTGACTGTCTTCCAAAATGTATCAAATCTGAGAGATGTCTTCTATAAAGAAATGAGTGTGGTAAGATAAAAACACAACTGCCCCCCCCCCCCCCCCCCCCACACACACACACACACTATTTTTCAAAGGGAGATAAGTCATTTTTCAAATTGATATGTTAATCATTTTGTTTATGATGTAGCTTAACAGGGATTTGTACAACGTGATGAAGAAACTAGAAAATCAACATTCTGGAAAAGCGTTCATCATAAAGGGTCTGAGCAGGTGATCAATAATTTAAAAACAAACAAACATCCCTATAGTCGAAAAATACTTATTCATTTTCGTTTTCTTTACACAGCCCCAAAAGGAAGTCAAAGAAGAGAAGGTCCTTGGCCATCTCCAGTCCAATCCCGTGCAACACAGCTTTCCCAGCCGATCACATATCCATCAATTTCACAACGCAAAATGGGGATGCTGTTGCACCCACCTCTCCTGAACCACAAACTCAAAGCATCTCAAGCGATATCAGTAGAGAAGAGGATAGTGGCATCCCCACCCAAATTGGGGTCTCTTCGGACTCTGACCTTAGCTCTTGTGATAACAGTACACACCATAGGCAGTCAGTGTGTGTCAGCGAGCCCAGTGACAGGAGCACAAGTGAAAGTTTAGAGGAGGTGGAAGCAGAAGCTGAACTATCTACAAATCAATGTGAATCTGGTGTCTCGAAATCTGAAGTTTCAAGTGAAGAATCAGCCATTCCCTCTGATTGTGCACTTAGTGATGCACCACACATTCCCAACCAGGAAGACAATGCAAGTGAAGCGCAATCAGAGGAAGTCAAGACCAAAAATGCACCAATTCCTGCCCCTCGTCGATCGTTCCGCTCGGAGAAAGATCTTTTTCCTTCTGCAATGGAGAACCAGGAGGAGACAAAAGGAGACTTTGACACCAAGATGTCCGCTGGGTCACAAGATGACTGTGATGGTCAATATCCACCTGGCTTTCTCTATAAGGTGGACAGTCCTTTTTACTGATGTCATGTTAATCAAAAAAGATGTTTCAAATAATACAGTAAGTCCTAATTAACTGATGTGACCTATGTTTGTCACCAGAGGGTAGCGCTAAAGAGCCATGCAGAACCTGAAGGTGGCCAGCTCCAGTTTGAAGAGGGAGACATAATCCTGGTCTTTGCTGACACACAGAAGGTGTGGTTCCAGTTCTTTCTCAATATTTCTCTTCACAAAAATTAAGTTGTAAATTCAAAGATGCTACCAAGTTGTATTTTTATTAGTATGATTTCGTTTGTTTATATGGTACTGGTAATTTGTTTTATGGCCTTGGCCCAAGTCAAATGGATGGCCAGAGGATTGACATGGTATCTGATAAGTGTGTTTATATATTTGTATCATGTTTGTGTCTTGCAACAGGAAGGTCTGGTAAGAGGGGTCAAAGAGGAGAACTGGCAACTGCACAGAGATCTTGAAAATCATGCTGGGACTTTCTCAGAAGACTTCATTGGTCCTGTTCAGGCGGAATGAGGCAATATTCACTTCCTCCCATGAGGAGTTAGTGACTCACACACACAAACACACACGCGTGCACATGTTCCAGTTCGCATGCAAAAAGTCCAAATTGTTTTGGGTGTGGAAGCTTCACAAACAAATTTCCAAGTCCTTTGTGGATACTCGACATGTTTTGATGTTGCAACTTGTGGAACAAAATGAAACAGTTGAGCTAAATTTTCGGGAAATCTTAGGACAACTGAAACTTTTCATTGTATTTTCAGTATTTGTATTTTTATGATTCTCATGAAAGACTGATATTTTGTAATGCTGCTGATAATATTTGTCAATAAAGTTGGATTTAAAGAAATGGTTTAATCTTCCAACCTGCAATGCTGGTTTGTTGATGGCTACTGGCGTGAGCGCAGGATAACTACTTGATTATCAAATAATAGGCTGATAATGTGCATTTAATAGACACGTTTCCTGAGCGAAATATGGGCGGTGCCATCTTGGACAAAGTCTGCCTCGAACTTCCGGTTCAGAAAAAGCAACATGAATTACGATTGAATTAAGCAGTGTGTTGACAAGGTTAAAACTACGAAATTAAAGCAGAGGAACTCACAGAATCTCCCAAAATAGATTCAGCATGACTTAGATGAGATTGTATGCTTGTTCTTATCACTTGGTTGATCATTCGTGGACAAAATTATAACAACCTACCAGCCTGTGTTGACGTGATGTGTAGATTGATACGCCAGCCACTTGAGTGACCAAAATGAGGTGAAATAAGTAAATTACACATTATACTAGTACCGTATTGGCCCGAATATAAGACTGCCCTGATTATAAGACAACCCCCTCTTTTTCAAGACTCAAGTTTGAAAAAAGACTTTTTGAACACCAAATTAATTTTTATACAGAAAATAATTACAGTACATCCGAAACAAATGATAATAACAATATATTTGAGAGAATATAATTTTGCCTCATTCAAATCTTAATATCTGAACATTTAAATATGTAAACTAAAGTGCAATCACATTCATAAATGAATGGCTTCTGGTTTATGAAATGTAAATCAATCTATTGTGATAAAACAACAAAATTACAATAACTGCATTAACCATCAAAGTGAAGTCTAACTAACTGTAGTCTTGAAAAAAATCTGAATCAGGAAAAACATTGCAATAAAATAATGCAAACTGGTTAAACTTGAGAGTAGTCGAGATCTGTCATGACAGAATATCACTTCAATGATATATGGCGCCATCTAGCGTCGTGAATGGGGAGAGTAGCTGAGATCTCTCATGACAGAACATCGCTTCAATGTTATCTGGCGCCATCTAGCGTCGTGAGTGGGTATAATGTCTAGACAGCGAATATAAGACGACCCCCTCTTTTTCAGTCTTATTTCAATGCAAAAAAACACCGTCCTGTATTCGGGCCAATACGGTATTACATTTGTTGAATACAGAAGGGCTGAAATACTACAAGGTATAAACAAAAATAGTCATTCTTTGTCATTTTTTGCAGATATTGATCGCAATAAAATATTTGGACAACATGATTCCATCTCTTGTTTAAAATTGGTGCATGTGCAAAACAGGTCAATAAATCACAAAATGATTAGAAAAATATTAAAATATTAACTTGGCATACGAGGAATGTGTTATATAGGGAAAATATTAACGAATGTTGAGCATACGAGGAATGTGTAATCAGACGGCAGAGCTTAAGGGAGCCAAACTTTCACCTGACATTACGAAACCCTCGGTGGCATTCAGACTGGCTTTCTCCTGCTGTCCTTGGTAATTCCAGTTCCAATAGCGTATCTTAAAGTTTCTTCAGTTAAGAAGCTCGTAGTTGGATCTCGGGATCGAGATGACGGTCCGCCGCAAGATGTGTCACTGTCTGTCCCAGCCCTTGCCTCTCGGCCGCCCCCGGGAGTCGAGCCTTCCATCATTAAAGTAGAACGCACGTAGTCTCGATATATGTCCATCAACGTACAAATCAAGTTGTCTTCCCTTGCCTAACAGTGTTTTCCAGCTGTGAACAAACGAACAAAAAACTTGTACCACATGCATTTAGCTTTGACATAATTATGACATCTACACGTACTGATTAGCAACAGGCTAGCAGCAGATACAGTAGTTGTAGTAAATAATATATATTTTTTAATTTTTTATAGTAAATAATATTAAAGATCATCATAACAAGTCGTTTCATGCGCAAGCGCGCTTTAGCTTTAGGATTTTTTTAGCACAGGACATGAAAATGCAGGGATAGGAAGAACATACCTTCCCTAACACCAGTCACAACATGGCTACAAAAACACCCGGTCTTGTGGTGGCACAAGCTTTGTTCCACATCTGCCTTCATGAACATGTTGTCCTCCCCTGTCGCGATGATGGCAGATGGATGCGGTATTTCCAAATGGTCTTTTTTAAGGGATTTCAATGAGTAATATTACTCCAGCTCCACTGTTGTTTTGAATGGAGAAATTCTAAAATGGAAGTTGCTGGCAGACAAGTAAGTAAAGTGGAAGTACCTGTAGTTATTTTTACCTCGCTTTATTTATTTTTTAAGAACAATGTACAAATTCTGGAGAAATATATTTTTGAAATGAATGACATATGCTAAATTAAAGTATATGGGGAAAAATTGTATATCCCTGTGCTATGCTGATCTATCGGCCTACCGGCCTACCCACACGTTACTCATCTCCTAATGAAGAAAAAAAAAAAAAAAAAGTTATTTATGTTTTTGCTTTTTCAAGGCTATAGCTGTCCTTTTTCCTCTTGAGGCCAACATACGGAAAGATTTATTGATACAGAAGCCACTTTCACATTTTTTATATGTATATGAAAGAAGATGTATTTAGTTTAGATACTAAAACATTTTTATAGAATGGCAGCCATACTATTCATATATATTAATGTGTCCCTAAATCAAGTAAATGTCTTCTGGAACCAATGAGACTGCAGGGATTATATTACTCATCTGGTCAGGGAATGCTTGGGGGGTCCCATAGGAGGAGTATATATTTCCAAAAAGGAACATCTGTCTTAGGTTATTTTCTTGTCACAACCCCAACCCAATTCAGGAAGGAATGACTGTTCATACTAATTGTTGTAAAGTGTTACTAGATTATGTGCATACACCAATATACAACACACATAATTTAATATTTAATCTTCTAACAAGCATTGTACATTTACCCAAATAAAAGTGCTGATTTTATACACTCATATAGTAAATCACTAAGAAGAAATGCTGTCTGCGTTTTGCAAGTTCCTGCACTAATGTACTGTTGCTATGCTGTACTTTATTTGTACCAACACAGCTGGAATTTTGACCTTAGAGGGTATCGCTGTAGGACTGTAACACAATTGCTTTGGCGATGACGATCACTACTGTACAGTGTTATTCATTACAAAAGAGTAATGTGTCATTGTATTTCTTTTTTTCAAAAAGTCAACAGACCAGCAATTACTGCTGTTCGGATTTTGATTAATATAACTTAAGTAAATTGATTCTCTGCTCTAAGGCCTAATGGCTAATTCTGCTTTTGCTACCTGTGAAGAAAGTTGGCATTTTTGTTTCTGAATTCTAATGTTTCAACAAACTACCATTAATTATTGTCATTAGTATCTGTCTTGTAGGTAATATAGTTCCTCCCTTGATTTGGAAATCCAGTCAGCGATTCTGACAGGAAACAGGAACTGTTTCAAAATGCATTCTTTTTCTCCAAAATAAGCTAAATCAGTCTTGAATTCAAGGTTCTTGAAGAAAAATGCTAGCAGTGATGACAATTAAATTAAACCCAAAATAACTCAATGAGAAACATTTTAAAATTGCACATATAGCAAATCCAAGAGAATGGTAGTAATGAACAGCATGAAATAGACAACTGCCAAAGAACTGGTCCTTTGAAGGTTGATGAAAGATAGTTACTGTGTATCCTGGGCCATTTTGCAGTTTACGTTTGGGCCAGTAGAGGTCAACAACGATAGAGGGTACAGACGTCCTAGAATAGTTGAGACATGCACCAGTCTGTTAGGAATTTAATCAAACGCTCTTATGTAATGGTATTTACTAATTATTATTTTTACATAGGGTGCATTGGACCTGAGTATTTTCCCCTTCGTCTGGTTCTACTGCCTACAATCACAGTGGACTTTAAAAGAAGAGAAGGCTCCATTGTAGTGATATTTGTGTACTTATTACTCATAAATTCTATATTTCAACTCCTATTGTTTGCTTTTAATACAGCTGGTTGATTTTGAAAGTCATGTAATAGTACATCTGTCTCGCTGTTTATATATCAGGTAAGAATCCAGCCCTGGCTAAAAGTCCAAAACATTGGAAATTCCAAATCCATTATTTTAAAATGTTGCTCTCATATATTTATCAAACAAACTGCTGGATACTGTAACGCCCAGATCCAGATGTATGACCTCATCAGAGAAAGTAACAACATACCATAACATATACTTTTATTTTTTCAAGTTCTCCTGCCTCGCAGGTATGAGTCACAGCTCTTCAAGCACCAACCCCTCCCTGCCTGTCAGTCTGCAAAATTGCACCTTTATCTCTTAACAGGATGAGACGAACCTGCAGAGCTGCAGATGGATGGATGCCTCTGGGTTTTCCAAGTTTAGTCATCACATTTTCTGCCAGGACAAACGTAGTATGTTTTTTTCCAGGCTGTTCCTGTCTCTACTAATCAGAACAAAAACAAAAAAACAAAAAAAATACAAGTCATATAATTTTTACACTCACCCTGGTATTCAACAAGGACAAGGCAAGGCTAATTAACTTGTATAGCACAATTTAACACAAGGCAATTCAAAGTGCTTTACATCACTTGAAGACCTACGAGCAGAGAGAAAATGATTCATAAAAATCACATTAAATCAAAAAGTTAAAGAATTGAAACAGGAAATAAAATTATACATACAAATCACATTAGGTCACAAATAGTTAAAAAACAACAACTAATGACTGAATTCTGATATGGGAATAAAGCAGAAAATGAATAAAAAGCAAATAGCTAGCAGTTTGAAATATATAGACAATTATGAATATGCTGTGATGAAAATACCGTTTTTAGCCCTGATCTAAGAGAGCTACCAGTTTGACCACACTTCAGACCTTCAGGTAACTTGTTCCAGAGGTGGTGAGCATAATAACTAAATGCTGCCTCACCCTGCTTGGTTCTTGTTCTTGGAACATACAGGAGACTGGTTCCAGACAACCTTAGGGGTCTAGATGCTTTGACTCACTGGAAGCCAGTGTAACGATTTCACAACCGGTGTAATGTAGTCCAGTTTCCTTGTATTTGTAAGTACTCTGTACTAGCTGCAGTTTCCTGACTGATTTTTTTTAATCAAGACCTGTAAATGATGAATGACAATAAAAGTACCCAGCAATTACAGCTGATCAAAAAGTGCATGAGAATCTTTGCAATAATTCCTCCATTCACAATGTAACCATTTTTACTTGATAATCTATTTCAAATACAAAATTTAAAAGCAAAGTATCCTAATTATCTACACATACTGATTATCGAGTTACATATATTATCGGTACATTGTCAAACTGCATTGAGGCATGTTAAGAGAAATTAGATGTTAATTCTGTGGTCTCTTCAGAGTAGACATGCTGCCCTGAGTTTCATAATCTTTTTGTCTTGTCTAGATTTATGTAAAGGTCACATGTTTTGAATGAACATGGCTTTATCGCTATCAACTACAGGACAATTGTACAACATCATACCCCTAAAATGACATTAGATTTGACATCAAATTGTATCTGCAAGAAACAGTCGACTATAGTCTTGTGTCAGTGAAAAGCTCCACCCCAAATGAGTCTGCACCGAGCCCTTCCCACTTTTGACTTTTCTGTTCTCCACAATTCACAATTCACTCCTCTGGATCATTGCACTATGTGTTTGATTGAGCTACACGAACCACTCACGTCAGAACTTTATGGTCAGACCTAAACTGTCCTGCGCACAGAACAGCACGGATGATGTGTTTTGCGCAACAGTTTTTCAATGAAAGAAAAGACGCACAGAAGGAGAGATGGGCACCTTATCAGGACCTTCATTTACGCGGTTATGGGGAAAACGTCCATTCGCCGTGCTGGTGGTACCTGTAGTGCTTGTGGCTCAATTTTGCGAATCTTTTAATCTGGATACAGAGAAACGCGTCGTTTTCTCCGGACCACCTGGAAGTTATTTTGGCTATTCTGTGGAATTCTTCAATGGTAACTCATCCAGGTTAGTCTCAATATTTCATCACTTGGGGAAAAAAATGGAATCTTTTACCATTAGAAAAACAAAACTATTAAAATCATCAGCATTCAAGATGTTTTTAATGTGTATTTTTTGTTTGGGCTCGTCTGCTAAAAAAAGTTCTTTATTTTTGCATTTATGCACCATTGTTCATTCATTATTTGTGGCTTCTTTGAATGTTTTCCTATACCTTGGACTGAGCAGTTCAATGTGAAAAAAAAAAAAGCTGAGAGGAAACGTAAGGCTCCTGTTCACACACGTGCGCTCTCTGCGCACGCTCACGCACACATACACACTAACAGACGGGCAAGCAAAAAGCACCAGCGCGCGCGCACAACTCCAGATTCCAGTCCAAGAGTGATTGGAAACAGACATGCACGGCTGTGTGTGAGTAATGTCGCACTAAAAGCACTGGTTTAAACTGCAGAGAGCAAGTGATTATACTCACATTTTTATTTTAGGGGACGGATTTTAAAGGGAAAGTTCCTATTACTACATAAAATAACTAGGAGTCACCTTGGGTTCTTTCAGCTTGGTCTAAAGCAGTGCTTCTCAATTATTTTCTGTCACGCCCCCCCAAGGAAGACGTAAATGTTTCGTGCCCCCCCCCAAACTCTCTGCCGCCACTGTAAATAGTATCATTTGTCTATAAAATTACTATTATAAATACGCATCTGCCTAATATTGTGTCCTTTTTTTTTTCTAATAAAGAGAAAAAGTAACATAGATCAACTTATAATAAAGTATAACTTTATTAACATTGTTTTGTTTGTAACAGAGAAGACTTGACGTGCATCAATTTGCCTGAATTTAAAAAAAAGTCACATCCAAACTGTAAAAAATACACTCAAGGTACATTTTTGACCATACAGAAAAATAAAATGTAATAAAATCAGTAAATAATAACAAATTATAAAATTGATTAGAAACATTCACTCATGAGGACAATATGCCAAAACATTTGACCGAAAAAACAAAACTGAATAAAAGAAGAAAAAAAAAGTGTCCTTGGACAGGACAGCTTTTATTTTTGCGGCTCACAGTATTTACCTCCTTTGCATTGGTGTGGAGTTATTCTGCAATTAGCATGCTAACAATGCTCACGGGATTACTGATTGATATAACACTGACAAAGCAGGACGATTGTTGGCAATATTCGGCACGTTTTCACTGAAAAACAATCAAGCGTCTTATCAATGAGATTGGGGTCTAATGTCTTTAAGTGGCGTCTTAATTGATTTGGCTTCTGGCTGTCCGCTATAATTATTTTTAGACACAGTAAACAGTGGTCTTTCCTCATCACCCACTATATTAAAAGTCAAAGCTAAAAGGCAAACGGCACGAAAAAAGCGCATTCTCGGCGGCCGAGGTAGAACCGTAGGTGAGGGCGGTCGTCGTGACGATCCCAAGCCGAAAATGGCACTATTCGGGCAGCGACGTGAGAACCGGACAAGACAGTGGGTCGCTGCGTGAGTGAGTCCGGTCGGAAAACGGCTTTCGAAAACGGCGGTGGCACACTGCTCTTCATATCTGTTGTCTGTGTGTGCTGAGTGCTCTTCCTTAGTTCAAAAATACTGCGCGCACTCTGAAAATGAGAGCGCCACTACCACCTACTGAGTGGATGTGCAAGTACACTTTATTCCAGTACGGCAAAAAAAACAAAAAATGCATGTTCCCCGAGGTCACATGCGCCCCCCCATGGCATCGCTCTACGCCCCCCCAGGCGGGCGCGCCCCACTATTTGAGAAGTACTGGTCTAAAGGCAGTTTGGCAGAGATGAGGTCCATGTTACATATAAGACAAGTGATGAAGATCTCGATGAATTCATTAACCCTTTCTTGCACATATTATGATTAGTAATCTTTTCTCAAGTATATTGATAACAACTTAGGCATGATCAGAAATCATCACCTAGCTGTCCAATATACAGTGACCACTTTCCCTGAAAGGGTACCGTATTTTTCGGACTATAAGTCGCAGTTTTTTCATAGTTTGGCTGGGGGTGCGACTTATACTCTGGAGCCACTCATGTGTGAAATTATTAACACATTATTATATCATTTCACACGTTATTTTGGTGTTTTGAAGTGACACTGATGGTTTGGTAAACTTGTTAGCATGTTCTTTATGCTATAGTTTATAGTTGTCTGAATAAATCTTAATAGCTATGTTACGTTAACATACCGGCCACGTTCGCATTTCGTTGTTCATGCATCATGTAACATTATCACACTGTACACTTATTCATCATGTTGTTCTCTATTGTATTTTTATTTTAAATTGCCTTTCAAGATGACATATCTGTTCTATGTGTTGGATTTTATCAAGTAAATTTCCCCCAAAAATGCGACTTATACTCTGGTGCGATTTATATATGTTTTTTTCCCTTCGTTGGGCATTTTATGGCTGGTGCGACTTATACTCAGGTGCGACTTATAGTCCGAAAAATACGGTAGGAGTCACCTTGGGTTATTTCAGCTTGGTCTAAAGGCAGTTTGGCAGAGATGAGGTGCATGTTACATATAAGGATCTCGATGAATTCATTAACCCTTTCATGCACAAATTATGATTAGTTGTCTTTTCTCAAGTATATTAATAACAACTTAGGCATTATCAGAAATCATCACCTAGCTGTCCAATATATAGTGACCACTTTCCCTGAAAGGGTATAATTTCTATGAATTACTGTTGGTCAGGTAGTTTAGTAAGCCTCTATTTTGAGTCGTGTATTTTGTCACTTTTAGTTGAGTGAGCAAACTGTATTATCTAGGCACTGTGCTGTTTGTGTGTTGGATGAGTGTGGGGGGGGGGGGGTGCCTGGACTCTGGGGCATTGTCAACATGAGCGGACAAATTGCACAAGTAGACAGGAGGAAACAAAAAAATTACAAAACGAATCAATAAATGTGGATAACTGTTCCCTCTATGATGTGAAAGTAGTCTGCATAAAGCAATACAACACAACTCATTAGCGGCTTTGAATTTCTGTACAGTTTTTTTCTTCTTCTATTAACTACCACAACATATACTCGGAGGTGGTAGTGAATGGGGCAAATAATATGAATATCAATGTGAGAAATCTCGAAACAATATCAAAATAATACAAAATAGTTATAATTTCACACTTTCATCTGGCTCAAAATGATAACATTGTTATTGACTCTAAAACAGTGTTGTTTGAGACATAAGAAACAGGATGTGTCAGGTCATCTGGGGAAAAGAAAAAAAAAAGGTTTTGAGTGGCACTACCTGTTTTCACAAGCTTATAGTTCAATTTAGAAGTCGGAATAATTGTTTTCACCTATTTTTTAATAATTAAAATTTGATAAAATAATGGGACAGAAAAAAAAAATCAAGGAATTTTTTTAACAAAAAAGTGTGAGTTAATTACAAGTCATCAATGAAAAAATGTGATTAACTGCGATTAAAAATTGTAATCGTTAACAGCAGTAATTTTATGCATTTGGGAATTTTACCAATTGGCCCTGCAAGCATACAGAGATTGGAAAGACAGCGTGTAGGCTAATTCTTAGAATGCAGAATTAAAATCATTCAGTGAGTTGCTGACATGGAATGATTTAGCTCGTGACAGACCAGTGTGAATCAAACCATTCTTGCACTGTGGTAGGTAAACAAGAAAACAGGATGCTCTGCAGGAGTAGAATGTTTTCATTCTGCTAAAGAGGTTAAGAGTTTTTTTTTTCTTTTCTGGAGTCTGCATTTTCACAGTCAGTAAACTATTTAGTTTATTTAATCTACTATTATGTGAATAACATCTTAAATCACATCATTTTAACCAACCGGGCTGGAATTGAGTAATAATATTTGTGGGGGTAAATAATCTTCCTTTTAAGTGTAATGACACAATAGTTAAAAGTAGGAGTGGGAACCTCTTGGTACCTCACGATACGATACGATTTGCGATACAAAGCTCACGATAATGATGATCTGACGATATGGCGATACAACGATTATCGATACATTGGTCAGGAAATCATTCTAGGATATTCTACAAATAACTAATAAACAGAAAAACAAGCCTCTGCTGTGAACTGGAATGAGTTTAGCACTAGTAGACGTCCAATCCATTTGAAGTGGGAGGGTGGCAGCGAATGAACGAAGCCACTTCAAACTGATTGTATGTCTATGGCCGTCAGTGGCAGCCAATGCCAGGCAATGAGGTCATTTTGTGCCATTTATGGTCATTTACCTGTTGATTTTCAGTTACTTCCTGTTGATTTGGGGGTATTTTATGGGTCACTTCCCATTTATTTTGAGTTACAGAACAAGGAATCACCCAAATGAATAGGCAGTGATTCAAATTGCCCTAAAATGAACAGCAATTGACCTGGAAATGCACCGAAAATCGGACAGAATGACTGTGAATGCTCTGGTTTCGAATGAACGAACGTTCCATTTCTAAATGGATTTGGCGTCCAGCACCGTCAATGCAGCCTTAAGCCTGAGTTATGCTCCTGTGTTTCGGTGACGACAAAGAGACTACGGCGTCAATGAAAATTCGATAGTTCTGCAGTGTTGCTCTGTAATTCACCGCCAAGCCACTAAAGGGGTGTGGCCTTGTGTTTGTACGGTTTTGGGGGACGCTTGTCGACTTCCTCTAGTTTTCTTCTGGTTACACAATACCAAAGGAGAAGCAAAATAAACAATGCAAGATGAAACGCTTGAATGTGGATCTTCACGAATTGTTTGCCATTTGGCAATCTTTATAATGTCTTGACGAGACATTGTAGATGTTGTCGTCGGCTTGGTCCATTTTTTTCATGTAGCACAACAATGTTTGAAAATGGCGGTGATTTCGCACTGAACCGGAAACAACAGTCTGAGCGGACCAATCACTGTCCACCTGCGTCACGTCTCCACGCGTTGGCGCGACGCGAAGTCAGAAAATTGAGGAGATGCAAGTCAGGCTACGGCGAAGGGTCGTAAATCGGGTCTGCCTTGGCGGCGTAGGTCTGCCGCAGAAGCATAACTCAGCCTTTAGAGTTAACTGAGATAGTATTATGGTGGAAGATTTTGGTATCAACTTGTTGGTTCATTTTTATTACATTTTTTTAGACATTGACACCTTTTTAAAACGATATCTCGATTCTTGGCAGGAGCATATCGATAACCTTTTGGGATACAAAGTATCACGATATATCAACATTTCGATATTTTGTCACGCCTCGAGTTAAAAGTGTGTCAAAATATGAACTCCATTCCCGGTATCATACTGTTTTAGATGCACACAAATACGAAAAATTACTTCTGGGTCATGGAAGATTGCTCAAATTTCCACACATATCATGGTGGTTTAACATTGATAATGCGATCATGTTATTTCTACCTGTCCTACTATTTACAGTTGTATCATGTCAATATGGCTGCTGTACAAAAAGCAGTGCTCCTTACGTTTTTGGCCATTTTGGATGAAATATTCATCAGTGAAAATTGGGCTATGGTGACTGAAAGACATAGTTGTATATTTCACAGTGAAACAAGAGAAAAAGATGAAAGATGAATCCTTAGTGCAACTAAAGATGAGCTGTGGTGATATAAAAAAGAGTAAATGTGTTAATCAAGTGACTCATGTACAGCTCTGGCACCTTAAGTTGACTCCTTAACCGCTCTATTCTTAGCTTCCTCCTTTTATTTCCTCTTTGATGAACAAGTCAAAGTTCTACAGTTTTGAAAGTACATTAATCAGCCTACGCCCTAAAGAAACTCTTTAATGTCTAGATGTAGCAAAAGGTATCCGCATTTTGAAGCCAAAAAACCCAAAGACAACACAGTTGAAGATAAGATAAAAAATCACTACTGCACAACTGATAATTGACAAATTAATTTTTATCTGTTTAAAACTCATTCATTCAAAACATTGGCAACACCAACTATCACAAAATCCCCTTCTGTCTCATTATCCATTCACACCTGAACTTATGTCACCATAACAACTATAGTGACTGTCACATCAAACCATGTCAAGTGGCCCCTCTGACCCTGGAAAATGTCAACAAGCAATTTAAAGTTAATCTTCTAGATTGAAGAAACTAAGTGGGCAATAAAATAAGAAGCAAAAATATTTTAACTTAGTATTTGGACATTTGAACCATTTCCTATCATTGAAAATGGACATTAAAGTAATTAGAGTTGTTAGCATTTCAGCTCACTGCAATCTCACCTATTGAAGAAACAGTGGAACCACACAACCAAACAGTGGAACCCTTACTCAGTTATTGCACAAACAATTGCTTACAAAGCACGCATTGTTATATATTGTCGAAAATATTGTAACGAACGGTATGAAGTCAGTGATGGTCAAGCAGAGCGAGTGGGTGGAACAGACGGTTCGTTTCTGTGTGTCTTGTCCTCAATTGAAGCACTGAGACTGACTCAACTGCAGGGCTGAAAACATTACTCATTGCCAACTTTTTATAAAACAACTACTGTAATTTTTGGACTATAATGCGCAACTGACTATATGCCGCCACCCACCAAATTTGGCACGAAACGGCATTTGTTCATAGATGAGCCGCACTGGACTGTAAGCCGCAGCTGTCCTCACTGTATTATGGGATATTTACAACAAAAGATATTAACCGGTAACACTGTAGTTGCCAGCGGTATCATAAGATGTCATAAGACCAAATGAACCACCATGAATCTTTGAACCAATTGGCTGCAAAGCTTAATTGCTTCAAAATCTTCATTTGGCCATCACTGTTCCCTTGGAAGAGACAGTCCACTTCTGCAGCCACCTGCTGTAAAAAATGTTGTCATACAACATGCCTCCTAGCATGCATTGCAGCGCTACAGATGAAAATAATCAAAATTCATGTTCTATGCTAATTATTTCTTAAGTTACTGTTCCAATTGTGTCATTAATTGCTAGTTATGGTAATTGGTAACACTTTATTTGACAGTGGCACCATAAGACTTTCATAAGACCATCTTAATTATGACATGACACTGCTATTAGTGTCAATGAGTGCTTATGACAGATGTCATTTTGTGTCATCCGACAAATTATCTCACTTTTGAATGAATGTAAAAGTTCCGAGCTGGATAAAAATAGAGTTAGTGACATAATTTGCCGGATGACACTTAATGACAACTGTCATCAGCATTCATTAATGACCATGACAGTGTCATGTCATAATTATGATGGTCTTATGGCATTCTTAAGATGCCGCTGTCAAATAAAGTGTTACCTAATAACCCAAATAAATCAACAAATAAGCCGCCCTGGACTATAAGACGCAGGATTCAAACTGAGGGGAAAAAGTAGCGGCTTATAGTCCGAAAATTACGGTACCATGTTTTTCGGACCATAAAGGGAAATTAAAATCATTTACTTTCCCAACAAGCACAGGTGTGCTACAAAACACTACAGGCTGAAGGCTTTGACGAAGATCGTGCATGCCCTCTACTAGCTAACTCGTAACATACAGCAACAATAGATCTGCATTTAATTAATCAGCCCTGATACCCCAAAATAAATAAATAAATAAATTAAAAAAAATCACAAATCAGGCTCTGCCAATTGACAGATAGCTACCAAGCTTCAAAATGATCGATTCACGGATGACGGATGAGTAGGACTGCAGCATTAGTGTCCACAAGAAGAACAAGGACAAGAAGAACAACAACAAGAAAAACAACAATTTCTTGAGTGTTGACTTGACAGACCTTCAGTCTGTAAAAATGGATAGATAGTTGGAAGTAGTCTGTCTTTTGCTTAAGACAGGTGGGATAGCCAACAGCTCTTGACCATAAACATGAAAAGCTGTATTGAAAATGGATGCTCTTCAGGACTTCAATCTATTTTGCGTAAATTGTACACTGAATATAAAATAATAATAAATATTCCTGTATATTATATTAGTTTTTCTCTCCTCATATCTCTAATATTGTTTGTGGATTAGTCCATTACTATTAGTCTGTTGTCTATTTAAATGCCTGGTAGCAATCTGGACCTCTTAACTAAAGCATGTGAAAAATGCTTTGTCTGGTTGTTGCATAATATTATTTTTGAGATGTTGTCTTTGACTTAGTGATGCCTTCAAGCGTTGGAGCTCAAAAAAAAAAAAAAAAAAAAAAACTATTGCTGCTACTGTGGGAAGATGGAGGAGTAGGAGTACATATTTAGTCTGATATCTGTTAATGTCATCGGCCACTCTTAGCTTAACGTGTGCATGTCACTCTCCACCTAAGAGTAGGAAATTTAGTATAAGAGCATTGAAATCTTTTGGAGTGTCCAATCAGCCTACCATGTACAGTGTGTTTTGGGGATGTGAAAGGAAACCGGAGAACCCGGAGAAAACCCACGCAGGCAAGGAGAGAACATGCAAACTCCACACAGAAAGGACAGAGTCCAGGATAGAACCCTTGATCTGAGAATTTGAAGCAAACATGCTAACCTCTAATTCACACGCTATTAAGCGATAAATTGAGTTGGTCATAGCAATCGCAAGAAAGCTTACGGTTATCACCTATCATCGCAATCACGTTCGCACATTTTAATGCTAAATTTTTTTATATTATTTGTTTCTTTTGTGATACATTTTCATTTCAAAATCTTTTCTTCATCACAACTATGATGTTTAATCTTCCTTTCTTCTTTCTAGTGTGAGCATTTTGATAGGGGCCCCAAAAGCCAACACAACCCAGCCTGGAATTACTGAAGGAGGAGCCGTCTTCCTGTGCCACCAATACCAAGCTAACTGCAGTTTTATCAACTTTGACAAGCAAGGTAGTGTGTTTTGGAAGTTTTTAATTGACTCTCTACAAGACATAGAGTAATTTGGCCCTGTGTTTGACCTGGAGGCCAGAAGACTCACCACCCTTTTAAACCTGTTTGTACAGTGGTTGTAACCTTTCTCAAGTCCACCCTTTAGTAAGCTGTCCACTCTTTGCAGTGTTGCACTCAAATTATGGTAGTTAATACTGGGAGGAGGACCCCAGAGAATATGTGCTGGCCCCACCACAAAAAGATAATCACCTCCATCAGGAAGGCAGGAAGCGATAAGGGCAGCATTTGATGATCACAGGGTTTCCGTTACTGTACAAGCTCACTTACAATACTGTTATTTTATGGCTAGCTACAGAAGACGTGGTACGTCAACTCGTCAACCAGACCTGATCAGTTGTTGCTTTGCAAGCTCATACCAGAACCAAAGGATGTGCTGTATGAAAGGCAATGTTAGCATCCCTGAATTGTTTGGGAGTAACACATGTCATGTGAGGAGTAAAAATGGAAAAGCTCACCAACATCAACACCTCATCTCCACCGTGAAGCATGGTGGAGGGAGCATCATCATTTGGGGCTGCTTTGCTATCCCAGGGGCTGGACATCTTGCAATCATTAATGGAAGAATAAATTCAAAAATTTATCAGGATGTTTTGCAGGAAAACCTGAGCCTGTCTGTCAGACAGTTGAAGCTAAAGTAAATCAACATCAGAATAGCTTCAGAAGAACAAAATACACATTCTGGAGTGTCCAACTCAAAGTGTAGACTTGAACCCTATTGAGATGCTGTGGCATGACCTAAAGACAGCAATTCATGTGACTTCAGACTGATCTGCAGCTACAGGAAGCATCTGGTTGAAGTCATTGCTGCCAAACGGGGGGCATGAAATATTAAATTGGGTTGGTTCACTTACTTATTTTTCCCCTTCTGTCATTGTTTGCATACTGTCCTCATAAAAATATATGAAAACCTATAAATGTGGGTGGTTTTAGTTAAACCAGACACAGTTTGTCATCCGTGTGATTTTGACAGAGATCAGATAACATTTGATGGTGATTTTATGCAGAAATGTGAGAAATTCCAAAAGGTTCAGATACTTTTTCATATCACTGTAGTAACTATTATGAAATTAAAAGGATCATATCTCCGCTTTTCCGTAGTCAATCGGTGCCTAATAAAAACTGGGAGAAAGGTTTAAATCCGCAATTTTGAGTCATGTTGAGGGCAGCACTCTATGTCAAATACTTCATTTTTTACAGTGCTTTAAAGATGCCATGTGATTGAACAGGCTGGCGTGATCATAGAACGGCAAGCTTGCATCTGTTTGGTTTAATGGAGTCATGTGATTATTATTGCAACATCTAATTGGTGAAGTTATTAGAGCTACTCTTGGCATCGCTGGCAAAATAATAAATAAATCTAATATGTAGAATAAAGAGGAAAAATGTAACGACTCTTGTGTAGCCCAAAGTAGCGGATTAAGAGTAGCGATTTTACTTCACAAATCTACTCAAGTAAAAGTAAAAAGCATGGCTTAGTAGAACTACTCTTACAAGTACATTTTTCTCAAAAAGTTACTCAAGTAAGTGTAACGGAGTACATGTATTGCGTTACTACCCACCTCTGCATAACTATCACTAATATTATTAGCAGATTTAATGCTATTGTTTTTGGCTGCTCCCCAAGATACAGTAGCAACTGCTACAGGGTGGGATCAGCTCAGTAGCATCTAGTATACATCAAGGTGACATCTGCTGAGTAACATCTAGTATACATCAAGATGACATCTGCTGTTATTTCTCCCACTGCTCAAAGTTATACTGTAAATGTAGTAGTGTTTTTTTTTCTCCTCTGAACAGGGAGCAAAATCCCTTTGGCGGCGTGGAGTACAGAAGTTTGAACGCTTCATTAACACACTTTAAGCGTACTTACACCTTAATAGGCTTTTAATCCATTTAATTAGCATAAACACATGATGTACAGTATATTACATACTTTAAATACAGAACATAAAACACTGGAACATGCATTGAGAAGCTTTGGAAGCACTCTATCAATTACTGATAAAACATGAGACCATCAATTTCCCTTTTGATCACATGGCTTAGGTGCTTTTAGAAGTGGTTTGGAATGATTTTTGTCCTCTATCCTTTTGTAGGTGATCAGTATTTCTTTATAAATGATGTGAACACTCGGGTTGAGTTCAAGTCCAATCAGTGGTTTGGAGCGACTATACGTTCCAAAGGCAACAATATTCTGGTAAGACTCATTTATTTGAAATTTGTTGAGATCTGTGGTTCTTTATACTGTACATTTTGGTCTGTGCTTTTTAGGCTTGTGCTCCCAGGTATTATTGGAGGACCGAACATGATACCCCCTTCTCTGATATGACCGGAACTTGTTACCTTTCAGTGGACAGCCTCAAATCATTTGTGGAATATGCTCCTTGTCGAACAGGTAAGGTACTGCAATGTTAATGAATGTTATTAAGCAATAAATGAGTTACCATACTATTGATGTTCAATGAAATGATTTTTCAATATAATCATTTTACTATGTTTTCCTGCTTGTACTGTTAGAATTGTGTGGTTATTCAATTAATGAACACCTTTAAGTGTTTATGATAAGCATGTCTATCGGACAAAACTTTCCTTGCTTTTGCTTTTAACCGAAACTCACCACATTTACTTGATATTTAAAGTTTGAACATCTTACATGTAATGAGCAGTGTGCTCACTACCCTGGATAGTAAACAGAATGGTTAAAGAAGATCGTGACCAAAGTTTATACAGTATCAGAGTTTGACTAATATGTTATGAATGTCAAAATAAATCAGACATAAAATGATGAATTTTTCCAACTACACACATTAAAAAAAACATCACAAACCTTATAGAAATGTGTAGTTTTAAGAGCCGAGAGGTTGCCTCCGTTTCTTATGATTACATTTACACATACGCCCATCCTCAGGCATGTGCATTGTTATGTAGCTAGTGTAGTGTTTCACTAGTTTTATGATGTAAATCTATGTTAACCAACAAGGAGTTTTTAATTTATATTTTTCAACTGCAGAAAGACATGGACCTGCAGGACAGGGCTATTGTCAAGGAGGATTTAGTGCTGACTTCACCAAGGTGAGAACAATAGTTGTAATTCATCTCATAGTTATTGTTGCATTTTGAATAAAGTAGTCACTGAAGTTTAAACAGTTTATAACAGGCTGAAGGAGTTTATTGTCATTTATTATTATTCAGAAGAAACTGGTTTCACACAAATTCCTGCTATTATGTGTGTCAGGATGGAAGAGTTGTTCTTGGTGGACCAGGCAGCTTTTACTGGCAAGGTGAGCTCACGCAAATATGGATATCTTCAAATAGAGTCAGCTAAATGGCTCGTGATAACACTCAATCATCATTTGAATAGCAGATAACCTGTTTTACCTTAATCATTTCCTAGGTCAGCTGATATCAGCAATGCCAGATGAGATCGTTAAGGCCTATTACCCTTCATATTTTTTACTGTCGGTTGCTGGACAGATTCAAACAAGACAGGTGCAGGGAAGCTATGATGACAGTTACTTGGGTAAGGAATTATTATTGTACAGACTATTATCATTACAGTTCCATTGCTGTAGGTTGCTGCATACTGTAAACTCACCGGTCGCTTTAAGAGGACAGGAGCTTGTATAATATTTTGGTTATCCAAAGAGCAAAACATTAGAAACACCCCTAAGGACATAACTAGAGATGTCCCGATCGATCGGAACCGATCGATTGGGTCCGATCACGTCATTTTCAAAGTATCGGAATCGGCAAAAAAATATCGGCCATGCCTTTTTTAAATATATGTATATATATTTTAATTAAATCATTTTCTAATTTTATTTAACGTTACAGACATAATATGTTACACTCATCCACAGTCTTTAGTTTAGGCTTACGGTAGGGTTATTAAATTTATCCCGATAATGGCAGTAATATCATGGGAAGCAATGTGGGAAAGCAAGGTAGCAATTGATCTTCTTCTTAACACCTTATGTTATTTCCCAACGCAGAGAAGATATATCAATTGGTAGCACTGCGCACAGTCATGGTTCCACTTCCCATCATGCATTTGGGTCAGGCTACAGTATCATTTACTGAAAGCTCAACAAATACACTAGATAGCAATATTTAGTCACAATATACAAAGTCACAAGTCTTTCTATCCGTGAATCCCTCTCACAGAAAGAATGTTAATAATGTAAATGCCATCTTGAGGATTTATTGTCATAATAAAAAAAAACAGCACTTATGTACTGTACAGTATGTTGAATGTATATATTCATCAGAGTTTTATTCATTTTTTTCTTAATGCATTGCCAAAATGTATATGATCGGGAAAAATTATCGGGAATGACTGGAATTTAATTGGGAGCAAAAAAAAAGCAATCGGATCGGGAAATATCGGGATCGGCAGATACTCAAACTAAAACGATCGGGAGCAAAAAAACATGATTGAACAACCCTAGACATAACACCTACGTAGATTTCTAGTACCGGGTACTTATTTTTTGCTGTTTTGTAACATTCTGTATGAATGTAACTGGGCTACATGTTTTCCGACTATTTTAAATCTGACTCATCTCAATGCAGGTTATTCCGTGGCTGGAGGCGAGTTCAGTGGGGATGATGAGGAAGGTGAGGGCTATGTTGACAGTGCCGAGTTCCAAAACACACAAGGGGGCAGAATTTGTTGACCCCTTCAGCTCAAACACCACTTAGTCCCCACACACTTGACTGACAATCTCCTGCAGTTTTGACATATATGGGAGGGAGGAGGGAAAAAGACCTCAAAAAGTGTAAACATTGTTTCAGTCTTTTATCAGCTCTAACCTTTTGCGACTTGTTGTCTTTGTTGCAGATTTCATCACAGGAGTTCCAAAAGGACTCATGCTGTATGGTTTAGTAAGGAGTACAAATAAATTAATTCAATGTATTCATTAACAAAAAAGAAAAATCCGTTACCCATATAATCTATGATTTTTAATCAATAACTGTTTCACAGGTGTCCATATTCAATGCAAGAGATCTAAAATCAATGCTCAACGTGACAGGAGAGCAAGTACGTAAATTTCGGCACATGTTGAGCAAGTTTCCACAGTGTATATCTTTCATATATCACACATTTGACACTAGTCTAAGGGTTTACACAGAAAGAATTTGCCCCGCAGAAAGGTGCCCTATACCAGGTCACAGTCTGGGCTTACATTAACTAAGGGTTACTGGCTGCTTCTTTTCTCGGTATAGCAGTGTGGATGGACAGAACCCATGTGCCCCTGAACAAAGTAAACAGTTTGGAAAATAGATGACAGTTACAAGACAAAGTATACACTGCTGGCCAAAAGTATTGGCACCCTGCAATTCTGTCAGATAATGCTCAATTTCGCCCAGAAAATGATTGCAATTACAAATGCTTTGGTAGTAATATCTTCATTTGTTTTGCTTGCAATGAAAAAACACACAATTTTTTTTAAATCATTATCATTTTACACAAAACTCCAAAATGGGCCGGACAAAAGTATTGGCACGCTTTGAAAAATCATGTCATGCTTCTCTAATTTGTGTAATTAACAGCACCTGTTACTTACAGTGGGGAGAACAAGTATTTTATACACTGCCAATGGGTTTTCCCATTGACTGTGTATCAAATACTTGTTCTCCCCACTGTACCTGTGGCACATAACAGGTGGTGGCAATAACTAAATCACACGTGCAGCCAGTTAACCCTTTAAGGTCTGGGCCTATTTTGTCTGATTTTGCATGCCTTTGAAGTTGCCTTTATATTTCAAAGACAGAATTGTTTACGATGGCCTGGTTTGGTCCCTTTTTTTGTGACACCTTGAACTTCATGTCCAAACTGTTGTTTCCTTCACTGACCAATTATAAATCATAATTTTGGGCCTAAAAAGACCAAAAATTCCAAAATCGTTTTGTCAAAATTTTTAATATTGATGTCCAATTGACAACCAAACATGCGTAATGAACCGTTTTGAAACTTTGTAATATTTATTCAACATGTTAGGATGAACATTCAACCAAAAAAATTTAGAATAAATAGTCTTTTATTTGACAATTCAACATAAACAACAGGTATAGCCATAGGCGTTTTTTGCATTTATACATGCTCTAGTCAAAACAGGTTATATACAGCAGACCAAACAGTGAAGAACAGTGAAAAAATATACCATCTAACACAAAAAGTGTTTAGAGGCCATCTCTTTATGAGTTTAGGTATTGCGGCCCATCACCTGATGAAAACTATGTACACACAATCAAGCTTCTTGAACACACATTTATATACACAAATTGAGAAGACTGATTGTGGGAAAAAAAATATATATATAACATTGGGGAAAAAAGTATTTTCAAAAATATTTACAATAAACAAGTTAAATTTTTTTCAGGCATGCCACTCCGAAAAGCAGTTTCGTCCTGGAATTAGACACAGGGCTACATCACAGCCCACACTTCCATGGGGTGTCGGTCCTCTTTCCACCCTTCCATTTTCATTTCACTTTACTTTCATTGTCACTATAAATGTACATGAAACAAAAGTCAGTATTTATGAAAATAATAAAGCATAAAATAAAAATATATACAGCAATAAATAATAATGGAAATCTTTATGTATGACAATAGAAAGAATACCGTAGCTGAATATGTGCTACATCCCTAATCTTCATATAGAAAGAAGACCACAAATTATACTTTGATCTGATATGCACATTTTATTATTACATACACAAACACGCACTTATATTGCATCAAAATTAACTTTGTCTTGCAATATCAAAAGAAACTTTTACAGCATTAAAAAAAAAAAAAAGAAAAAAAAAGTGAGTTGGCTTACCTCTGCTCGTCGATGGCGTCACCCACGTGTTCAAATCCGTCACTATCTTCACTCGAGGACTCTTCCGAGGAAGACGATGATGACGAATTTGGACCACCCTCTTCCTCAAGTTGATCAAAAAGCACAATTGCTTGCGCTAAATTTAGTTTTCCGTTCATCCTCAAAGTCACACAAAGTCGCTCGCCCCCTCGCTGCGTCAGAACACTCCTGCCTCTCGTTCGGTGGAACCTCGCACGGCAGTTATATTTATAAAAAAATAAAACGCATTTTGTGCTTCCACTGTGACTTCGAAAGGGTTCGTTTGATTTGTGTTTTTTTCATGGAGCTTCCGTTTTGAAAAAGGACAAGAAATTATGGAAATATAGACATAAACAAATGATCCATGCAGCGTTTTAATGTTTTTTTGAGAGGACAATAAAACTATAAAACTTAAATGACAATATCTCACGTTTTAGTTGGTCGATTGACTTCAAATAACAACGAGAGTAAACCGCAACTTCCGCACTTTAAAACGAGACCAACCAACGGCATGTGGGTGACGTAATTAAAACGCGAGGGTGCTTCAAAGACGACGTGCGCTGAGGACGCGCCGGCGCGTCCTTCGACTCTCAAGGGTTAAAATGGATTAAAGTTGACTCAACCTCTGTCCTGTGTTCTTGTGTGTACCACATTGAGCATGGAGAAAAGAAAGAAGACCAAAAATACCACTGTCCAAGGACTTGATAAGCAAAATTGTGAGGAAGCATGGGCAATCTCAAGGCAACAAGTCTATATCCAAAGACCTGAATGTTCCTGTCTCTACTGCACGCAGTGTCATCAATAAGTGTAAAGCGCATGGCACTGTGGCTTACCTCCATAGATGAAGATGGAAAAGAAAAATTGACGAGAGATTTCAACGAAAGATTGTGCAGATGGTGGATAAAGAACCTCGACTAACATCCAAACAAGTTCAAGCTTTCCTGCAGTCCGAGGGTACAACAGTGTCAACCCGTACTATCTGTCGCGTCTGAATGAAAAGGGACTCTGTGGTAGGATACCCAGAAAGACCCCACTTCTGACCCAGAGACATAAAAAAAGCCAGGCTGGATTTTGCCAAAACTTACCGGAGAAAGCCAAAAACCTTTTGGAAGAATGTTCTCTGGTCAGATGAGACAAAAGTAGAGCTTTTTGGGAAAAGGCATCAACATAGAATTTACAGGAAAAAAACGAGGCCTTCAAAGAAGAGAACACGGTCCCCACAGTCAAACATGGTGGAGGTTCCCTGATGTTTTAGGGTTGCTTTGCTGCCTCTGGCACTGGACCGCTTGACCCTGTGCATGGCATTATGAAGTCTGAAGACTACCAACAAATGTTGCAGCATAATGTAGGGCCCAGTGTGACAAAGCTGCGTCTGCCTCAGAGGTAATAAGTCAAGGGTATTCCAGCAGGACAATGACCCAAAACACACTTTAAAAGCACTAGAAAATGTTTTGAGAGAAAGCACTGGATACAGCAATGAGTCCAGACCTAAATTCCATAGAATACCTGTGGAGAGACCTGAAAATTGCAGTTTAGAGAAGGCACCCTTCAAATCTCAGAGACCTGGAGCAGTTGGCCAAAGAAGAATGGTCTAAAATTCCAGTAGCGCATTGTAAGAAACTCACTGATGGATACCGGATGCGGTTTGTGACATATTTATGTCACACTGCTGTTGCCGTAGTGTGCACTTCCTGTTGGTGTGTTATTACAGTATTAAAGGGAATCTCTGTTATGTCTCTGTGACATATATGCTGAGAAGCACACTGAATAAAGAAGTGTTGTTCCATTCGGGTGTCGGCCTTACCTGTACTTGGATCAAGGAAGTACATAACACGGTTGTTCGCAGTTATTTTGTCTAAAGGTTGTGCTACTAAGTATTAGGCTGAGGGTGCCAATACTTTTGTCCGGCCCAGTTTGTGTGTGTGTAAAATAATAATGATTTAAAGCAATTTTCATTGTCTTTTCTGGTTTTTCATTGCAAACAAAATAATTAATAATTTTGGAGTTTTGCGTAAATTTTTGCGTAGATTTTTTGTGTGTGTTTTTTCATTGCAAGCAAAATAAATGAAGATATCACTACCAAAGTATTTGTAATTGCATTCATTTTCTGGGAGAAATTGAGCATTATCTTATGGAATTGCAGGGGTGCCAATACTTTTGGCCAGCAGTGTATTACCCTATTTACTGTGCAGGGTGGAAAGCCTATTTTGATTATTGACTATGCTTTTGTTTCAAAATTGTATTACTCCTGTTCATACTGACTGGTCGACTCAGTCCCGATCTTTTCACTTTTTTTAAACAGTAACCGATCTGAGCCTCGAGTATTGCATTTGGGTTCGACCTCGTGGTGTTTACGATAGGAAATGAATTAATACAGTCAAATAGCTATGCCAATAAAAAGACAGAAATGACGGCTCTTCAGTGAAAAAATAGATTAACAGCTAGATGAGTGGGTTATATTTCAATTACTTTTAATGTTCGTAAACCGTAAGGCTATGTGACCAACCTAAAAGCTGTTGTCTTTTCTGTATGTGCGAGGTCATGAGCATGTGTTGAAAATTGTCAGTGTCAGCATGAACGGTGCTGTGTAAACTGTTGTAATGAATGATGTGATGTTGGGGTTGATAGACTCTCTGTGGGTTAATGCTCTGCCTTGTTGGCTCTTGGACTGAACTGTTCAAGTCAGCTGCAAAAATATAGCAGGCAGGAGTCCTTGTTGCTGGATGAAACCTCAGATTTTGTCTCTTGTTATGACGAGCTTTGAACTAAGAGTTGTGGAATTTGAACTGCTTTGGTAATGCATACTGAGTACAAGTTTAGTCAAAGTGCATCTTGTTATTACAGGAAAGATACTAGTCAAAGTTATCACCTGAAGTGTGTTTTGGTTGATTTAGGTCCCACAAGTACTCCCTAATTATTATTAATGTGAACCTAAATAGAATTTATACTTTTTTTTTTGGTCATAACAATTATATAATGTTTAAATATGTTATCTTTATTCAATATTGACAATTGTTTGATGGTACGGAAGATTAAAATGGGAAAACGATTGGAAAAATCCTAATTTAAAATGTGGGCAAATAGTTTTACAGCATTGCAAATAGGAAAATGAAAAATTTCTGGTTAAAATTTCAGGCTTTTAATTTTCTGCCACTTATCAGATAAGCCAGTTAATGCAGATATCAAGCCTATCCCAGCTGACTTAGAGCTGATTTCTTTGAACAAGTGTCACTGTCTCACTGTCTCAATAAATGTCTCAAATGTCCTAAGTTGGAAGAGACGTTTGGACATTTGTGTCACATTCTTTCCAGGATGTTATGGTCATATTTCACAGAGGGCCTATAAAAAGGAAAATAGTGCTCATATGATATCTCAGTAGATTTGAGCTTTGCCCAATGTCTTATTTCATTCATATTAATACAAGCCGCTCAGCATGATTACTACAGAAGGACACTCTCCTTTTTAAGGTTTGTGTTTCACTGGGGCCTCTAATCTCATTTATGTGTAGAAATACTACAAATCACCTTGAATTGAATCACATAGGGTTGTAATATGACCCTTATTCATCATATGCAGTATGAAACTAAAACAAGAGCAGAGTGCATCATTACAGAAGCTTGAAGACTGAGCTCCTTTAAAATGGAGAAGTGGGCACCCAAGGGGATTGTGAGATTTAGTCGGAAGACTCTTTGGTTGACGTTAGAGGGTGCAAAAACTGGACATGAAAATGAAGCGATCTATACAGAGTGATGTAATTAGAGACTAACTGAGTGTGTTCTAATGTGTTCCAGATGGGGTCCTACTTTGGCTATGCAGTGGCAGCCACAGACATCAACAATGATGGGTGAGCACATGGAGTGACATTGCACAGATGATGGAAATATGGGTAAAGCAGAAAAAAGAGGAAATGAGGGACAGGAGAGAAATTTAAGATGGCATTAAGAAATAAGAGTTATGTCATTATAACTGAGGTCAAACGGTCAGAATATCTCACACTAATAGAGTCACAGTGGTATGAGAAAGTATCTGAACCTTTGAATTTCTCACATTTCTGCATAAAATCCCCATCAAATGTGATCTGATCGATGTGCCTGACTAATCTGCAGCTACGGGAAGTGTCTGGTCAAAGTCACTGTTGCCAAAGAGGGGGCCACAAAATATCGTATGTGAGGGTTCACTTACTTATTTTTCCCCCTTCTGTCATTGTTTAAATACTATCCTCATAAAATATGGAAACCTATAAATGTTTGGGTGGTTTTTGTTAAAGCAGACATATTTTTTTTCATCTGTATGATTTTGACAAAGATCAGATCACATTTGATGGGGATTTTATGCAGAAATGTGAGAAATTCCAAAAGGGTGATACTTTTTCATTCCACTGTAAATATTCATTTTGATTTCGTAATAAAATATTTTTTCATGTATTTCATAATTTAGGGTCCTTTTCCAACACCTTTTGGTTCAAATTTTGATATCAATAAAGAATTTAGGAAGGCTTTTAGGTAGTATATACCGCAGTGAGGGATAAAAAAATATTTGATGATAAAACATTATAAAACAACTAATTTGGCCAGTGTGTAGATGATTAAATTTTCAATTTTTGTTCTTTAATTTATTGTATTTTGCTATATCAGCAACCACATGTTTTACGATGTACCGTATACAGTTTTATAATTTATTTTCTCTGACATCCCCCTTAGACTGGATGACCTGATAGTGGGAGCGCCAATGTTCATGTTCCGAGGGTCAAATGGGCGCCTTGAGGAGCTTGGGAAAGTGTACATCTACCTTCAAAAGGGTCCTTTGGAACTTGAGCCCAGCCTACAGCATCTACTCGGTCAGCAGCCATTTGGTCGATTTGGCACATCACTGGCACCTTTGGGGGATCTCAACCAAGATGGATTTAATGGTATAATCACGTCATTGATCTTAAGGGAGAAGTTTGAAGTGATCACAAAGTGTCATGCTGTTCAATCATGGAATGAGCTTTTAAAGTCAGCTGCAAATATAACTCAGTCAGAAACCAGGGAAACTACAGTCTCACTATCATATACAGTGTATCACAAAAGTGAGTACACACCTGCATTTCTGCAGATATTTAAGTATATCTTTTCATCGGACAACAACTACAAAATGACACTTTGACACAATGAAAAGTAATCCGTGTGCAGCTTATATAATAGAGTTTAATTAATTTTCCACTCAAAATTGAGCCACTAATATCTAAACCCCTGGCAATAAAAGTGAGTACACCCCTTTGAAAAAACGTGCATCCCTAAATGACCAAATTGAGTACTGCTTGTCATTTTCCCTCCAAAATGTCATGTGACCCGTTACCAGAGTGCTGTCAGCATTGTTGCAGAGATTGACGAGGTAGGGGGGTCAGCCTGTTAGTGCTCAGGCCATACGCCGTACTCTACATCAAATTGGTGTGCATGGCTGTCACCCCAAGAGGAAGCCTTTTCTGAAGACGGTACACAAGAAAGCCCGCAAACAGTTTGCTAATGACATGTCAACAAAGCACATGGATTACTGGAACCATGTCCTATGGTCTGATGAGACGGGTGGGCTTTCTTGTGTACTTGTGCAGCGATGCTGACAGCACTCCTGTAATGAGTCACATGCCATTTTGGAGGGAAAATGACAAGCAATACTCAATTTGGACATTTAGGGATGTACGTTTTTCAAAGGGGTGTACCATAATTTTTGGACTATAAGTCGCACCTGAGTATAAGTTACACCAGCCATAAAATGCCCAACGAAGAGGAAAAAAACATATATAAGTCGCACTGGAGTATAAGTCGCATTTTGGGGGGAAATTTACTTGATAAACCCCAACACAGAACAGATATGTCATCTTGAAAGGCAATTTAAAATAAATACAATAGGGAACAACATGCTGAATAAGTGTACAGTATGATAATGTTACATGATGCATGAACAACGAACTGCGAACGTGGCTGGTATGTTAACGTAACGTAGCTATGAAGAGTTATTCAGATAACTATAGCATAAAGAACATGCTAACAAGTTTACCAAACCAGCAGAGTCACTCCAAAACACCAAAATAACATGTGAAATGATATAATATTGTGTTAATAATTTCACACATAAGTCGGTCCAGAGTATAAGTCGCACCCCCAGCCAAACTATGAAAAAAACTGCGACTTATAGTCCGAAAAATACGGTACTCACTTTTGTTGCCAGGGGTTTAGATATTAATAGCTATATTTTGAGTTACTTTGAGGGGGAAATAAATTAACTGTATAATATAAGCTGCACACGGACTACTTTTCATTGTGTCAAAGTGTCATTTTGTCAGTGTTGTCCCATGAAAAGATACTGTATACCAGAGGTTGCGCTAGACTTTTTCGTTGTCTGTCATTTTGACTGACAGGGTCATAAAAATCCGGTCATAATCTATTTTTACCCGCCACTTAAATTTTTAAAATGATAATAATGACATATTCAATAGCAGTGTTGGTCAAAAGCGGTGCGTTACTTACCCTACTCTGAATAAATTGAAGAAACTACCAGCCATGTTGTGTCTACTCTCTGCTCTATTGATTTGTCATCCAAGACTCTGGTTGCGTTCAGGTTTGAGAATAGCGCACCTACTTCTGACTCCAAGCTGTTTGTCCCTGCTCATTCAATTAGGCTACGTTCATACTACAGGTCTTAATGCACAAATCCGATTTTTTGGTCATATCCGTTTTTTTGGCGTGCCCGTTCAGACTGCATTTGTCCATTTAGACCATTCAAGTATAACGCATGCGCTCTAATTCGCAGTCCGACACGCGCCGGTGCGCAGAAGCATCAAAACAAATGACAAGTCATCCGTCATTCCAGGGATATCATATTTTGCTTTTCAAAAGGAGGAGACAAATAACAGACATAAATAATCGCCGTTTAGGCTTATATTCACAGTTTATATGGATCGATAGCATGCATGCACTGTCCGTGCATGTCACACACACATACGGGCAGTTTGCCCCGACTCTCCAAGACGGGCTGCAGCCAGACCCCTCTCCTGACTCTCGGCCATGTAGGAAATGTTGAAATATAGCTCACATAGAGCAGAGAGAAAACCGATCATTCTCATGCTTATCCTCAACCCATTTAAATTTTTTTATGACTGTTGTCAAGCCCGGCCCTTCCCCAAAAGCCGTGTTCACTGCAAGCGAGGCGCTAATAGCGCACAGCTGAAATCTGATTTGGGACACTGGACGGTACAGACCGCCGCGACAGTCTGGAAAAATGTGGCCCAGATCGGATTTGAACCACATACAAAAATGACCCAGATCGGATTTGAAATGGTCCACTTCTATGCGACTTGTCCCGTTCAGACCGTCAAGTTAATGCCTGACTCGAGTCGGAAAAACACAAAAAAATTGGATTCGTGCATTAAGACCTGTAGAATGAACGCAGCCTTAGACAATGCTCTCCAAAGCTTCCTAACGTTTCCGTGTTTGCTACACCTGAATGCTAGTTCGGACATTTTTCCGAGTAAGGCCATCGACGTCATGCATCAAGAGAGACAATAGTTAATTAATATGCTCACTCGCCATCCTGTGGTCTGGGGTGTGAATTGCAACCTGTCAAAATGACGGATGGACTTCAGTTTTTTCCGTCACCGTTTTAAAAAAATGGTCAACGGCGGAAAATATTCGGTTAACGCGACCCCTGCTGTATACTCAAATATCTGCAGAAATGCGAGGGATGTACTCACTTTTGTGATACACTGTACAAACACTTGTCTGGGAACGTTTTAATGACTTTGATTGGGCTCATTCATAACCATCCTATATACCAAAGAAAATATTGACACAGGCCACAAACGTGCTGTTAGAAAGAAATCACAGCGGAAGCAAATACAAACTATAGTTGATGTTAATTTTATTATTGAATCACTAATCTGTATGAACTATACAATATACTAGTATACTGGAGATTCAGTGGAATTTTATGTGGCACAACAATATTGCTGTTGGAATATGATTCATGAGATTTTAATTTATGTAATCTACTCAATGTTGAATGTTTCTTTGTGCTTATGACTCATGCAGCAATTTGGCTGCCCGTTTTAGCACATAATACAGCCGGTTCCAGTGACATGTTAGCAAGGCTATTACATCACTCACAGGGGTCGCGTTAACCGAATATTTTCCGTCGTTGACCGGTTTTTTAAAACGGTGACGGAAAAAACTGAAGTCCATCCGTCATTTTGACAGGTTGCAATTCACACCCCAGACCACAGGGTGAGCATATTAATTAGCTATTGTCTCTCTTGATGCATGACGTCGTTGGCCTTACTCGGAAAAACGTCAATGCAACTGAGTGTTTGCCTGGCACGGCCAGACTGTTCTCCCTGTATTTTTCAAACACTGAGAGAAAAGTCTGGGACACAGCCTCTCGAGTGATACAAAATCAATTGACAAATCAGATTTGTTTATTTGCGTGACGTGTTCTTCACGAGCAACGTCACTATTGCGCGCCGAAAGTCGTCTCTACAACAACACGGATGGCGGGAGAGCAGAGAATATGTTCCAATCCGCGGTAAATTCAGTTTTAAATGAGCTAAAACACATCGACACGAGACATTGACAACAGTCTGTCTCGCGCTAGCCATGTTGAATAAACTCCGTTCTCCTCGTATGGTTACTTCCGCGCGCAAGTCCCTCGTCCTGCCCTCGTCGCTTTGCTAACGGAACGTCTGCCCGTCGCTGATTGGTGCACTCCGCTGTCTGTTTGGCTCTTGTTAAGCTTGTTCGGACAGAATATTAATTAAAAATGAATGAAAACTAAATACTATTGAATATGTCATTATTATCATTTTAAAAATGGAAGTGACGGGTAAAAATAGATTATGACCGGATTTTTATGACACTGTCAGTCAAAATGACAGACAACGAAAAAGTCTAGCGCAACCTCTGATCACACATATCAAACACAGCAAATCATCATAACTGTTATGTTTTAGAAGAACTTCAAACACATTAAGACTCAGTCCTGTATTGCAGCATGGCATTTAGTCTGCCTCTTACTGGAAGCTGCTCTGCAAATATCAGCTCTATTGACAATGCTAATTGCATAAAATAGCCAACAGATTCAAGCTGCTTCATACTGTGTGCTGTTTGTGTTTTCAATCAGATATGGCCGTCGGCTGTCCTTACGGAGGAGAAGACAAACAGGGACTGGTTCTTATTTACAACGGTTATCCCATGGGATTGAAGAACACGCCCACTCAAACGCTCTCTGGCCACTGGGCTTCCAGCTCTTTTCCAGCCAACTTTGGTTTTGCTCTACGAGGCAACACAGATCTAGATCTAAATGGCTACCCAGGTACTGCATTCCACACCAGGGGAACTGTTAAACTTAATTTCCCTCTTTGATAACTCAATTTAATTCTCAAATTTCCTGTCTTGCAGACCTGATTGTTGGTGCTTTTGGAGTTGACAAATCTGTTCTTTATAGGTGTGTTTTAAGGACATTGCATTTTTAATAGAAGTAACACACTTTTTTGTTTATAACTGTATTGTGTGTCTTCACTCAGGTCTCGACCAATAGTAACTGCAAGTGCTTCCCTCACTGTACAGCCAACAATGTTTAACCAGGAAGAGAAGCTCTGTGAGCTTTCCCCAAGGAATGGAACTACTGCTGTGTCTTGGTATAACCACCTACTCATTTCCTCCAAAACCTCGAGCTGCTACTAATATAGTAATAGGATGATTACACATAATAATGTTTTTCCCCTGTTGTGAATTATAGTTACGGCGTCAACAAAAAACGCAACTGTCTGAAAATAACCAAACATGGAAAAGATGACAATTGTTATGTAAAACCTATCACCGTTCTATTTGAGCTTTGTAAAATTTCCCTCATGAGGACATCAAACGACTTTGTGTTTGCCAGTTTCCTGTTCAAGCTGCCCCTAACTAGAAACTCAGAATTCTGAAACTAAAATGAGGAAAAAGAGGGGAAACACATTGAGATTTCCAAAAAGTAATGTTTAAGCTTCAGTAAACTTTAAACAGCCAACTGCCAAGTGATTTTCGAATAGGTGAATTAAAGAAAGCTATTTTTTCCTATATATGTTTCAGGCATACATTGGTATGAAGAAGTACAGTGCCTTGCAAAAGTATTCGGCCCCCTTGAATCTTGCAACCTTTCGCCACATTTCAGGCTTCAAACATAAAGATATGAAATTTAAATTTTTTGTCAAGAATCAACAACAAGTGGGACACAATCGTGAAGTGGAACAACATTTATTGGATAATTTAAACTTTTTTAACAAATAAAAAACTGAAAAGTGGGGCGTGCAATATTATTCGGCCCCTTTACTTTCAGTGCAGCAAACTCACTCCAGAAGTTCAGTGAGGATCTCTGAATGATCCAATGTTGTCCTAAATGACCGATGATGATAAATAGAATCCACCTGTGTGTAATCAAGTCTCCGTATAAATGCACCTGCTCTGTGATAGTCTTAGGGTTCTGTTTAAAGTGCAGAGAGCATTATGAAAACCAAGGAACACACCAGGCAGGTCCGAGATACTGTTGTGGAGAAGTTTAAAGCCGGATTTGGATACAAAAAGATTTCCCAAGCTTTAAACATCTCAAGGAGCACTGTGCAAGCCATCATATTGAAATGGAAGGAGCATCAGTCCACTGCAAATCTACCAAGACCCGGCCGTCCTTCCAAACTTTCTTCTCAAACAAGGAGAAAACTGATCAGAGATGCAGCCAAGAGGCCCATGATCACTCTGGATGAACTGCAGAGATCTACAGCTGAGGCGGGAGAGTCTGTCCATAGGACAACAATCAGTCGTACACTGCACAAATCTGGCCTTTATGGAAGAGTGGCAAGAAGAAAGCCATTTCTCAAAGATGTCCATAAAAAGTCTCGTTTAAAGTTTGCCACAAGCCACCTGGGAGACACACCAAACATGTGGAAGAAGGTGCTCTGGTCAGATGAAACCAAAATTGAACTTTTTGGCCACAATGCAAAACGATATGTTTGGTGTAAAAGCAACACAGCTCATCACCCTGAACACACCATCCCCACTGTCAAACATGGTGGTGGCAGCATCATGGTTTGGGCCTGCTTTTCTTCAGCAGGGACAGGGAAGATGGTTAAAATTGACGGGAAGATGGATGCAGCCAAATACAGGAACATTCTAGAAGAAAACCTGTTGGTATCTGCACAAGACCTGAGACTGGGACGGAGATTTATCTTCCAACAGGACAATGATCCAAAACATAAAGCCAAATCTACAATGGAATGGTTAAAAAATAAACGTATCCAGGTGTTAGAATAGCCAAGTCAAAGTCCAGACCTGAATCCAATCGAGAATCTGTGGAAAGAGCTGAAGACTGCTGTTCACAAACACTCTCCATCCAACCTCACTGAGCTCGAGCTGTTTTGCAAGGAAGAATGGGCAAGAATGTCAGTCTCTCGATGTGCAAAACTGATAGAAACATACCCCAAGCGACTTGCAGCTGTAATTGGAGCAAAAGGTGGCGCTACAAAGTATTAACGCAAGGGGGCCGAATAATATTGCACGCCCCACTTTTCAGTTTTTTATTTGTTAAAAAAGTTTAAATTATCCAATAAATTTTGTTCCACCTCACGATTGTGTCCCACTTGTTGTTGATTCTTGACAAAAAATTAAAATTTTATATCTTTATGTTTGAAGCCTGAAATGTGGCGAAAGGTTGCAAGGTTCAAAGGGGCCGAATACTTTTGCAAGGCACTGTATCTGAACCTTTTGGAATTTCTCACATTTCTGTATAAAATCACCATCCAAAAGTGATCTAATTTTTGTCAAAATCACAGAGATGAAAATACAATTTCTGTTTAAACTAAAACCACCCAAACATTTCAAGATTTTCCTATTTGAATGAGGATAGCGTGCAAACAATGACAGAAGGGGAAAAATAAGTATGTGAACCCTCTGCCTAAGGAGACTTAAAGAGCATTTGAAACCAATTTTTACAAAACATTATAAATCAGGTGTGTCCCCAATCACTGATGAGTGGTTTGAAGCTGCCCTGCCCACTATAAAACACACACCTGGTAAGAAATATCTTGATGAGAAGCATTGTCTGATGTGCATTATGGCTAAGTATAAAGAGCTGTCTGAAGACCTGGGATCAAGGATTGTTGATTTGTATAAAGCTGGGAAAGGATACAAAACCATCTCTAAAAGTATGGATGTTCATCAATCGACATTCAGAGAAGTTGTCTACAAATGGAGAGAGTTTGGCACTGTTGCTTTTCTCCCAAAGAGTGCCTGCCCAACAAAGTTGACGCCAAGAGCTCAGCGCAGAATACTCAGAGAGGTAAAAAAGAACCCTAGAGTGTCTGCTAAAGACTAACAGAAATTACTGGCACAGTCCAATAGTGCACACATCAACTATGTGTAAAACTATGGCCATGAATGGTGTTCATGGGCGGACTCAACGGAGGAAGCCACTTCTTTCTAAAAAACAAAAAAACATTGTTGCTCGTTTAATGTTCACAAAAAGGCACTTGGACATTTTGGCAAAATATTTTGTGGACTGATGAAACCAAAGTTGAATTGTTTGGAAGTAACACACAAAGTCATGGGTGGAGGAAAAATGGAACAGCTCACCAACATCAAAACTTCATTCCCACTGTGAAGCATGGTGGAGGGAGCATCATGATTTGGGGCTGTTTTCTGCCTCAGGGTCTGGACAACTTGCAATCATTAACAGAAGAATGAATTCAAAAGTTTATCAGGATGTTTTGCAGGAAAAGCTGAGGCTGTCAGTCAGACAATTGAAGCTAAAAAAAGGATGGATGCTGCAACAAGACAATGATCCAAAACACAGAAGTGAATCAACTTCAGAATGGTTTCAGAAGAACAAAATACACATTCTGGAGTGGCCAAGTCAAAGTCCAGACTTGAACCCCATTGAGATGCTGTGGCATGACCTAAAGACGATTCATGTGGGACACCCCAGGAATCTGAGTGAACTACAGCAGTTTTGTAGAAAAGGATGGGCCAAGATTAGTCCTGATCAATGTGCCAGACTGATCTGAAGCTAAAGGAAGTGTCTAGTTGTAGTTATTGCTGCCAAGGGGGGTGGGGCACAAAATATTAAATGTGATGGGTCACTTACTTATCCCCCTCCCCTTCTGTCATTGTTTGCATACTATCCTCATTAAAATAGGAAAACCTATAAATGTTTGGGTTATTTTAGTTAAAGCAGACACTGTTTTTTTCATCTGTGTGATTTTGACAAAGATCAGATCACATTTGATGGTGATTTCATGCAGAAATGTAAGAAATTCCAAAAGGTTCAGATACTTTTTTTTATACCACTGTATTTGGAAAAATAGAGTGAATAGGAGAAAGCAAATACGAATGCACCTCTAACTAGTTTCCGAAGGTATAGAGTAGTGTAAACACATTAGTTGGTTTTTAATCTTTGTATACACACATGATTTTATTTATAATATTTTCTTCTACCTTTAGTATCAGCATCAGTTTCTGCCTGTTGGCTCATGGAAAGCACCTACCAGCTCATCTAGGTGAAACACACACGCACACTCACATGCTCGCACACAGATGGTCCCGATTACAATACCTTGCTTTCTTTGTGCGCCCACAAATATGCTGGACTTAAATGCGGTTAAATTGGCTGTTAACATACAAAAAAAGGGCAATTGTGTAAACAGAGGGTAACTTGTTGGGCACCAAAGTTTAGGAAATATGCTTGTTGCAGAACATGATATTTGACATGACATGTTTTTCATATGAGATATGAGTGTGTGTTCTTTTAACATACAGTACTTTTTATATGTTACATGCTTATGGATAAATGGAAGTTCATCCTGTCTTACCCTGTTCTCATATATTTAGACTTTATGGTGGAAATTCAGCTGGACAGTATGAAGCAGAACCAGAAAGAATCTGTCAGGAGGACACTGTTTCTAGATAGTATGCAGCCCAGTTTGGTGAAGACTTTCAGCCTCGCCAACGGACATCGCCTATGCCATGACACAAGAATTTATCTACGAGTGAGTCAATCACAATCATAATTCTTTTTTTAACAACTGGGAGTACGTTGACAAGCTGATTATATAACACAACTTAACATAACCATTCAAACAAACAAGTACAGAAAATGAGACTATATCATGACCAGATTAAAATATAATCTCATTTAAGTGACCAGTTCCTGACCTTTTGAAAATGTCTTCACGTATTTGCAAGGAAACAACCCTCTAACTATTTGAATATTTACTGTCATGAACTGAATTAATGCACCAACGGCGGTTATTCCATTATAATGCATTCTGAGGTTTTCCTGACACATTCAAAACAGACAAATCAGAGTGCATAGTGTGGAAAACAGATTGCCTCTGGAATGTATTGATGGTCCAATGTAGTTCAGCCACCTTGAATAAAACTGTATTAAAACCGCAGGGTCAAACCTCAGTGGGGCACTGCAGATTTGTTGAACTAGACTCAGTGGACAATAATAATTCAACATTAATAAACAAATTGGTCTCCAGTGAAAGCATACATAGATCAACAAACTGTCTTGGCTAATGTTATAGTTAGTGACACTCCAAGAAATATGGGAAATGTCTTGTACAGGTCAGGAAGGAAACGGCTAACAAGCAAACTAACAACTAACTTGGACTTTTTAGTTAATAGACTGCATCCCTCCACAAAGGCTGAACTGTATATCTTTTAAACTAAAGAAAATAAAAATGCAGTAATAGGCTAAGACTCAGCGATTTAGATAAGTAATGTTTATCATATCACAGGTCTGATTAGAAGTCTGGAAAAAGTAAAGCACTTGTTAGTACTCGTATTTACTCGTTACAAAAAAGTCGTACTTCAATAACCAGTAACTGGCATTACTGCTTTGGACAAAGGTTATAGTAATTTCCTAATAGAGAGGTTTTGAACTCTGTTTGAAGTGCCACTTTAAAGGCACTTTGACCTAATAGTGAGCTAAAACAACTACAGTACCAATTATCTCATCACTCAGTGGTGGTCTGATCAAACAGCATGACTGACAAAAGCAAGAGCAGTAGTTTGTGTTGCGACAGGATAAGAGATGGTTTGACCTGGACCTGACAACCATCCCCTCAACTGTCAGTCAACATGTATGCCTTTGTATTCCGCCTTTACCTACATTCCTACAGATAAAGGAACTGAAAACCTTCTAAAAACAAATCAGACAAAAGTCCCTATTGTTAATAATCGGGTTCTGCTGTCAAAGTAAAGCAACTTTCTTTATATTTAGTCACCAGTAAATCAGTAAAGCACAATAAAATGTAGATGTGCAGATATAAAAGTACCTAGTATGCTGTATTTGGACCAACCTACCGCCTGAAAGGCTGTTTTTGAAAACTGAACAAAAGTAAATCACGTTATCCCCTTTGCATATTTTTGCAGTGTGTCTATAGGAGGTCACTGATATTGGATGAGAGAGTATTTACAGTCTTATTCCCACTTTCTGTTCTGCACGGAAAAAAAAAAAAAAAGATTGTTGTGGTTGAGGTCAGGGGTCCCCATCAAGTTCTTCCTCAATAAACTCACCCAAACACACATTTACGGCCCTTGCTTCATCCATTTGAGCGGAAAAGGACTTTCCCTGAACTGATAATAATAAACATTGATATATTGTATCTGTCCTAGCAACTGACCCACAGCACACAAATCTGTCAGTAACATGTCATGAAGAAGTATATTAATACATTACTGATTGTAGATATTCAGGTTGAATATGAAAAATGTCTTCAGAACTAGACATTTCTCTCCTTCTCGTATTACTCATGTAAGTGCATTTCGACTGGTTTCAGGCAGAAGGGGAGTTTCGAGATAAACTCTCCCCCATATTCATCAGCCTGGCCTTTAGCCTGGATCCTCAAGCCCCAGAAGACCAATATGGCCTCAGACCCATCTTGAACTATCAGACTGAACAACTAATAGAACAGAAGGTACTTTTTCCCCTCACAAAGTTTCAGTGGAATTCTAATAAATCGCATTATATATACAATGCATGAAATGATCCTGGCAACAGGATAATATTAACTGTATAGTAAATTTGTGGTCAAAAATAGTGTCCCTAAGAAATACATCTGTGTAAATTGTAGTATGTTTTTTTATATTGCATAACCACACTAAACATTTGTACAAGGACAGAACTATCCAATTACAGGCACACGTCTTTTATTCTGTAATCAAAGCATATTACCTAGAAATCTTTCCTTTGACAGAGAGACAGTCTTTCACAGACTTCCTAATTGGTACCACAGCGAAACTCATTTCACAATGTTTGCAATTAGTATGATGCAATTTTACACAGATGTTATAAGCAACCATTTTAAAGCTGATATTAAATGTTCAACCTCTTTATAGTTGTTAACTACATATGGTAAGAGGTTAGGGTCAACTCCAATAGAGCAAGAGCTGATTATCGGACTTTGGTCTCCAATGGTAGCGTTTTTTTCTTCTTCTCCTCTACGCATATGATAAAGGTTTAGGGAGGACTGTTGGTGAGCTTTGGTTGTGCAAGGAGAACTGATAGATCTTTTTGGGTGGGGTTTCAGACATCTGGATGTGGTTTGCTTGTACATGTTGCCAGTGTTCTCTATGGGGCAAAATGCTGAGCGTCAGCACGTGAACATGTCATGCATGTGATATAAGGTGATCTGAGCATGTGATGTGCATATGTGAATGTGTATATCACATTACGGCTTTTTAATTTATGGGTGAACATAGTAAAGACTGGGAATCTTAAAACAGAGAAAGCCAAATTCATCTGGTGCTATTATTGCATCTATACAGTCCCTGACAAAAGTCTTGTCGCTTACCATTTTGTAGAAACAATTGCTAATAACCTGACTTTTAATTATTCAATTGGCTTCAGAAATAGCTCATATGAAAGCTAAGACCCTCCCAAATGATGTTGAATGTACAAAAATGTATTTCTTTCATTGAAAAAAGATTTATCATTTAATGAAGACATAAAGGTCAAATTTTGGCAAGACAAAAGTTTTGTCGCCTACAGAAAGTAGTTTGAAAGTTGAACAAAAAATCTACTTCAAATACGAAAATATGTTACATAGCATAAGCAAATTAAGTAGTGGTGCTGTGAGATCCAAATTTAATATTTTGTATGACTTCCATGGGCTTGAAGGACTGCATCCATGCGGCTCGGCAAGGATTCATACAATTTATTGATGAAGTCATGAGGAACATCAAAGAAAGCAGTCTTGCATGCCTCCCAGAGTTCATCAACATTCTTGGGTTTCGTCTTCCATGCTTCCTCTTTCATCCTACCCCAGACTTGCTAAATGATGTTCATGTCTGGTGACTGGGCTGGCCAGTCCTGGAGGATCTTGATTGAAGTATGCGATGGAGCACCATCCTGCTGCAGAATTTGTCCCTTTTTATGGTTAGGAATGTAAGAGGCAGCTAAGATTTGTTGATATTTCAGACTACTTATTTTGCCTTCCACCCTGCAGTGCAGATCTCTTGCACACCCCCATACTGGATGTAACCCCAGACCATGATTTTGCCACCATCAAACTTCACTGTTTTGTGGCAAAATATGTATTTTTCAGATGAATCTTCCATTGAGTTACACCACAGTCGCCGCAAATATTGCAGGAGACCTACTGGAGCCTGCATGGATCCGAGATTCACTCAGAAAACAGAAAACTCTCTGATCTGTTTATCAGTGAGCAGAAGAACACAAATTTGATGGTCTCATTTTCTTGATGGAGAGCTAACACGTTGCATTATTGTAGCACTTTCCAGGATCTGGTATGATACTTGACGGCACGCTTGCAGTCAGTGCTAACCATTGTACATATACTATGTTCCAGCTGTGTTCCATCCATCTCAAAATTTTATCCTTGTGACAGTGTTGAGGCAACACAATAGAATATAAAAGAAATAACTACGCTGCTGGCCAAAAGTATTGGCACCCCTGCAATTCTGTCAGATAATGCTCAGTTTCTCCCAGAAAATGATTGCAATTACAAATGCTTTGGTAGTAATATCTTTATTTATTTTGCTTGCAATGAAAAAAAAAAACAATAGAGAATGGAAAAAAAAAAAAATCGTTTTACACAGAACTAAAAAAATGGGCCGGACAAAAGAATTGGCACCCTCTCAGCTTAATACTTGGTAGCACAACCTTTAGACAAAAATAACTGCGAACAACCGCTTCCGGTATCCATCAGTGAGATTCTTACAATGCTCTGCTGGAATTTTAGACCATTCTTTTTTGGCCAACTGCTCCAAGCCTCTGAGATTTGAAGCTGTGCCTTCTCCAAACTGCCATTTTCAGATCTCTCCACAGGTGTTCTATGGGATTCAGGTCTGGACTCATTGCTGGCCAGTCTCCAGTGCTTTCTCTCAAACCATTTTCTAGTGCTTTTTGAAGTGTGTTTTGGGTCATTGTCCTTGCTGACCCATGACCTCTGAGGGAGACCCAGCTTTCTCACACTGCGCCCTACATTATGCTGCAAAATTTGTTGGTAGTCTTCTGAATTCATAATGCCATGCACCTGGTCAAGCAGTCCAGTGCCAGAGGCAGCAAAGCAACCACAAAACATCAGGGAACCTCCGCCATGTTTGACTGTGGGCACCGTGTTCTTTTCCTTTCTTTGAAGGCCTCATTCCCCCCCCCCCTGTAAACTCTATGTTGATACCTTTTCCCAAAAAGCTCTACTTTTGTCTCATCTGACCAGAAAACATTCTTCCAAAACATTTTTAGCTTTCTCAGGTATGTTTTGGCAAACTGCTGTTTTATGTCTCTGGGACAGAAGGGTGGGTCTTCCTGGGTATCCTACCATAGAGTCCCTTTTCATTCAGACGCGACGAATAGTACGGGTTGACACTGTTGTACCCTCGGACTGCAGGACAGCTTGAACTTGTTTGGATGTAAGTCGAGGTTCTTTATCCACCATCCACACAATCTTTCGTGTAAATATCTGTTAAATTTTTCTTTTCTGTCCACATCAAGGGAGGTTAGCCACAGTGCCATAGGCTTTACACTTATTGGTGACACTGCGCACTGTACACAGAGGAACATTCAAGTCTTTGGAGATGGGCTTACGATTGCCCATGCTTCCTCACAATTTTGCTTCTCTAGTCCTCATATAGTTCTTTGGTCTTCTTTGTTTTTTCCATGCTCAATGTGGTACACACAAGGACATGGGACAGAGGTTGAGTCAACTTTAATACATTTTAACTGGTTGCAAGTGTAATTCAGTTATTGCCACCACCTGTCATATGCCACAGGTAAGTAACAGGTTTTTTCAGTGCAAGCAAAATATATGACGATATTACTACCAAAGCATTTGTAATTGAAATCATTTTCTGGGACAAAGTGAGCATTATCTGACAGAATTGTAGGGGTAAATGTGCCAGTACTTTTGGCCAGCAGTGTATACTATTCATATAATTTTGTAGATGTGCTCATGGCTAATAATACGGAATTTTAAAAGGGTTTTGAAATATTCGCCTTGTGGAATTAGTTTTGCTTATAACTGAGGAGGGAATTCACAATAAGAAAAAGAAAATGCAGAGAGGAGTCTTAAATAAACAATTTACACAAATGTGGCCAGTGTCTTGTTTTAAAACGATGAAACTTCTTACATGATATGTGTCTTGACATTCTCTGACTGTACGTGATGATGTTGTCCATGCGTTGAAGTTAAGACCAGAATATCCTGGTGGATTACATTCCCCTCTACTCGCACATAAAAATGAGATGTTCCGAATGTTTGAAAAACCTGCATTTTGACCCAAATATTGGGTTCACTGCATCAATGAGTCCTCGGCAATTGATGTTTAACATTAACAAGCCTTGACACATTTTCCATCTGATTAATGTAAGGATGTCAATAAACCATTGTAGTCCCTCAGTTTCATATACATGCTTGGTTGCTTTCCCCCGCCAAAGATCTTATTAACGCAGCCAGGCACTGATCACAGTAAATGTAATATGAGAGATAGTTCTTGAAAAAAATGTCTAATAATGAAAGAGCAAAGCAAGCAGACCATGATGTTCTGTCATGTACAGTGCATCAACCAGACGAGTTGGCGGCAAACATGGCTCGCTTGGAAAGATGAAGTGAACATCAACAAGGAATGATTACAATAGAGACCACGGCGAGCTTTTGCAGCCTTGTGTGTTGTGTGTTAGATGGCCAATATCCTTGAGTGCAAATAAAACCAGGGACTTGAAAGTGAATCTTCCCTGAGACAATTTTAACTGTTGCCAGGCTGATTCTTTGGCCTGTGCGGCATTCTTTTGGAATCTAATGTCTCCCATATGTTGGCCAGAAGAGGGTAACAATAACAGTACAGTCCAGTACAGAGACGGATGGTTGGCAGAAAAACAGGAAAATAAAGAACAAGAAACGAAAGTCCATATGGCACTCTATAGTCGAATGAAATGGCATTCATTTTAGCTTTGTTTTTGCCAGGCCATCAGTCATGTGAGGCCTAAAACAAAGAAATTACATTAATCATTTAACTTTTTGAAATCTGAATGTTATGCTTAATATCATCTTTCCCTCAAAAATGTAATAATTATTTACATTGCAATCATCCTTTGTTCTCCTTATCCTTGATCATATTGTCTCCATTTTGTAAATTGTGTCTCCCTCATAAGCAGATTTACACTTATTGTGGCAACATAAAAGACAAAGGCCTCCCAACAGCTTTGTGGCTATTGCCTGTCATATTTAGCTGATTGTGTGTTGCATTTATCCTCACTTATCCTTTCATTAAATCATAATTCTACTCTACCGGTGTCTATAAACAACCACTTCCTTGCAAGCTTTATTCTATATATACAATGTAGCTCAGTTTTCTTCCCACACAATACGTCTAACCTCCATTCATTTTTAATACTCCTGCTTTCTCAGGCCCAGATTCAACTGGATTGTGGAGACGACAACATCTGTGTCCCTGACCTGAAGTTGGCTGTCTATGGGTGAGAGGAAATCACCTTTCTATTACTTTAGCGGATTCACTAAAGTTAGTTACCCTCTGGGTGACTGAATTCCTCCCGTAGGTGATATCCTTCTGTAGGAAAGATTTACAACACAATACCTCAGATATCGCTCTAATAATCATAAGTAACACACATTGTAGTTGCTCTGATGTACATGTGCTTGTTATTTTCCTCGTTTACCATGGAACCGTCACAGAAATTGAATCAACACACCACAAGTGACACAGAATTGTTTGCAGGAATCAGAGGCAATTACTCCAATCCCTTGAGGAAAATGAAACAAGTTGTAAACACTTTTTTTTTTTTTTTTTAATTAGTTTGCTGACTACCAGTTACCTATTGAGTCATCTGGCCTTCATGTTCATGAAGCCACCACAATACACAAATCCACCATACTGTAACCCGAATACATACTACTACATAAAAAAAAATCCTTCCTAATTTTTTTTTTTTTTTTAAATTGCAATTAAAGTCCGTGTTTTTATTAGTTCCAAATCTTCACTATAACCAAGAGTAGGTTTTGGCCCAGTTATGCGTTTCAATTGCCTGCCTATATTCAGCACTGTACAGTGGTATGAAAAATTATCTGAACCTTTGGGAATTTGTCACATTTCTGTATGAAATCATCATCAAATGTGATCTGATCTTTGTGAAAATCACACAGATGTAAAAACAGTGTATGCTTTACCTACAACCACCCAAACATTTATAGGTTTTCATATTTTAATAGGGATAGCGTGCAAACAATGACAGAAGGGGGGAAAATGAGTAAGTGAACTCTTTGCCTAAGGAGACTTAGGGCCCAAATACACCAGATGCATGATCGTTGTGGTTCCGGTCCGACTCCGGTAAAAAATAGCGCCGGAGCCAATCCGTTCCCATTATATCCTATTGTTCAACGTATACCGGCCGCGTCAGTGCTCCGGATTGCCTGCGGACTATCTCCGGCGTGCCACAGCCTGCCGGATGGTATAGGCTATTTTCTATTTTTGCCAGACACACATCTGACAAAATGGGCTGAGCTGGGCCTGGACGTAACAGCCCAGTTGCTTATTCACGGCTTAAACACCAGCAAACATGGACGAAGAACGTTTCATCATGGAGGTAGAAAGTCACAAAGTGATATACGATGCAGCAGATAGTCATTATAAGGACAGCATTAAAAGGGAAGCTGCAAGGTGTCCTATTATGTTTGTTTTTCTGGCAATGATATCAAACACACGACGTGCTGACAACTTTGAGTGGGAAAAAAAAGCAGCGTATCTGAAAGTGGCTCCACTGCAGAAATTCTCGTGCCTGGCGCAAACACAATGTCGGTTTGTATACAGAGTCGAGGGGGAAAAGTACGAAAGAGAATAAAGAGACACCCTGGTTTCGACCTGGTGGTCTATTCAAGACGTTTCTCTTTCTTTCCTACATTTTACTTGACTTTTCATAGAAAACCCAACAGTTTGCGCTGGGCACAGGAATCTGCAGTGTTGAGACACCAATTCCAAGTACGCAGTTTTTTAGTTCATGTAGTATATAATTCGCTATCCATTTTATAAATATTACAGATTATTTAACAGTTGTTTATAACAGCTCTATCAGATGTTATGTGCCATAAATTCTAAATGTGCATAAAGATATAAACCCACCGACACAACCAAGGGCAAAATAGGGCCCCACCCCCCTACCCCCCACACACGGAGCCCTGATCTCAACATGATGCAGTCAATCTGGAATTAAGAGATAGACATAACTAAAATATCAATATGCAAATTAAGAAAAAATGTGCTCTCTCTCTGCTTCTCTGATGAGTATAGACTCCGTGTGTTTTTCGTGTTTTTAATGGCACATTATAGCGCGATCACGCGAGCGCTCAAGAGCGAACAGAGTTGGCGGACTGCAGCCGTGCCTGTTTTTGACGTACTGCGTGGCACGCAGTCAACACTGAGCCGGACCCGAACCGCAACAATCATGCATCTGGTGTATTTGGGCCCTTAAAGAGCAATTGAAACCAATTTTTACCAATCAATTTAGGTCAAGTGTGTGCCCAATCACCGATGAGTGGTGTAAAACTCCCCTGCCAACTATGAAACACACACCTGGTAAGAATTGTCATGATGAGAAGCATTGTCTGATGTGCATCATGGCTTGGTCAAAAGAGCTGTCTGAAGATCTGCGATCAAGTATTGTTGATTTGTATAAAGCTGGGAAAGGATACAAAACCATCTCTAAAAGTCTGGATGTTCATCACTCGACAGTCAGAGGAGTTGTTATTTTGCTACCTCAGGGCCTGGACAACTTGCAATAATTAATGGAAGAATGAATTCAAAAGTTTATCAGGATTTTTTGCAGGAAAACCTGAGGCTGTCTGTCAGACATTTGAAGCTAAAAAGAGGATTGATACTGCAACAAGACAATGATCTAAAACACAGAAGTAAACACACTTCAGAATGGTTTCAAAAGAAGAAAATACACATTCCGGAGTGGCCAAGTCAAAGTCCAGACTTGAACCCCATTGATATGCTGTGGCATGAACTAAAGACAGCGATCAATGACAGACATCCCAGGAGTCTGACTGATCTGCAGCAGTTTTGTAGAGAAGAATGGGCCAAGATGAGTCCTGATCGATGTGCCAGACTGATGTGCAGCTACAGGAAGCGTCAGGTTGAGGTTATTGGTGCGAAAGGGGTGGGGGGCAGAAAATATTAAATGTGATGGTTCACTTACTTATTTTTCCCCCTTCTGTCATTGTTTGCATAGTACCATCATTAAAATATGTAAATCTGTAAATGTTTGGGTGGTTTTAGTTTAAGCCGACACTTTTTTCATCTGTGTGATTTTGACAAAGATCAGATCACATTTGATAGTGATTTTATGCAGAAATGTGAGAAATTCCAAAAGGTTCAGTTACTTTTTTATCCCACTTTATTACTGATATTTGAATTTCACCCTTTATGACCATATGTGGACTACCAGTATATAAAATGCATTAATGGGTCACTGGCTCATATTATCCATATTATATTGATCAAAAGTGCTTAATATTCAAATCACATATTGTTTCCCTCTATTATATTGCCTGTATGTAGATTCCCACATGCAGTTAATGCCTTTAACATAGGTGTTGGGAACCTTTTTGACTGAGAGAGCCAAAACACCTAACATATTTTAAAATGTGACTCCACGAGAGCCATACAGAGTGTGTGTGTGTATATATTATATAGTCGCCTAGTTGTGATTAATAAAAATCTCAGTTGCGCACTCACCACTTGGGAAACAAATAGAAACATGGATTGGCTTTGCGTATATTTCCTGGAAGTGGAAACCACAACCAGGGGGACGTATAGTGGGGCAAATAAGTATTTAGTCAACCACTAATTGTGCAAGTTCTCCCACTTGAAAATATTAGAGAGGCCTGTAATTGTCAACATGGGTAAACCTCAACAATGAGAGACAGAATGTGGGAAAAAAACCCAGAAAATCACATTGTTTGATTTTTAAAGAATTTATCTGCAAATCATGGTGGAAAATAAGTATTTGGTATAAGTTCATCCCAATACTTTGTTTTGTACCCTTTGTTGGCAATAACGGAGGCCCAAACTCTTCACAAGCTTTTCACACACTGTTGCTGGTATTTTGGCCCATTCCTCCATGCAGATCTCCTCTAGACCAGTGATGTTTTGGGGCTGTCATTGGGCAACACGGACTTTCAACTCCCTCCTCACCCCGTGGCGTCAAAATGATAACAAGAACGGGGAGCAAAAATCCCAGAACCACACGGGGGGACCTAGTGAATGACCTACAGAGAGCTGGGACCACAGTAACAAAGGCTACTATCAGTAACACAATGCGCCGCCAGGGACTCAAATCCTGCACTGCCAGACTTGACCCCCTGCTGAAGAAAGTACACGTCCAGGCCCGTCTGCGGTTCGCTAGAGAGCATTTGGATGATCCAGAAGAGGACTGGGAGAATGTGTTATGGTCAGATGAAACCAAAATAGAACTTTTTGGTAGGAACACAGGTTGTCTTGTTTGGAGGAAAAATAATACTGAATTGCATCATACCCACTGTGAAGCATGGGGGCGGAAACATCATGCTTTGGGGCTGTTTTTCTGCAAAGGGACCAGGACGACTGATCAGTGTAAAGGAAAGAATGAATGGGGCCATGTATTGAGACATTTTGAGTGAAAATCTCCTTCCATCAGCAAGGGCATTTAAGATGAGACGTGGCTGGGTCTTTCAGCATGACAATGATCCCAAACACACAGCCAGGGCAACAAAGGAGTGGCTTCGTAAGAAGCATTTCAAGGTCCTTGAGTGGCCTAGCCAGTCTCCAGGTCTAAATCCCATAGAAAATCTGCGGAGGGAGTTGAAAGTCCGTGTTGCCCAACGACAGCCCCAAAACATCACTGCTCTAGAGGAGATCTGCATGGAGGAATGGGCCAAATACCAGCAACAGTGCGTGAGAAGCTTGTGAAGAGTTACAGAAAACATTTGGCCTCCGTTATTGCCAACAAAGGGTACATAACAAAGCATTGAGATGAACTTTTGGTACTGACCAAATACTTATTTTCCATCATGATTTGCAAATAAATTATTTAAAAATCAAACAATCTGATTTTCTGTTTTTTTTTCTACATTCTGTCTCTCATGGTTGAGGTTTAACCATGTTGACAATTACAGGCCTCTCTGATATTTTCAAGTGGGAGAACTTGCACAATTAGTGGTTGACTAAATACTTATTTGCCCCACTGTAAGTATCATAGTGGCCGAGACAGGTGGAGTCTCTCAAGGTAGCAGTTTCGTGAGTCTCACTCTCCTGGAATTGGCAACAATTTTACAGGCGAAAAAGTCATGAAAGTGAAAACCGATCCCAACCCTGTGTGACTTGCGGTACCACACAGTTCACTTTCGTGGTTTAATTTTCCTCCATGCATTGTTATTAACTATACTATACGTTATAGCCACGCTGCTGACTGAACGGAGACCTAACGTTTGAGGCGAGCTCTGTAATGCCAATCTCCGTGCAATCCGCGACCACCAATGGGCACCGGATTGAAGCATATCATTGCACGAACGTTTGGAGTGTCCAAGATCACTGTGAGAATGTGCCATGAGCTCATCACAGCTCATTCATGTCAAGCAAGCCGGCTAGTTCCATGTTTAAGATTACGGGTTGGTGGAGAGCCAGATGCACTCATCAAAAGAGCCAGATATGGCTCCTGAGCCATAGGTTCCTGACCCCTGCTTTAACACTTCACAAAATTATGCTCCACTTGCACTGGAAATGAGGTGCAGAAAATAGTAATGAAAACATGACTGACTGGTCCAAAAAAAAAAAACATCCAGTAAACTTGAATGATGCACACAGTGATATTTGCTTGGGAATACTGTATGCATAATTTACTTTACCAGCAAGATAAATATGCATAATAGTTGCATTGCCTTTTGCTGTAAATGAAGCATGTCTATTAAGAGCCCGATCAAGAATAATATTTTGTTTGGGAGAAATGTAAACGTAAATTATACACAGTTACACACACCCATATTGTTCTTTAAGCGGATAACATTGTTTGTGAGGGGAGTCCAGCCATCATTTGGTGGTTCCTGAGCCAAGTCTCTCACCAGGCAGACAACATTCAGGTCTGTTATGAGGAAGAAAACATGGTCACACCATGTCTCTTAGCTAAAGAAACACAATGAGATCCAAAAATGTTCCCACAATGACCATATATCTTGTTTGTAGCTGTCATGGGACCACACTGCAATGATTGAGCAGTTTAACGGAATAGAACTTGTTTTCACCTCCGGATTCGACAGCATAAGGCTCACAAGTGCATGGCAAACAGTGGGATGTGAATAAAAACCTCACCCACTAAAATCATTTGCTCACTCTCATCTCTTTGGTGTGATACAGTAGTATCAGTGTTTCTTCCTTTGAATTGACTAAACTTGCTCAGGCCTAATTCAATTCAGATGGTGGTCTTACTTTGCAATGGACCAGGCCTACAGAGAGGGGGAAGAAATGGAGGAAACGTGAAATCAAAAGGAACCCTGATTTTGGGCTTTTTTTCTGGTTTGGTGACTCAATAGAAACATTAATGTTGTATTGGGGGAGGGTTGGACAGCACTATGGGATTTCTGGAAAAAAACTGAAAAGCATGATTACACACAGGGGCGTCACTGTTAACATGCACGGGAAGGTGGAGTGAGTTTCCGAAGACAAATTACTGCGATCAGATGAGGGTCATTTCCCTGGTCGGTCATGGACAGTTATGCAAATAAGTGTTCTCAGGGGATCACTCCTCACAAAGACAAATTGTAAAGACTTTGGAACCATGCTTTTCATTACATTTTGTTATCCCTGTTTTGGGTCATGCCTAGCAAAAAAACAGAAAAATAGAGGAACATACAGTGGTTGTTGAGAAATGCCACCAGCTAAAAAGAACATTTTTTTTGGTGGAGGCCGGCAACCAGTTTAAGGTATACCCTAACTCTTGTCCATAGTTAGCTGGGATAAGCTTCAGTACCCCACAATCCTTATTCTTTATTTTCCTGTTTCCTGAACTGTACTGTTATTTTTACCCTCTTTTTGCCAACATTTAAGGACTTCATCCAAAATTTCACGACTTTTTGACAATGATTTATGAATAAATTAAAATATAAATAAACATTAAAACAAAAAACATTGTAAACAGAATGGGATTGATGATGATGGTGTGTTTTCATCATCTAGTGACAGAAAAGAGGTTTACCTGGGGGATGAAAACTCCTTGAGCCTCACCTTTAATGCCAGGAACGAAGGAGAAGGAGGTGCCTACGAGGCTGAACTCTACGTACTGCTTCCCAAAGAGGCTGACTACAGTGGGATAGCGCGCAACAATGCGGTGAGTATAGCAACTGCCTTGGCAACTGCAACACATTTAAAAAGTATTCGCCATCCTGACTTTTTAAAATGTATTATTGTGTAATCCAAGCACCATCTTATTATAGTAATGCAGCTCGATTACTTTTATTTATTTTTGAATTACTCCAATACAAAATATGCAAATAAACACAAGCATATTAATCTCAATACAATACATAGCAATATGTATACTTGTTTGGCCTTTTTTCCCTTCAATAACTAATATTCAATTCCCTGCAAAAAGATGAAGTTGTTTGTCTTTGGGTGTGTTGCAGACTCTGACTCAGCTAACATGCAGCTACGAGGCAGAAAATGAGACCCGCTTCCTTAAATGTGACTTGGGAAACCCCATGAAACCTGGCACAAGTGTAAGAACTAATATACTGTACTTCTTTCACTGCATTTAAGCAAACTGCATTCTAGGGGTATTTTCTTTTCCTACAATGAAGTAGAAACAAGTTGTTCTCAAGGCCTACAGCAGAGTGATCTATGTTTGCAACTTTCATTTAGATTGTTAATTTAAAAAGAGAAAACAAAAAGAACTATGAAAAAGAGCAGAGTCCCATTTAATCATTTGGTGTATGCCGCTCAAGATACGTTTAAGTGCGTACGTTAGGATGAAGAAAGTCTTAAATAGCATTATTATGTGAATTAGAATCATATTTTGAGACGATTCAACTATATACAACAATTTGGCAAAGCGCAGATGACGGCAAATGAGTTTTTTAATCTGCCGTTTAGCCACGCCTACCATTTCGATTAAGGCTCTAGCGTCCCCAACAGGAGGATGACGTCGGCAGGGTCATGGTTTCATCTGATTTTGAATTCAGCCCATTGAGAGGGAATTATTCAGAACGAAGAAAATGCGACGGAGCCGCAAAATGTTATTCTTTCAGTCTCTCTACTCCAATATTTTTACAGGATATTGTTTTTATCAGTTTTTCCCCCAATTGCTAAATAAATGGTATGGTCATGACAAATAACAGTCTTGTGCTAAATGGAATATGAAATAATAAAAATGCATTTATTCAGTACGACATGGCAAAATTACTCCATCATGGTCAAAACTGTCGACTTCACCTTTACTGTCGCACCTCCCGAACGATATTTTATGCCACCGTAGTTAGCAGAGGTTGCGCTAGACATTTTCGTTGTCTGTCATTTTGACTGACAGGGTCATAAAAATCCGGTCATAATCTATTTTTACCCGTCACTTAAATTTTTAAAATGATAATGATGACATAATCAAAAGTATTTACCGTATTTTTCGGACTACAAGTCGCTCCTGAGTATAAGTCGACCCAGCCATAAAATGCCCAACGAAGAGAAAAAAAACATATACAAGTCGCACCAGAGTATAAGTCGAATTTTTGGGGGAAATTTACTTGATAAAATCCAACAGACATGTCATCTTGAAAGGCAATTTAATATAAAAATACAATAGAGAACAACATGCTAAATAAATGTACAGTGTATGAACAACGAAATGTGAATATACTGTCCTACATTACGGCTCGGTCCTGGCTATACAGCGAACTCCCAAAAGACAATGCTGGACGTCCGTATAATTTGCTGAATCAATTTGGTCCTCGATAGAAAACAGGTTTGCATCAACGTAAATAAATGATAAATAGGTACTATTAGTAATAAGTAACAGGTTAGCATGCGTTCGCTATCATTAGCACATCGTTCAAACAACCACACAACTGGCTCTAAGTGTCCGATCGCGGGTGGAAAACACACAACAACAACAGAAAAGATGATACACGTAGGCATTGCCTCTGTAGAGATGATTTAAAAGCATAAACAATGAAAGTAGGTTCGCAGCCGTCTATGCTCTCTTACTAACTCGCCCACTCACTCACTTACTCACTCAGAGCTACGTAGCTGTCCGTCTTCTTCTGGCGTGTGAGCACTCTTCATCACATAAACAAGTGCGAGTGCGCCCTCATGTGGGCGTGAAAGCACCACAAACTAAATGCATCCATTTCAAGATAAAAAAGTCAATAATACAATTGAACATACACTGCCAAAGGCAGAACACGAATGTGGCCATAGCTATAAAGAGTTATTCAGATAACTATAGCATAAGAACATGCTAACAACTTTACAAAACTATCAGTGTCACTGCAAAACACCAAAATAACATGTGAAATTATATCATAATGTGTTAATAATTCCACACATAAGTCGCTCCTGAGTATAAGTCGCACCCCCAGCCAAAATATGAAAACAAACGTGACTTATAGTCCGAAAAATACGGTAGTTTTCATTCATTTTTAATTAATATTGTAATGCTTGCTTGGCGGCGAAAAATTAGACACGGAAGTCGTGGTATTTTTCGCCCTCTTTTTACTCTACTTACCGCCAACAACACCAACAAAACAACAACTCCACCCCCAAAGAAAAAGAGGCAACTATATAGATACCAATCACCAACGTCACACAATGATCCGAATTGTGGTTGTCAGCCTAAAATCTTCTAAATATATATTAAATGCATCTTACCAGATATAAAATGACTACTACATAGTCTGTGGTGATCGTTTGGTGCCCAGATTTCTTGTCGAATTACAGCAGTCCATCTCGCTCTCCTCTTCGGGTCTCTCAGAATACGGTAAAACTTCAAGTCTCTCCGTCTATCTTCTCTGTTACTGCAACCGACCGCCACACACGCCTTCACCATTTTGTTTATTAATGTTAACGAGCATAAAAACACGCCGTAATAGGAGGCATGTACGTAGCGGTAATGTGTAAACACGACGAGCTGACACACAATATGGCGGCTCCAGTCATGGGGGCGGAGTTGTGACGTCATGTGATTGGGGTCTATACACAGGCGGCAATCTAGTCCACCAATTGGATGACGCGCTGGCACACCGGGTGCACCAATAAGAACCTCGCGTTGATGTGTCAATCACGGTGCCGCCGCCAGACCCCGGTGACGCTACAATATTCTGACAGAATAGCCAACGGCGTCATGCATTAAGAGAGACAATAGCTAATTAATATGCTCACTCGCCACCCTGCGGTCTGGGGTGTGAATTGCAACCTGTCAAAATGACGGACGGACTTCAGTTTTTTCCGTCACCGTTTTAAAAAACCGGTCAGCGACAGAAAATATTCGGTTAACGCGACCCCTGGTAGTTAGTCCAGCCTTTGTCATTTTGCTGCCCCGGCTTTGGAGAATGTAAACAAACCAAGAGGCGTGACAGCTAGCCGACATGCTAACCCGTACCGAGTTACGTCTCAAAGTCTTATTTTCGTTTTTAGGAGCGAAAAATCACACAAAACTAGCCCGGATCATATCACACGGTGGCGTGGTTGTCGATCGGCAACCCGCCCGGCGGCGAGCAAGTTACAGCTCGTTCCCCTGCTGCAGACAAGAGAGCTCGCCGGAGAAGCAGCTTGAGAGTACCGCCAGACAAACCGGACGACATCGGCGGAGCGCGTAGCTGCCACATGGTCAACACGAATATGGCGTAAAATAATGCTTTACTACACGGCGAAGACGTAAATAGTGAGAGAGCGGTGTGCACTTGATGTGCAGCTAACATGGCAGGATGTGTCTGAGGAGAACTTTTCTACATGTAAATAGTCCTTTATTTAAAGAAAGTTTGTAGTGTTTACTTTGTACTCACTGTAGTTGCGGCCATTTTTACCTTGCCTGGCAAGGCCAGACTGTTCTCCCTGTGTTTTTCAAACACTGAGAGTATAGTCTGGGACCCAGCCCATTAACGGCCTCTCGAGCAAGTACAAAATCAATCGACAAATCAGATTTGTTTATTTGCGTGACGTGTTCTTAACGAGCAACGCCATTCTTCCGCGTCGGAAGTCGTCTCCACAACAACACAGATGGCGAACAGGAGAGCCGAGAATATGTTCCAATCCACGGTTAAATCAGTTTTAAATTACCAAAAACACATCAACACAAGTCATTGACAACAGTCTGTCTCGCGCTAGCCATGTTGAATAAACTCCGCTCTCCTCGTATGTTTACTTCCGCACGCAAGTCCCTCGTCCTGCCCGTCGCTGATTGGTCCACTCCGCTGTCTGTTTGCTGTGGCTTGCTCCGCCCTGGAAATTTTATCCGCTTAATGGTGGCCAGACTCAATAGCTGGAACAGCGGTGAGTCTGGAGTACCAGGCTAATTTTTACCACAAAGTTGCAATTTCTGATGGGGTTGAAAATTTGACACCGGGCACACGAACAAGCCGCCGGTCGTCAGCCGAGTGCCATTCTCGGTGGACAATCAGCCACAAAATGCAAGCCACCTCCGTATTAAAATGTGTGCCATGATCCCAGTATTTGACACAATACAAAATACGATGTTTACTCACTTCCCCGTATGCCCAATGGTCCCACAGTAGCAGGGTTTGTTTTGGCCAATTTGAATGAATGAATGGGAACCTTTGAAACTCAAAACGGCTCACACGCCTCTCCCTGGTGCAGCAAAAAAAATTCTGCAGCCGTTTGGCTGACGTGATGCAAAAAATAAACGAATTAATCCGCAATGCTGTATTGTGAGATGCTGACCTAGGTGACATCACATTCGCATTCGTCCTAAACCCGAGACTGAAGGAGGCCACTCATTTTAATGGCGCAGGATTCAAAAATTGAATATATTAAACGATCAATTCCACAGACATCCAAGCGGTCCATTTCATTCAGGAGCATAAAACACCGTGTGAAATATGAAATAAAAATGCTTTTTGGTGTCATACGCACTTTAAAATCAAAACAGATAATTAAGTGAAAGTAAAGGTTCATTTTTTTTTCCTTTTTCTGTGGTTCATTCCATTAAATATATTTCTTCTCTAGTTTTGGGCAGGTCTACGGTTCACTGTTCCCAGACTCACAGACACCCATAACGCTATACAGTTTGAGCTTCAGCTAAGAAGGTAGGTCAATTATATCTAAGGGGTACCACAATACATTTGATACATTCCATTTCAGGATGCTGAAGAGCATTTTTACAAATTGCCAAATGTCAAAACCTGTCCTTTTTCTGGGCCCAGCCTAGCAATGGGCTTTGCCTGGTCGGAATTTGTGGTGTTTCAGAAAAATGATGTGCATCTTTGTCTGCGCTGGAATAATACTTTGCTTTCATTCCTATTTGATGGTGTGGTCTGAAAATGTTTTCAAAATCCTGCTCAAGCCCGGCTTTTTCCCCCCACTCACTGCTTCTCCCTTACCAAAGCTGCACAGTGAGATGCACATTCAGATATACTAGTAGAATACTATTTAAATCAATTAAGGAGATAGAGTTAAGACTAATTTCATTCAGTGTTTCACTGTTGCCACAAGCGGCCCTGCTTCCTCTTGTGCTCAAACCAAAATCACTTTATCCGCGACTAGCCGACGTCACCCTTGTCATTAATTCGGCAAATGGAGTATGTACAACGCAAATGTCTTTGTAATTACATATACCACTATTTCCATCTATAAAATGAATTGTTTTTACTATTGTTAAACAATTGTTTTTTTTTATTATGTATATCGAAGAATCCCTGACTTTTTTCGCCTCCTGATGTGTTTTGTAGTAAAAATGCAAATAACTCGGAGAGTGAAGTAGTTCTACACAAGTTGGAGTTAGCTGTAATGGCTAATGTTATTCTGCAGGGGTGAGAGACATTTCTGATTGTTTAATATCTTAATCATGAACTAATTTTTTGTGTCTGCTACTTGACCTGAACAATCACATCGTGTGTTTTAGTGTTTCTCGGCCAGACAAAGTCTTCCTCCCTCCCCCCAATTGGAGTGTTAGTCAGACTCTGGTGAAAGAGCAGGACATCGGCCCTGAGCTTCAACAGGTCTATGAGGTACGCTACAATTTCCAGCCTCTTTCCATGATAAATGGTTTTATACCAAAAGTAATAACTTGCAAAAAGTAGAGCACATTCATTCATTTTACATCCATATTCAATCTAAATTGAATTCAAGGGCAATTGCATTGAATTTGATTGAAATAGTGATATTTTTATTCCTGTATGCTGGAGGGTGTTATTGACCTAATGCAGTTGTTTCGGGTCTTTTCGCATTTTCACAATGTTTGTTTCGTCAACTGCTGCTGTTTTCCTAAGGCTGTGCCGTCTGATGACTGTTTGTTATCCACAAGAGGTTTCTTTCTTCTACTGCGGTTGCACTGGCTTTCGATAATGTTTGTGCAGAGGTTCCACTATCAACTACATGATTGCTAATTGTTTTTCAGCCATTGAAACCTTTATATTGTTCAACTCAGTTATACCTCTAACTGCAAATAATTTTAGCATATTTTTGTCAGAATATTCAATGTACTCTGTAAGCTTTTTCATAACGTCTTTTGCATATACTGTATGTGATGTGGTTGTGATACCTTCACTCTTGTTTCCCCACCAGAGACAGCACACATACAGTCCCTGACAAAAGTCTTGTCGCTTATCCATTTTGTAGAAACAATTGCTAATTACCTGACTTTTAATTATTCAATTGGTTTCAGGAATGGCTCATATGAAAGCTTAGACCCTCCCAAATGATGTTGAATGTACAAAAATGTATTTGTTTACATAAGACATAAAGGTCAAAATTTGGCAAGACAAAAGTTTTGGCGCCCACAGAAAGTAGTGTGAAAATTGAACAAAAAATGTACTTCAAATACAAAAATATGTTACATAACATAAGCGGATTAAGTAGTGGTGCTGTGAGATCCAAATTTGATATTTTGTATGACTTCCATGGGTACACAAGAAAGCCCGTCCGTCTCATCAGACCATAGGACATGGTTCCAGTAATCCATGTGCTTTCTTGATATGTCTTCAGCAAACTGTTTACGGGCTTTCTTGTGTACCGTCTTCAGAAGAGGCTTCCTCCTGGGGTGACAGCCATGCACACCAATTTGATGTAGAGTGCGGCGTATGGTCTGAGCACTAACAGGCTGATCCCGCACCTCTTCAACCTCTGCAGCAATGCTGACATCACTCCTGTAACGAGTCACATGACATTTTGGAGGGAAAATGACAAGTAGTACACAATTTGGACATTTAAGGATGCACGTACTTTCTAAGGGGTGTACTCACTTTTGTTTCAAGGGGTTTAGATTAGGGCTGTCAAACGATTAAATTTTTTAAATCGAGTTAATCACAGCTTAAAAATAAATTAATCGTAAATAATCGCAATTCAAACATCTATAAAATATGCCATATTTTTCTGTAAATTATTGTTGGAATGGAAAGATAAGACACAAGATGGATATATACATTCAACATACTGTACATAAGTACTGTATTTGTTTATTATAACAATAAATCAACAAGATGGCATTAACATTATTAACATTCTGTTAAAGCGATCTTAAAAGATACTGTAATTTCCTGAATATAACACGCACCTTTTTTCCCCAAAATCAATTTGTAAAATCATGGTGCACATTATAAATGGGTACATGGATGGAGACAGAAATATATATATATAAACCAATTTTTTAAAATTGACACGGCCACGTTGTGTTGAAGAAACGTATGCGGCGATCCGTTGCCGACCATTACGGTACGTGACGTCACCATTTTGTTTCGGTAATACTTCACTCTGATCGGCCGAAAAATTTCGTCTGTGTTAAATTCTGCTTTTTTCACTCTTCATAAAGCACAGAATTTAGTTTCTTGAACTCATTTGAGTCAACGTTTATTGCAGCTCCGCAACTCGGACCATAACAAACGTAACAACACAGACTTCCTGTGTGTGTTCGTCAACTATATCTGTCCCTCTGGAAACTCAAACCCAAATAACAATAGTTCCTATTGTTACTGTTGTGTCGACAGCGATGAGCTCTCCCGGATTTCCGACTTACATTCTCAATTTCATTTTACCATATCAATCCATGGAAGAAACATTTATTCATCATGATGAAACGAGCAAGTTATACAGCAACCTTTAAAAGAAAAGTCACATCTGTTTTGTTTTCTCCTAGATTCTGGTAAGTTGGAGAAGTTGTCAAATCATATTATTACCGTAAATATTGTCAGTTTATGGTAATATTTTGAACTACCAATATGCTATGCTTGTGCTGTGCTTTACCATTCAGTAAAATGACATTTCTGTATCCGTAGACGAGCTCTGTTTTCTTGTATTCTTCTATTTATTGGTGCTAAAATTAGGGTGCGCGTTATAAACGGGTACAATAATTTCCCCTAGATTTTACAAGTAAATTTGGGGTGCGCATTATACACGGGTGCGCCTTATATTCGGGAAATTACGGAAATGTTAGCACAAGTTATAGAAATTTTATATTAAAACCCCTCTTAATGTTTTCATTTTAATAAAGTTTGTAAAATTTTCAAAAAATAAACTAGTAGCTCGCCATTGTTGATGTCAATAATAATTATGGTGCTGAAACCCATAAAATCAGTTTCATCCAAGCGCCAGCAGAGGGCGGCAAAACACCAAAAAACAAGTAACAAGTGAAAATGACACTTTGTTGTCATTTTAATCCGTTTGGACGGGGCATGTGCGTTAAATCCATCAAATATTTTAATGTGATTAATTAAAAAAAATAATTAACGCCCGTTAATGCAGCCCTAATTTAGATATTAATGGCAATATTTTGAGTTATTTTGAGGAGAAAATAAATTAACTCTATTATATAAGCTGCACACAGACTACTTTTCATTGTGTCAAAGTGTCATTTTGTCAATGTTGTCCCATGAAAAGATATACTTAAATATCTGCAGAAATACGAGGGATGTACTCACTTTTGTGATACACTGTAGGCCAAAATATAATTCCCACAAAAGCAGACTTTCATATTTTGCACAAGTAGTCTGTACAGTACTTATGCAGGCAAATTGAAACCGAATTTTATATTCACAGTTGGTCAACAACGGCCCTAGTACTGTCAGTCAAACCACGTTATTGGTGAGATGTCCTCTCAGGGCTCATGGCCATGACCTGCTCTACCCTGTGGAGGTGCTCACTGAGGGACCTCTCAGCTGTTCCTCCAAGCATGCCCTGAATGCACTGAAACTCAAGGTGAGCCAAGGCAAGACTATTGCAAAATATGCATGCTTTGAACTTATACTGTGAATTTTAAGTCTTCATGTATTTATGCACACAGCTTCAGTCTCAACCTTCAAGAAGTTACTCAACTCTGAAGTCAAGTATGGAACATCAAATCCAGAAGAGAGAGACCAAAGGGCCCATGATTGGACAAGGAAACTTGGTGATTAGAATTGTTATTATTTTTAACCTCTAAAACACCTACCGTGTGTAAATATACACATTCCTGATCAGTGCGGTTTCTGAGTGCTATGTTACGCAAACCCAGAGGTTTTTTTTAGGGTTGCTAGGGGAAGACATTGGTGTTTTGCAATGCTTCCTCCATGAGTGAAAATGCAGTTAAATCTGTGTGCTTGCTTTTTTGTGAGGGGCCAAGATATTGAATTAGCCAGCGGGGACTTGACGACATTGATTTGCAAATTTGTACCAGTGTGGCAAGTAGATTATGGGCTCTAATTTTACCTTTTTGTTTGCCTTTAATTAAATCTGTATAGTTATTGTATTTTGGATGTTTAAACTGTGGCCGAAAGTGTTTTGTCACATAATTATATCCACTTAAATATAATGTAGCGTGGTGTATAAGACTAGTGCAAAGCACCGTTGCTTGCAGTGGTATTTGAATTCACATGAGATAGTTGCAATTAACACAGGAAATGGGAATATAATGAGCCCTGGCTCACATCAGCTGCTGTCTGCTGTGTTTATGAGAAGAAGTTAATTATCTTGTGGTCTACTTCGCTGCTTGTTGCACAGATTACAGTAGGCTATGTAATGTCTGTTTTCAGACTGCTCATCTTGTTTTGTTTGTCAACCACATTAAAAAGGCCAGCAGCAGTGCTAGAGTAATGGCAAATTTTAAAAAATTTAGTTATGAATAAATATGGAAATATAGCAGAGGAATTAACACTCTTCGACTGTGCTCACTGTGCCCCATTTCAGTCGTGTTCAACTGTGGAGTGTTGGCAGCTTGAGTGTAACATTGGGCTGCTGGAGAGAGGTGCCAGCGTTATCCTGAGTGTCCATTTCAGACTTTGGGCTGAGACTTTCCTCGAGGTAAGTCAACATTTTCCTCAATTTTCCTGATTACATTCCACTCTGTGAGTAAACTGAAAGCGTACTTATACTGCCCTCTGGTGGGATGATTGAACCTTCACATGCCACATAAACACAATATGCTGTTCATGTGCATCTTGTTCTATTCTTTTGTCAGAGGGCCTACAAACCGTATGTTTTGGAGTGTTCCGTTCAGTTCAGTGTCAACCAAATGCCCTATGCTATTCCTCCAAAATCCAAACAATCTGGATCTAAAAATGTAAGTCTTTTTTTCTCCTCTTATACTGTTGTGATATTGTCAAGGTTATTTGTGTGCACTTGACTAAACTGGGAAGGACTTTTATTGTTCAGGTAGTAACCTCAGTGCTGTGGAACAAACCAGACAGCCTGTTTTATGTTCCTGTGTGGATCATCATCCTTGCTGTTCTAGCCGGGCTGCTTCTTCTCTCACTGCTCATATATCTGCTGTACAAGGTAACAAGCTTTCAAATTGTGTCTCTTTATAACTGCTGATATTCACTGCCAACACAACACCATTAGGTGTTTGGGACTTTGGACCAACAACGTCATTTTTAGATGTAAAAAAATGATGGACAGAGTAATAGTTCAGAACTCAGAAGTAAAAACAAATTTATTGGACTAACAGAAGATGTGCAATATGAACACTGTATCTGTTATTCTTGTATTTTAAGATCCCAAATTCTCCTCATTTAAGATATATGAGTGAATTATTTGCTCTTGACTGCGACTCAAAGGAAAATATGGAATAATTTAAAAAATCTTTATGTATAAAACATAAAATTTTGCAGTACATAGTTTTTTACTTACAGTACTGTGTGTGAGAATGGTGAGAATATACACTCACCGGCCACTTTATTAGGTACACCATGTTGGACCCCCTTTTGCCTTCAGAACTTCCTCAATTCTTCGTGGCATAGATTCAACAAGGTGCAGGAAGCATTTCTCAGAGAGTTTGGTCCATATTGACATGATGGCATCACATAGTTGGTGCAGATTGGTCGGCTGTACATCCATGATGCGAATCTCCGGTTCTACCACAAAGATGCTCTATTGGATTGAGATCTGGTGACTGTGGACGCCATTTGAGTACAGTGAACTCATTGTCATGTTCAAGAAACCAGTCTGAGATGATTCCAGCTTTATGACATGGCGCATTATCCTGCTGAAAGTAGCCATCAGACGTTGGGTAGATTGTGGTCATAAAGGGATGGACGTGGTCAGCAACAATACTCAGGTAGGCTGTGGCGTTCCAACTATGCTCAATTGGTACCAAGGGGCCCAAAGAGTGCCAAGAAAATATTCCCCACACCATTACACCACCACCACCAGCCTAAACCGTTGATACAAGGCAGGATTGATCCATGCTTTCATGTTGTTGACGCAAATTCTGACCCTACCATCCGAATGTCGCAGCAGAAATCGAGACTCATCAGACCAGGCAACGTTTTTCCAATCTTCTATTGTCCAATTTCGATGAGCTTGTGCAAATTGTAGCCTCAGTTTCCTGTTCTTAGCTGAAAGGAGTGGCACCCGGCGTGGTCTTCTGCTGCTGTAGCCCATTTGCCTCAAAGTTCGACGTACTGTGCATTCAGAGATGCTCTTCTGCCTACCTTGGTTGTAACGGGTGGTTATTTGAGTCATTGTTGCCTTTCTATCAGCCCGAACCAGTCTGGCAATTCTCCTCTGACATCTGGCATCAACAAGGCATTTCCGCCCACAGAACTGCCGCTCACTGGATATTTTTTCTTTTTTGGACCATTCTCTGTAAACCCTTGAGATGGTTGTGTGTTAAAATCCCAGTAGATCAGCAGCTTCTGAAATACTCAGACCAGCCCTTCTGGCACCAACAACCATGCCACGTTCAAAGTCACTCAAATCACCTTTCTTCCCCATACTGATGCTCGGTTTGAACTGCAGGAGATTGTCTTAAACCATGTCTACATGCCTAAATGCACTGAGTTGCCGCCATGTGATTGGCTGATTAGAAATTAAGTGTTAACGAGCAGTTGGACAGGTGTACCTAATAAAGTGGCCGGTGAGTGTATTCTGCAAGGTATATACATTTCTTATTCAATACTATCTTTTAACAGCAACTCTCCGATTAAAATTAACTGCTAAAAATTGTATTTTTTAATTTAACTGTAGGGATGTCCCAGTCCGATCACATGATTGGAAATCGGGCTTATCGCACCATTTTTCAGAGGATCGGAAATGAGTGAAAAGGATTAAAAAAAAAAAGTTATATATATACTGTATATGCAGTGGTACCTCTACATACGAAGTGAATTCGTTCCAGGACCTTTTTTTGTAAGTCGAAATGGTCGTATGTCGAGCAGGATTTTCCCATAGGAATACATTATAATTCCATTAATTCGTTCCACAGCCGAAAACCTACTCTAAATCCTTGATCAATACTGCTGGTACACAGAGCAAAACAAATAAATTATAAATAAAATTGAATTATAAATAAAAATCGGAAAAATAATATAATAGTAATAATAATAATCATAATATTCATTCATTCATTCATTTTCCATGCCGCTTTTTCCTCACGAGGGTCGCGGAGGTGCTGGAGCCTATCATACCTGTAATAATGTGACGAATCAGGTGTGTGGTGTAGCTGAACGCACCGTGTGTTTGACATGTCACAGTGAGGGAGGACTTTTTACTTTCACTCCCCTTGTTCAGCTGGGACGGACAATAGGCATGTTGCGTTGTACAAGTTCTGAAATAAACGATCAAAAACCTAAGGAAGTTGGCGATTTTTTTTTGGCATGGCAATGTTGCAATAATAACAATTGTCACCTTAACTTATAAAGCCTGGCGAACGGAGGATGACCGCTGCGGCACTGTCATAAAGCGTCATATTTCGAGCATGTCGTTGGATGTAGAAACAAATGGCGAGTCAAATTTTACATAGGATGTCGAAAAGATGTGTGTTGAAGTGATCGTATGTTGTGGTACGACTGTATATGTTTTTCTGCTTCGTGCTCAAACAGCCTCCCACATGCCCTCCTCCTGCTGCTTTTCTTGGTCACCAATGCAGCTGGCATTTGATACTTAAAGCTAATGATGACTTACAGGTTTATAGCTTTGATCTGCCGAGTGAAGGCTTGGTAGCTCTACGATCATAGGCAAAAATGTGTCATCGTTTAGTCAATCTTCGTTGTCGAGAGGGTGTTCTCGGTAGCGTAAGCGTCAAAGCGTGAGTGAATTTGAGTAGACTTACTTATATGAATTATATGTTATGAAGAGTGATTAAATTACGGCGTTAAAGGTGATGCAATGAAAAACGTGGGTACACCTACATTTTGTGCTGGTGCACCTTAAGAAAAAAGTTAGGCGCATCAGTGCAACAAATGCAAAAAAGGAAGTGCGGGTCTTTGGCAATATACATCACAATGTTAATTTTTTCCAATATCGTTCAGGCCTTTTTTTTTTTTTTTTTTTTTTTTGAAGGGCTAAAAAGTAACAGAATAATCCAGAAATACAATGGCATTGCCAAAAGATTCAAAAGTATATACGTTTTATACTCCACAACACTCCTGGAAAAAGAGGAACAGGAAGTACAGTAAAATACTGTAACATTTTTGAAACTTTTGTTCAAATAAAATAAAAAACAAAAACCAAACAAACAAACAAACAAAATTCCGGTATCGGGACTCGGTATCAGCAGATTCTCAAAATCAGGTGAGTCAGACTCGGGTGCAAAAATATGTGATCGGGACATCCCTATTTAATTGTGTAGTTTTCATTGTGACCCAACACAACTCTTTATAACATAGCACAATGTAGGTGCAAGGAGAAGATTATCTCCTATAAATTACAAAGTTGGTTTCAAATTAAACAACCATTTTTGTTGTTGTATTCATTATCTCTGTACGTAGATGGGCTTCTTCAAAAGGTCAGATCCATATGGTACTACCATGGAGAAGGCCCAGCTCAGACCACAAGCATCATCAGAAGCCTAATCAGAGGGATGGAGCAGCTCTTCAACACAACTGGAATATTATCCCATTCCTAAATTATTAATGAGACTTGATTAGCAGGAATTGTTGGTGGACATTATGGGTGTTTGATCACTGGACCACGTATTACCTGGTGCTGCACTAAAATATAAAACACAAAGATGAGAAGGACATGCAGTTAACTGTCCACTGCTGTTGAAGACATCAACTTTTACTTCCTCCCACATTTCAAAAACATTCAAGTGGCTTAATTGAAGAGTAAATTTCCCATAGGTTTGAATGTAAGTGTAAATAATTGTTTCTTGCTATGCTGGTGGCTGGTTACTAGTCAATATCCCATCTGCTCACCCGGGATGTAAATTAGGGCAGTCAGTATAGAATATAGATGGATGGGTGTTAAATTCACATTAGTGGCTTAACAATTTAATTCCGTAAAGATGGAGCCAGACAAAACAGTATTCGTTAATGTTGCTATTACAATTTCATTAACCAGCCTATTGTAAATGTCTCGTAAGAGAATTTCCTCTTTTTCTGCTTACCAAAAGATGCACACTGGTCCTTTAAAGGCCTGTTTCAGTCCAGGAAACACAAACAAAAGGCATAAATGCTCTGGAATTTCTTCTCTCTGAAAAGATTCAGTCCAGTTTGCAATTTAGGTTCAGATTGGTATTTCTTGATGTCACTGATATTACTTTTGTAAGGATTTCAAACCAAAAATATCGTTATTTATGCTACAGTGTCATGTTGTGAAATGTACTGTACCGCCTGCAGGACAATCCTGAACAAACTGCAATGTCTAACTTGAAAATTATCTCTCCCATATTGGGAGGCATTCTTTGTGTATGTTGTAAAGTATGGTGTTTATGCTTTGACTCAGAATAAAGCCTTATTTTGTATACCCATATGTCACTGAGCACTGTAGGAATATGTTCATATCTGCTAAGGGAATTCTTTTTGATGAGCTTCCCAAAGTGTACCAGTAAATGTTTTCTTCCATCGTTGGTTAGTGAGTTGTACACCTTTCTGCTGAGTGTGTGCTAGTGTGTTTTCGCTGAGTTCCACTGCATGCATGCTCCCTCCCTCCCTCCCTCCCTCCCTACCCTTGCAATAAAAGCTCAGCTGGCACAAGGACGCTTCAATGCAGAGGAGCACAAATTTCCTGAGAAACAGACGGAACAACAGACTTATTGATTGGAGCAGTGAGTAACAAGACTGTTTTACATCTTAGACATAACTAAATAAGGTGTGTGCGTGTGGGTGTGCGTGCTACCATGCATGTTGTACTGTGTATGCATAGAACACATGAGGATGACTCGTGGATTTTTGAGTCCGGGGGTACATGAGTGAAGGAAAGACTTATCAAAAACAATTGTAAAAGCAGAAAGGTTGCTGTGAAATATAAACAAATACAGTATATTTTACACTATGACTCATCCTCAGTAGTTTTCTGCTGACTGAGCTCAGCCTAACGACTGACTGATCCTTTGTGACACCCATTCAGAATGGCATGAGAGTGGCTTTGCATTTGCTCCGTGCAGTAAATCAGCAGACCGGGTATTAGTGCGTTCATCAATATAGGAGCAAATATTCTATGTACAGTATTTCAGAAATACATTTTTTTTTGTGAAGATGACTTTTCAGTTTTTAATAAAATCACAATTTACTGCATAAAATAAGTATAGTACTTCAGATTAAGGCTCAAATTAGAAAATGTACGATATTTACTCTCTTCGATCTATATTAAAATAGATGTATAAATTTGTATACTCACTTTATATTACTGTATTACTGTATTTACTTTAGATTACTGTATATTTTAATTAATGTTAAAGGACAGACTTAAACACAACAGTTATATTCAGAAAATGGCACTTGAGAATGATATACAGAACCAGATGGGATTAAAATGTTAGACAATTACAATGCATCCTCTAAATTGCTCTTTATTCTGTCCAGAAACCACATACTCAGTGTGTTGTAATCATGGCCAGTAATCTGATAAAGAATCCAAGTGGTGAAGGTAAGTAAATTGTCATTTGCTTTGTAAAATGAGATTATTTGTTGTGTATATCCAATACATAACTTCATAATACAATCTTTTTTGTGGAATGTATATATGAATTTATGATGCCTTAAAACTAAAAAATATGTCCTCATACAATATAGGGAAAATGTGACATATTATTTGGCCACATTTGACATTCTCATGGGTGTTAATTCTAAAACATTTTGAAATGTCAATGAGATTATACTGCTTTTCCCCTCACAGAGAAACTGGATTTCTGGGAGCTGACGGAGAATGGTGGGAGTGAATGGATAGTAGAGGACATGCCGGGAGACTGTGGTCATGACTTTAGTGATACAGCCGTGATGAAATACTTTGCAACCTCCTTTGAGTTAGTGTGAATTACACACAGTTGTTGGACAAAATAATGGAAACACCTAAAACAATCAACAAAAACTAATTTAATATGGTGGAGGTCCACCTTTTGCAGCAATTACAGCCTCAATTCTCCAAAATACTGATTCGTACAACATGTGAATTGTTTCCAAAGGAATTTTAAGCCATTCTTCAGTTAGAATACACTCACTTTTAGAGACAATGGCGGTGGAAATCGATGTCTTAATGAATCTCTAAAACTGACCATAAATGCTCAATAATGTTGAAGTCTGGGTATTGTGCCGGCCATACGAGATGCTCAACTTCATTAGAATGTTCCTCATGCCATTCTTTAACAATTATGTTCAATGATTATGATGCCAAAATTTTAGGTGTTACCATTATTTTGCCCAACTTCTGTATTTGTCTCCATATTCATGTTTGGTTGGACATGCAGGCCATTGAACTGGAATGTTATCAAGTCCCAGGATTTCATTACAATACAGTGAACTCCCAATAGTCGAACACAATTAGTTCCGTCATGCAGATTGGCTAGTTTTCCCAGCTTCCCAAAAAATCTGATGTTCTATACACACCCACCCACACAAAAACAGATCAACATAGAATGTATTTTTTTCTTGATAGTGGGGTGAAATTGGAGTACGCAGAAAAAAATCCAAGACGGTACATACATTAAAAAGAGAAAGTCCTCAGATAATAAATTGGCTGCCAATGATGGCGAAAGACGCCTAATCAATTTTGACGGCAGTGAACAATCATGGAAGTAAACATTCTGAGGTAAGGGTTTATTCATAAATAAATGACAATGTCATTATCAGCCCTTCTCAGTTAAGATGGATAGGACGTGTATTGCCGGCAATGGCAGCCGTCAGTTAACCCTTTAAGCGACAAAGTAAAAAAAGAAATTGCGACAGGAACAAGACATTTACCAAGCTGGAGCTGCAAATATGGCGCCTGCCTCATGGAGTTATTACTTTTCACCACAGTTGCAATTTTGAAACTTTGGCGCTTAAAGGGTTTTAGGAGCCCTGATAGTTTTTACCATGATCATGACGAAGGTCTGGGGTCCAAATTCAGAAAACAGATTAAATAAGACCAGCAAGGCGGACATGCTACCTACAGTACATGCATGTTGCAATTTGTGAAAACCATTATTTCATTGATTTGAAATTTGAGTCTTTTTTTTTAAATTCTAGGCTGTGTCTGAAGAGACAGGTGATTGACTTAATCGAGGAAGGTTTCACTTGTGAACAGCTGGACATCCAACCTGTCGTGTCAGTGGAAGACTGGTAAGAAAATACAAATACAAATAAGTGGCCTCACACCAGTGATGTGTGATGAGGTTCATAAATGGAGTGACACATTTGCCAGTATATTAACAACCAGAACCAGATGTTTAATGCCGGTGTGTTAAAAAACAGAAAGCCTGTCACTTTCATCTTTCCACAATATGTTCATATTTTGTTTCCAGCAGTTTACTGTGCACAGCTGATTACAAATTGTAATGTCATCTGCTCCAGCAGAACCTTGCTGGATTTGTTGTGTTTGGTACTAGTCTTACGAGATTCTACTGGGTTTTTTTTTTGTACTGATTTTGCTGGCAATTAAACCAATATCTGCTGGATTTCTTTGCAGGGATAATGGATAAAAGTACTATTTAAATGAAGTCTAATATTAATTATTCGATCCCTAATAAAGATAAGCGGTGTTGAAAATTAATGTTTTTTTGTTCACATGCAGGTGAGGCTCTGCCTCCCATAAACACACTTGTGCCTCACTCAAATTCAATGGTATGTGCCAGCCACAGACTTATATTGTATATACCCCAAAGGTACTGTGGGAGGCAGGACTGCGGCTGCACTTACCAAATAACAGTGTGTCTGCTCGATGAGAATCATGAGGTGATGCAGGAGTTCAGACCTGAGCCCGTGACTCTAGACCCGGAATGTGACGACTGTTCATGGAAACAGGTAAACAAAGACAAGACAAGAAGCTAATGCCCAGGATGGCAATCTGTTTGTAAAATGTTTTGTAATACTTCTCATCCCCAGGTCAGCCACAAATTTTCTGAGTACGGACCTGGACTGCGTTTTATCTCTTTTGAACATGGAGGGCAAGACACAAAGTATTGGGAGGGGTGGTTTGGTGTGCGGGTTACTGGGAGCTCTGTTACTATTCATGTCTAAGCAAGTGATAGGGAGAAATGCATAGAATGTGCGATGGTTTGAAGTTTAACATAGATCGTGCAAGTTGTATTCTATGTGGTGAACGGACAGATAGGGATGGTGTAGATCAGGGGTGCTCAAAATTTTTACTTTTAAATACTCATTTATGTTGGGGGGTTCACCAAGAAAGCTCAGGCGTCTATTTTTTTTATTCAACACAATTCAACTTTATGTGTATAGCGTATAGTGCCTACAAAGGTCAGCAGCAATATTGCACAACATAATGGTAAGCCTTTTTTGGCCTAAAAAAAAAAAAAATATATATATATATATATATATTGTATATTCGACGCTGCAATCTACCCACACTTAGTGTTGCGATCGACTGGAAGATTGAGATCAATGTCATGAGCACCCCTGGTGTCAATATAAGTAGTACATACAAAATACAAATGGATGATTATAAGTACATGGAATAAAGTATAAATTATATCAAAAATTCTCTGTCAAATTCAGTTTATGACAAGATCAAGATTCCAGATGTGAGCAACTGTTATTATTTTAGTAAGGATGATGCATTGCAGATAATGTGCTGAGGTTTAGCCGTTTTCCCGACATTGATTGTGAGTTACTGATACTCACTGCCCCATCTTGCATACAAAATGCTGAGATCAAGTGCAGAATTTTTATCCACATTGTTTATCAATATTGTTTTACTCAGCTGTCTGATGTCAGGTTGCCACTGCAAATGAGAATGTTCTCAAATGCCTTACGGCACAGGTGTCAAACAGATTCCAGAAAGGGCCAAGTCAAACAGATTCCAGAAAGGGCCAAGTGGGTGCAGATTTGCTTTCCAACCAATGAAGAGGACACCTTTTCACCAATTAGATCTTTTACATGTGTAATCAGTTAAACATTGTCAGGTGCTGCTTGTTTCAGCAGGAAGTTCATTGGTTAAACTCTCTGCGTTGTATCGGTTGGAACAAAATCCAGCACCCACTTGGCCCTTTCTGGAATCGGTTTGACACCTGTGCCTTACGGGGACAGGTAAAGTTTAGATGTCTTTTTAAATACAACAACAGAATTATCATTGTGTTTGTTTAGTCATTTAGAAACACCCAAAAAGAGTTTAGTTTTTTAAAAAATATTCACGTTTAGGTAGGAGTTAACATTTTAGCAACATCTCTTAGTATAATGCAGTAATGTTGGCTCTAATTTAAAACACTATCATATAATTATACACATACCAGTATTCAAATGTATGTATTTGCGTTAAAGAAGATCATTATCTTTTAATGAGATTTGATATTTGGATCTTTAGTTGCGGACAGTGAGTGGTCCAGTGTGTGGACGCACTTGAAAACAGTAAACTCAAAACTGCAGAAAAGAAACTCGCGGTGGGAATCTTTATTTAACAAAATACAATCTTAAAAATGTTTAAAACAAAATAGTTGATATAAAATTAAGTCAGGCATAGGATAGTTTGCATTGAATTAAGTGTCATTCACAACACAGAGTTTGCCTCATCACCAGTTTCCATGACTGATTTAAAGTCATTTTCAACTACTACAATATTTTAGGAGATGGTTTGAGACAAAAAGTTACAGTAACCAAACAAATGGGTACACAAAGGCAAGAACGGTTCAAGGTTCAATTTACAGTTGCTATTAAAAAAAAAAAAAAAAAATTAAAAAAAAATAATCCTAATTAAAGCTATCCTTGAAGCATACTGAGAAACATTAGGCATCCGGTGTAGGACACATTCAGTACTACTCCCAGAAAAAACAGGGCATGAATTCAATATCCTATATTGACTGCTTGAAGAGGTAAAAATGGTCACAATACAGTTCATGCTACAATGGTAACTGTCTAAATGTTTCCTGTTCAGAGGAGAGGTATCATTTACATACCACTATGAAAAGACATAGGATTGAAATAGCATTCAGGCTCACTGTAAACAATTCATTGTTGTGTGTGAAATATTTGACTACTAACTGTTCTCAAATATGTTCTCACCATGCTAATAGTGCATTGTAACACTTAGAATAAAAACACTTCATGACATATTCAACATTACATGACTCAATAATAGAAAAAATAACCCAATATAATTCTTTTTGGGGTGGATTCCACTTCAGGGTTTTTACTTGATATAAAAAATTGAAAGGAGCCACCTCCACCTAAGTCTGTAAAACCTCTGACATTATGAAAACTGTTATTTGACCAGCCTTGCAGAGGTTGTGTGCTATTTTTGACTGCTGTACAAATGTTTTCCTGTGATGTCGTGCATGCCACTCTGTTGGAAGTCGACACATTGGCTACATTTATATGCAGTCAATATTCGGGTTAAGGTCAATATCCGGTTTCTTTTTCTTCCAGACATTTAGAATAAACCAGTTAAATTTGCATACAGGGTGTAAACCCTTCAGGATGTTGTTGCCCAAATTGTGACGCATGTAGACAATCACACACAGAGAACGTAATTTCCACACATTGCCAAACTCTGCTTGTCATCATGTTTTGCGCACCATTTTTATTTAAAAACTCATACTCCTGATATTTTCTACCGCCAATAAAAGACAACGTTCAAGAATTTCGCCACACTAATGAAGTTAGGAGTATCCTCTACACTCCAAAAATCATTTGCCAGTTATTATGCTACCTGCACTAAAAAGACCAAAATTCCTTGTTGACAAAACATGCGAGGAACACAACCGTTATCTTTCTAAAAGGGTGATATCCAGATTGTCATGTACATAGCCAGAAGTTTTTAAAGGTTTAACTCAGGAGTAATAGTAAGATTTTTAAAAAAGGAATATATCAGGTTTTTTTCTAAACATATTTAGAAGGCTCTGTAGCCAAGTTATTATGAGTGGGTTATTGGCTCAATGTAAACTTGGCCCTTGTCTTGTTGCAGTGTTCGTGGTAAATGAACTCACACTTGTATAGCGACCTTCCACCATCAAGGCACTCAAAGTGCTTTTACACTATACGCTCATTAAACCAACTGATGATGCAGCATCAGGAGCAACGCGGGGTTCAGTATCTTGCTCAAGGATACTTAGGCGAGGTCACCAGGGTGGGGAATTGAATCCAAAACCTCTGGGTTGGGGAACAACTACACTACCACTGATCCACAGCACCCCATCATTAAGTATTTCATATCCTTTCAATCTCAAACACCAATAAATATTATATATATTATATAAAAACTACCTACTGCCCCTAAAACAGAGATGTATTCCAACATATGATTTAGCTAAACTAAATATTGTTCGCTGCAGTGGTGAGAGCGGCATATGCATATGTGTGAGTGATTAAATAGTACCGCCTCTCCCTCAGTTTGAGCCAGGAAAAACCGTGATCGAGGCAGCAAAGACGTCAATTTCATTCCCCTTGTGGCTGCATCTGTTTGCAAAACTTTTCAAACTGCTGATGTTCCAGCTCAGTCATCACCTTGTTCAAAGCGTAGATCTGCACGTAAAATGGATGAGACAGTAGGCAGTTAGTAGCAACACAGACGTGTGTTAAAAATAATTCTACTGTTTTGTTTTGGGTCACCTCTGCACGTTGTCGCTGTTTAAGTTCCTGCTGTGCAGATTTCTGTTTTGATCGGTCTCCTCTGGTTGGGGTACTGTTTAGCTTCGGCTTGTCCTTACGGCAGGCAGGTTCCATTGTGAATATTCTTGCAGAAAAAGAACGAGGTATGTTGTTTACAATTTTGAAGCATGAAAAAACGACAAGTCTGCAATAAAGTAATACACAAATAATTTATCTTTAGTGACTGGAAATTAACTGAACATTAATACGTCTCACGTCACAATCGTAATTGACGTTTTTACTTACTTTTTGTCAGATAAACAAAAGTGAATGTCAGCCAGAAAGCTAGCACCCACTTGGTGTACACAAATGCAGGACAACGCGATGACTACACAAGCACACAGTTTACAGATTAAAAATATATATTGACCCCTATATACTTGGTGGCAAGCAGAATGCAAACGTTTATAAACAGGAGAAAGCTTCTGAAACGAGTATATGGAGCGAGCTAAGCTAAGCTAGCTTGTAGCCGAGAATGAAAAGTGTTGCAACTAAAAAAGTCCGTCTAGATTAAAAGCAGCAAGAAAGTTCCGCTGCTTTTAGCGTCATTGATACCAAAACTGTGTCGACAAATGTGACTTTTGGCACGGGAAAAATAATCAAAGGCCAATCCAGTAAATGTTACAAAACTTTTATTTTAGGTGGGGAAGTTTTCAAGGGCAAAAAAAAGTGTATATCTGACAGTCTTCATTGCGTCTCAATTGTTTTACACACGCGCGCACGCGCACACAAACACGCATACACACAAAGTTAAGAGAATATTTGCAAAGTAATGTAATTCGAAAATTGAATTAGCACATAATTGAGCCCTTCGCCTTTGCGTAGTAGTACTGTTGTAAACCACAAGATGTCGGCCTCACATAATGGTCCACTCAGAGTTGAGCCTATCAATCTGATGGGAAAAAAAAAAAAAAAACTCACAGGTTTGAGCGCTGTTCTGTCCTCCCTAACGTGGGGTACATATTGTGTTATCCCATACAAGCACGTACACACATTCACAGAAAGTACACTTGCATTGTCTGTAATGTATACAGAATAATCGATAGATCCAGCACCTAGTGGTTCCTGTACTAGCAAACCCAGCACCTTGCTGTATTTGTTGTGTTTTTGGTACTGGTCTCGCTGGCATAAAAACCAGCATATATATGATGAAGTTCTTAGCAGGGTTGAGTGGGCCTCACACCAGCAGCCATAGTGGTTCAAAGCCTAATTATCACTTCAGAAATAAAAACAGACATTATAGGGCACAAAACAACTAAAATGTGTTCTCAGAACTAACTCTTCTGACATTTTTGTTGTTGAAGTCTGAATGTGTGCACGTGCCCTCTGGCAGTGCTGTACCACAATAGGATTTATGGTTCAGCATACCAATGGTTTACCTGGATTTATCCTCTGACTGCAGAGAGAGTACACTGCCTTGGAATAATATCCTGCAAAATGCATTGCCAACAACCGTCAGAGCAATGACTTGGCCTTGGAGCCTAATGGCTGAACATAAAGGCAACATTTTACTTAAGAGCCAATATAATCTTGTTGAAAATTATAATTTACATTAAGCATAAAAGTCACATTTCTGCATGTCGAGGTTGAGTGAATACATCCATTGGATGTAAAATGTGGCATAGAGAAAACTTCAGGCACAAACCAGCTGGGTAATTGAAGGTTTTCGTGGTCAGAAAAAGCCTCCCACTCAGAGAAAATCCAAAGTGAAAGACGTCACTGTAGTGTCGACCACTGAGTTTGATTGACAAGCAGTTTCTTGGAAGAGCAATGTTGAAACACCACAGTGCTGTCTTATGAAACTACTGTAAAATAATCCTATTTGTTTAAAATGCTTTTATAAAAACTTGTATTCCGCAAAACCGTTTCTGTCCTCTCTTTGTTTCCTTACGGATGACCCATGTGGAGTAATATACAGTCATGTGAAAAAATTAGGACACCCTATGGAAGCTTGTGTGTTCTCTAAAATATTTAGTCATATGAATTTTTAATATAAATTTGAACAATCTTGAGAGACTGAAGCAATAGAACTAAACAATTGAAACTGAAAAAAAACCCCAATTTTTTTAAAATAACTTTCTGTAAAATGTAATTTTAAATAAATGCAATTTCTGTTGAGGAATAAATTAGGACACCCCCACGATCAATCCCACTTAAAATGGCTAAAATCCCACACAGGGGTATCAGATCAGGTGCACATGATTAGAACATCATTACCCAGGGTTTTGAAGGAGGATTATTTAAACCTCACATTTAATTTGGTGTGCCCCTGATTGTTGAAATGAGAGAAAACCCCATGGTGAGATCAAAGGAGCTGTCTGAAGCCATCAGAAAGAAGATTGTAGACGCTTATAAGTCTGGTAAGGGATTTCAAAATATCTCAAAAGACTATAAAATGAGCCATTTCACTGTCCGGAAAATAGTATACAAGCTGTAGACATTCAAAACAACTGCCAACATGCCCAGGCCGTCCAAGCAAGTTCACCCCGAGAGCAGACCGCAAGATGCTGACAGAAGTCTCCAAAAACCCTAAAATGTCATTATGGGACCTACAGCAGGCTTTTGCTGCTGTTGATGTAAAAGTGCATGCCTCTACAATCAGAAAGAGACTTCACAAGTTTAACCTTCATGGGAGGTGTGCAAGGAGGAAACCTTTGCCCTCCAAGAAGAACATAAAGGCCAGACTGAAGTTTGCCAGAGTGAATGTAGACAAGACCAGGACTTCTGGAATAATGTTCTTTTCACAGATGAATCTGAAATTGAATTATTTGGACACCAGAACAGAGGGCATGTTTGGCGTAAACCCTAATATGGCATTACAGGAAAATAACCTCATAACAACTGTGAAGCTTGAGGTGGAAGTGTCATGGTTTGGGGATGCTTTGCTTCAGCAGGACCTGGCCAGCTCAGTATCATATATCCACTATGAATTCTGTTGTGGATCAGAGGGTGTTTGAGGAACTTGTGAGATCATCTGTAAAAAAAAAAAAAAAAAAAAAAAAAAAAAAAAAAAAAAAAAAAAAAAAAAAAAAGCTGAAGCGAAACTGGACCCTGCAACATGACAATGACCCAAAACATACCAGTAAATCCACCAAGGACTGGCTGAAAAGGGAGAAATGGAGATTACTGGAACGGCCGAGTCAACGCCCAGATCTTAATCCCATTGAGATGCCTCGGGGTGACTTGAAACAGGTTGTACATGCAAGAAACCCCTCAAACATCTCACAGCTGAAAGTATTCTGCGTTGAGGAGTGGGGCAAACCTTCTTCAGACTGATGTCAAAGACTGGTCGATGGCTACAAAAAGCGTCTCACTGAAGTTATTTCAGCCAAAGGGGGTTACACTAGCTATTAGGTGGTAGGGTGTCCTAACGTTTTCCTCAGTTAGAATATGCATTTTTGTTGATATATTTGATTTAATGAGTAAAACAATCTTATTTTTTGTTGTTTACCTGCCATTAAATCACTTTCTTTTCCAGAGATAAAGAAAAACAAGATCAGGCATTGATATGTGAACATTTCTTAATAAAGAACTGAATATATATAATGGGGTGTCCTAATTTTTTCACATGACTGTAATTACATTCACAGTTGACAAAAATCAACAAATCCTGAACTTTTAATCACATTACATTACACAAATATAGTCTATTGTATCATGAAGGTAGTTGTACGGTTTGTGTACTTGCAGATTTGCAAATTCGCCTATTGCAGATGTGTGTGTGTGCGTGTGTGTTTGTGGGGAGCGACTGCCATCTGTTGGTAGCTGAAAAACTCACTTATTCACTACTTTGGCGGAACCAGGGAATTTTGTATAAGTGGGGTTGAGGGGCTTCGGTGAGTCAGGCTATGCCTTGTTTAATAGAAAAAACTGCTCTGCCCACTGCGTATGACAGCCATCGGCAATTGCAACCATTTTTAGTTTCACGCTGGTTACGTTCTTGGTCGCTATTGGAAGTGAAAAGTGGTTTAAATCTGGTGTTGTGTTTGCTCTGACTGAGGGGGAAGGTGCAGTTATGATATGGTATACCAAAACATAATGGAGTCTGGAAGAATAACCTGTTGGAAGAAGTTTCAACAGCTACTTCTGGTGGAATTTTAACCATGACCCTGGGGAGGCAGTGAACATTGGGTCTGAGGGAACCATGTTTTGTGCCTCCAATGTTGACGTTACTGACCAGAGTTGTTGCTGTAAGTTGGTCATTGACTGTCATGGAGTCAATTCATTTGAACTCTACGGTACATCTTCAGCAGGGTCCTGGAGAGGGCATAGGAGTTCGCCAACCAGTCTACATGTGTTTTGTGAACTTGGAAAAGGCTTTAGACAATATTCCTCTGGGAGTTCTGCAGGATGCTTTAGGAGCTTGGGGTACTGGATCCCTACAGATGTCAGAGTTTGCTTTGCATTGCCGGTAGTAAATCAGATGGTTTCAAGTTAGAGTTGGACTACGTCAAGGCTGCCATTTGTAATAAATTCTGTTCATAACCTTTACTGCCAGAATTCCCTGGCACAGCTGAAGGTTGGATTGGGTCCAGTTTAGTGGCCTAAGTATATCAGCCCACCTTTTTCTGCACATTATGTGGTTCTGTCAGCTTCATCACTCCCTAATCTCTAACTCTCACTGAAACGGTTTGCAGCAGAGTGTCAAGCGTTTTGGATGAGATTCAGCACCTGAAATTCCAGTTGCATCATCGGGGTGGGCAGACTGTGCCCCAAGTCAAGGCGTTCATTTGTCTTGGGGTCTTGCTATTGAGTAAGAAAAAAACAGAGAGGGAGATTGACAGATGCAGCACCTGCAGTGATACAGACTGCGCAGATCTCACTGGCCAAATTCTTGTAGTCTTGTGCAAATATGTCAAATGCCCAAGCCTGTGACCCGCGCACCCCGCCTCTTTCTAAACTACTAACGCTTGTCCATGAAATGACCAAAAACAGGTCTAAAAACTAGGGCCGTCAAAATTATCGCGTTAACGGTCGGTAATTAATTTTTTAAAATTAATCACGTTAAAATATTGGACGCAATTAACGCACATGCCCCGCTCAAACAGATTAAAATGACAGCAGTGTAATGTCTGCTTGTTACTTGTTTTTTGGTGTTTGGCGCCCTCTGCTGGCACTTCGGCCCAAATGATTTTATAGGTTTCAGCACAATGAGCGAGCATGATGTAATTATTGACATAAACAATGGCAAGCTACTAGTTTATTTTTTGATTGAAAATTTAAAAAAACTATTGAATAAAACGAAAACATTAAGAGGGGTTTTAATATAAAATTTCTATAACTTGTACCAACATTTATCGTTTAAGAACTACAAGTCTTTCTATCCATGGATTGCTTTAAGAGAATGTTAATAATGTTAATGCCATCTTGTTGATTTATTGTTATAATAAACAAATACAGTACTTATGTACCGTATGTTGAATATATATATCGTCGTGTGTCTTATCTTTCCATTCCAACAATAATTTACAGAAAAATATGGCATATTTTATAGATGGTTTAAATTGCGATTAATTACTATTAATTAATTTTTAAGCTGTAATTAACTCGATTAAAAATTTTAATCGTTTGACAGCCCTACTAAAAACTCTTCTTCACTTGGCACAGACTTTTACTGGTCTAAATTTTGATGGTTTCCCTGCTAAAGCTGCTGCCCCCACTAACCAATCTGAGACGGAACATAAAACAACGGATGGATCGAAGGATGGGCATGTCATTAATTTAATATACAACAATTGAGGTGAACCCAATTAAACCAAAACCAATAATCCTCTGGAAGGGAACAAGCATGTCTCCTGCAACCTGTGCTCCACATTAAGGTCTACATTCTTCAGATTTAAGCCTATATCCTATTGGTACCGACTAGACATTACAGCGATGGATACTTCTGTCAAAAAGGAGATCAGCACGTAGTAGATTTCATTAGAATTTGCAGATGGGGCAGATGAGTCTGTCTGTGTTAGTTGTACAGATTAAAAAGAGACAAAAGTAGAACGATGGTTAGACGGTAGCGGAAGTGTGAGAGACATTCTGGTGAGTGGATGGATGAGGTGTGTGAAGACCGGCAATGGGGATGGCAGCGTGTGAGTTAAGAGCTTTATCCTTCTAAATTAAACTCATGGTACCGGGGGAAGCTCCGCTCTGACTGCTCTTTCACACCAGCAGCCCTAAACACACAAACTCACCACAATCTCCGATGATGCTCGCCAATCCACCACCAAAACAGACACACACAGCATTCATACTCATTCACAAGCGTGGTGTGTACACATCCCTAGTGAAATTTACATGTATCCAAGTCGTTCAGGACTAAAAATATATGACCATGGCCACTGTGCCTAAAATAACTGGTCAGACCCACATGCATAAATATATGCTTACTGCATGCTGTATACCATGGCAATGCCAGGGATACATTATCCATCCATTTCATTAACTGTTTTTACTAAGGGTATTAATAAATTGTAATTTCGGTTCGGTTCAGTTTCTTGAAGTGCTCGTTTCAGTTAATGTTCTGTACAAAATGCTTTTATTTATTTTTTTTAAATCTAAACAATAGAAATTGTGAAAATACTGTAAATAAAAGCGGACCATTTGAGTGATATTAAAAAAAAAAAAAAAACTGAGTTTTTAAGATTAAACAAGGAAAGGAAAAAAGACAATTATACAATTTTAAGTAGCAAAACAATAAACAAGCAAACTGAACTTTGAACTTTGAAACTTTGAACCCTTAACAGCAACAGCCTGAACATAACAAATAAAACAATTCAAGCTTAAAGGTTTTAAGATGCATATTTTATCGATATTTTCTACAAAAAAAACAAAAAAAACAGATGTGGTTGCAGTGACAATATCAAGCTTAGCTCGCATTGGTAATACATTTTATGCGGGGAAAAATGCATAATACATAACCGAAATGGTGTGCTAGTGAACCAGTGAAACAGTTCAATACATGCATGTAAGCTCTTGCAACCCTATTTTTTACCATTAGGATAACGAATGAGTTCAAGCCAATGCCAGTTGTTTTTCGGGCACACATGGGCATGTTAGTGTTGTATCGGTCGCGAACGATTCGTTCTTTTTGAACGAATTGTTTGGGTGAACGAGACTGAACTAATCACCATCTGCTCTGATTCGTTCTATGAAGTTGGGGCTTGTTCGCTGCGTGGGAGGGCGTTGAGCAAGCGGCAACGTCTTCTGACATCACACACAACCAATCAGACGCCAGCTTCATCGCGGGCAGGGGAGGGAGCGGGAACAGAATCAGGGCGTCTGTCACTCACCTCCACATGTAGCCAATAAGCAGCCAGCATGCAGGCAGGGGGGCAAGACTGTGGTATGTCACTTCCCGTTCAGTGACTCGGTCCTCCGGTTCCTGACCTAGCTATCTGCTAACTTGACTTTCCAGTAATGCGGTGAACGAGTCAAAAAAATGAAAGGAAATGACTATGTCACATATTTGTTAATGTGGAGCCTATCAAATGCTGCTCAAACAGACAAAAACACCACACAAATCTAGCGAGCATGGTTTAGTGTACTACTTTTCTCAACAGACTCGGGACTACCTATGACGACATACTATCAAATTTACAGTAGTTTAAAACACGGGTAGCTACGAGGCAAGCAAAAGTGAGCTGCGGTCGCGTGACGGCAGTGAAGGGGGCAGAGAACTGTCACTATATGGAGGCTTCATGGCAGCGATATTTACCTCATATGTGCACAGAAAAAAAGAATATTTAGTATGATCACCATAATACTGATTTGCAATGAAACTGTATATACATGTCAATTTTTTCCGACTGTTTTATTTTTTTTCATGTCAGAGCGTGTCGGGTGTTGGTTGGTTTGACAAATTATGTCCATCCGTCCATCATGTGCAACTCAAGCGCCCAAAAACAACGCACGCGGACATGGGAGATGTCGCAATATGTCTACATTTTTGTTAACAGACTAATGAGAGTAGAAAGGCAACATCGTAAAGAGCAAACAATTATTTCTCGTCAGCATTTGACGATCTGAGATGAGGGGACGACAGGGGAGCTGACCGGATTATTTTATTTGTTAATACCAGTGCAAAAATTCAATACGATCATCTTAATACTGATTTGCAATTAAATTGTCATATATCAAAATGTAGTATTGTTTTTATTTCAAAGCAGCACATTTGACAAATAGCTATTTACACTTTAGTTTTAACAATAGTGACCAAAAATAATAGTGATGAGCATAAAAACTAAAATACAACAGAGCGAGAGGTAAATATGATGTGTTGGTCGTTTCATATTTAGGAATTAAACTTTCGATTTATTTTTATTTTCGCGACAGCAAGCATGCCGCGTTGGCTGGTAACAGCAGCATTGTATATGTGATCAAGATCATGCTAAAGAAAGTCCGTGCGCCCCCGACCCCAAACCCCCACTCCCCCCACAAAAGGAAAATGTTTAACCGTGTCCTAAATCGAAATGCAAGCACGAGCCATGACTTTGATCCCATTGAACTGGGACAGACAACGCGGAAGTTCTCCCTCGCTTTTGCAGCAGCGGGAGGGAGACGAGGCTGTCTGTAAAAGCAGAATGATATCGCCTGTCACTCATTTCTGAAACTACGACGAGTGGTCAATGAGGAGCCTGTGTGCAAGAGAGGGAGGGACCAATCAATGTCACTTCCCGTTCAGTTATACTGCGAAGCGGTCTTTGGTGATTCGTTCGGCATCGTCACTTCCCGTTCACTAACCGAACGATTCATTTGGGCGGGGAGGGATATGAGGGGGGCCAACAATTCGTTGAACGATTTGTTTGAACGAATGTTTTTACTGAACGAACCGGAATGGATTCGTTTACTCAAGTGAACGACAGATCCCGTCACTGGGGCGTGTTGCCATGGAGTTCTCCAGAATTGTAATGATTTGCATTTACGTATGACTCTTGCTTTAGTAACCACTCAGACTCCGCTGCAGTGCGAATAAGACTTAGTTTAATATTAGGAAAGTCAATGCCATGTTCATTCAAATCATTGCTGTTTCGGAATTTAGAATGGCGTTGTTTTGAATTTCTTGAACCACAATTCTAATCATTGATGGTAAGGCCCCAAATGGTACTTTAAGGATGAACAGTCCACACAGCTCTAGTATTCTATGTAGTAGGCATTGGCAGATAGACAGCTATTTAATGTTGTAGCAAGCTCAATTGTATACTCTCTCATTTTCTCATCTGATGTCAAGCTTATTGCTCCAACAAAGCACTTGTTTTCATTATACTTCCACTGTGTTTTGCCCCCAGAGTTACAAATCGACTTCTAATTGCTGTCAGTCACCTCGTTCCACCCCTCACCCACCGCTTGGCCTCAGAGGGAATAGAGGGGTAAACGTTTGGGACAGGGAGGAGGGAAGGCTGATGAAGGTGATGGCCATGCTATAGGACAGAGGAGAACAGTGGATCCTTTAAGCCCACGTGTGACAAACAGCAAGGGTAGTGTGTTTAGCCTGCTCGTTTTTGCCGCCATTTCTCTTTCTCACTCTCTGTCTCAAGTGTTGCTTCTCATTAGGCCTATTTGTTTTGGCTGCCACACAGGGGCACTACGCAATAACATGCCTAGTAACGAGTACACACATATACAAGCGCACACACAGTTTTTTTTTGTTTTGGCAATGGTCAGGTGCCACTTAGAGGAGCCTCTAAACACTAGTGTTCAGGGTTGAAGTTGCAGGGGAGGCCATGGGAACAAAAAAGTGTCATATGCAGAATCTTATGACCTGAGGTCTGTCATGCATAAACCACATAAAAAATCTAATTGCATTATATTTTTAATACAGTCCTCAGAATGCCTGACTACTTATTCTCTCATTTTGTTCTGAGCTGAACTGTATGATCTTGGTTACAGTGATGCAGCATATTTACAAGGTGTTGGAAATCTTGTTATGTGGTAATCTATATCCACGCAACTCATTTTATTATTATTATTATTCCATATAAATATGGCACTTCATGCAAAGTGCTTTGTATACTGCAAATAAAACTGAAATATTTAATACTCTTGGTTTGAAAAAATATAATGCTCTTACACATTCTATATTTTACTCCAATCGTCATTATGGCATGTCCAGGAGCTGATTTTGAACATATCTTTTTCTAGTTAAGTGACAGCAGTGATGTAATAAGTAAAAAGCAGCTTATGATTTCGTTTGACTGACTTTGAATGACAATGTCTGTCTGTCTCCCTCCCTCCTTCCTCTCTCTCTCTCTCTCTCTCTCTCTCTCTCTCTCTCTCTCTCTCTCTCTCTCTCTCTCTCTCTCTCTCTCTCTCTCTCTCTCTCTCTCTCTCTCATAGTCTTGAAATATCCTGAGAAACATGCACGTATTCACTAGGGTAGAACGTCAAACCCTGACCTGGGGAGGGTCTCTTATTAATTTTTTGTTAATTGCCATTTTTGTGTTTGAACAATAAGACTCAGAAATGTTGCATACTATTTTTAACTTCCCCTATCCCTCTATCCTCATCTTTTTAATACACGCAGTGGCACGCACTTGCACACATTCACAAATGCACACAGAACCAGTGTTTCATGTGTTTATGTTCCACTGAACAGTGAAACCCGTTTAGTCTAGATAGAATCAATAATAACCCTTAAAGAGCTTGTCACTGTGAGGCTGCTCTAGCCCACAGTGGGCCAAGTCAGAGAAAACATATGCCAAACAGCCCTTCTACTGCACAACACACACTCCCATTACTGTACGCATGCCTGACACACACTGGAGTAGACAAATGCAGCGTTCTCTTCTCCCACCAAGTGCAATTTGGACCCTTCCCCTCCCCAATTTTCTGTCTGGGACAGCCTGTGGAAAACAGCGAGCTTACAGCAGTGCTAGGCTTAAGTTTCCCTGCTTGCTTCCCTACACACACCAGGAATGCGATAAACAATACATGTATTCTGAGTACCTGGCACATGCACACATTCACAGACACATACAGGCAGTATAACGTGTGACACAGACAGAGCTGGCTGTGCGAAATACCGTTTTACAGCACACTAGTTATTCAGCTGTTTTTGCCACAAGTATAGCATCACTGTGATTGTAAAACAATATTCATTATTGGCACTCACTCATTTAGGTCTTCAAATCAAACAAATGATAAATGTTATAATCTGTTATAAAGCGTTAGTATAATTTACCAGCCTCCAAAATGTTTACAAAAAGTTTTACAATATTGGTAAAGTGCTGTACTGTAAAGTGTAAACACAATTTTTCCTTCATTGCTATGATAATTTTGCAAGTAAAATAGCTCCATTCTGCACAACGTGAGTCACCAAACCAAAATGGGCAGATTTGCATTGCTTAAAACCACATGAAGACTCCCTTGTGTGCACCTTTGCATTGTGTCTTTTTTGATAATACACATTGTGTCTTTTTTGATAGTACAGAAAAAAAGTACTATAGATCAACTTACAATAAAGTATAACTGTATTAACATTGTTTTTTTTGTAACAGAAAAGACTTAAAGCACATAAATTTACCTGAATTTAAAAAAAAAAAAAAAAAAAAAAAGTAACATCCAAACGGTAAAAGTACACTCAAGGTACATTTTTTGACCATATAATACTGAAAAATAAAATTCAATCAAGTGGCTTATCAATGTGGTTGGACTCTAATCTCTTGATTGATTAGGCTTGCTGCTGTCCGCTGAAAACATTTTTAGACACAGTAAACATACTTGTCTTTCCTCGTCTCCCACTGTATTGAAAGTGAAGCCAAACGCTACATACGCTTCGTCATATTTCCTTGTCTTGGATATTAATATCTCCAGTGAACTTTGCTGTGTGCTCTTGTTTGGTTCAAGAATACTGAAAATGAGAGCGCCACTGTTACTCACTGAGTGAATGTGCAATTACACTTTATTCTAGTACGGCAAAAAAGTATCTTCCCCTAGGTCACAGTTGCCACCCTCAGCGTTGCTCCGTGCCACCCCGGAGGGGTGGGGGTGGGGGGGGGGGGCGCCCCACTATTTGAGAAGTAATTGCAGAATATGTGTATTTACTGGTGCAGACTGAAGTAATGGACAGTCTTTATTTGGTGAAAACAAATGAAAGAAGAAAAAAAAAAAAAAAAAAAATTAAAAACAAATCACGGATCTCTACCTCATAACTATTGCTTAATTGTATTTTTTTGTTACTGTTGAATTTTCCCCGATATTTTAGTTGATAAATAATTAATCCAAGCAAAGAAAAATTGAAAAAAAAAAAACAGCATTTAAAGGGGAAATATTTGGAAAAGAATATCTCGACAACTCCTTGATGTCTGCGATTTCTGCATTGCGACCCATGTTATATTACCGTGTTTCACCCATAAAATCTCCAAGAAGTCCGGCTGTGGCCATTCACAGTTGTGTCTTGACACTCCGTGAGACATGCTACGCAGAGTTTTTGGATCGAAACAAGGTAAATACGCGACAATATCTTGTTAAAGTCATGGTGTCTTTAATTTTCATGCTCTCACCTCGAGGGTTTAGCGTTTAATTTTATTTTATTTTTTTAAAAGGCCCTCCTGTTCAAAAATTATCTTCCTCCAGAAAATAGAGATTTTAAGCTTTCCAAAATTACACATGCATATCGGACAGTTTTGAAATTTGGCCAAATTGGGGGTCTCAGAGTGGAACTTCAAGTCACCTGAGTGTTTTCCACCATATATACAGTAGGTGATAGTTCATTGAGATATTAAATTTGACTACAACAGAATGCTTTTGTTCTGCTCTTTACATGGCGCATGCTCCTTAAATCTTGTCTTTGTATATGTTTTACCTTGTGCTGGTAAAGTTGCAGCTGAATTGAGAGCAGTGTGTGGTTGCTTGTGTGTTGTGGAGATTGAAGTGTGAGGTCAAAAGGTTATGGTTTCTGTGGGACGTCTGAGGACACAGTGCTGCCTGGTTCAACCCAGCTGTCAAAACATGTACACGCGACCATACACACAAAGAATTATGTCCTCTAAGACAACCAGGTGTCTTTGTATAAATGACTGTAGCATAAGCCAGCTGCATACACAGGCACGAATAAATACACAGTCACTAATTTCATTTTACAATTCAAACAAGTCAAGTCAGTAACCCAGACTGAGGGCAAGGGTTGGAGGTGGAAGCAATGACTACCCACCTTTGCAGGATAAGTACTATTTTCGTCTCTACAAGTTGAGTTGTACTTGTTGTTCTCCATTTAATTTTTTGGAGTCTCTCCCTCATTATCTTGGGCAGACAGCGTATGAATACATGTGTCAACTCAGAATGGCGGCTTGGTCTCAAGGGAGGTAATGTCGACACTGTTGAAACTAAGCACATCTAATTGAGTAAGATACTTATAGGACCTCCTCAACGTCAGGGTTTGTGTGTTGGAGAGACCAACAGCAAGCCATTCCAATTTCTTTGCCCATATGCGACACTTATCTGATTTTTTTATCATGCTGTGTGAACGGTCCAATTTTGTTTTTTTTTCAAATACAAGCTGGGCTCATTCGTATGTTGATAAGAATTGGATGTCTATCCGGCACCTCTGCAATATAAACTCATATCCACATGAAAGCGACCTATTTTTCCATCAATGACTGACATACAGTATGTCACTACTGTTCAACAAAACAAACAGCGGACACGAACGAGCAATGGTGGATGAAAGCACACAAAATACCGTTTTATTCTTTGCACTGCACATCGAGGTATCAGGTTTATAAATGTTGGCTCCTGAAGCATAAAATCCACATATGTTGCCACAAAAACATGACGCTGGTGCACGTGGAGTCAGAAAAGCTTTCCCTCCACTCTGCCGAGTCATATATGTTTTAAATATAAACGGCAAAAAATTTGAATTCACAAAAAATCGGGATTTGTGCATCATGTGTGAATGTAGGCTATGAGAAGAAGAAAGGAAAATGTTTCATTGATCGCCCAGAGAATTAATTGCTGAACCCTAACTTTAAGATGACAATGTTGTAGAGTTTACATGTTTTATTGACAAAAAATCCCAAATGCAAATCTAAAGAGAGTTAATCCACCTCTCAATATCACTATTATAATGTTACAATTTTAGAAATAATCAAGTGTAACAGCACATAAATGTGTCACATAGAATTTATGGATCTGTTAAGAATCAATATTTATGTAATGACATGACAAAAATAACTAATGCGGATAAAACACATCATATTCACCGGAGTGTATTAATGTATTAATTTATGCAGATCGCTATGGATATTTTTTGTTAGTCCAAGTAGGCCTCCTGTGAGAATGAATTTGAAATCTGATTGGACAAAGAACCAGTCACATCGTTATATTGATAACTCAATAATGGTTCTGATTGCCCATGTCATGGATTTGCATCCAGTAGCCTTTTTATGTCATCCATTTTTCGTGATCTTTTGATGCCTACGGTAACGCAGTACAGTATATTGTCTACTTTGTCAGGTATTAACAAAGGTGGGTAGATTAGCCAAAAATGTTACTCAAGTAAGAGTAGCGTTACTTCAAAATAATATTACTCAAGTAAAAGTAAAAGTACTCGTCCAAAAATGTACAAGTAAAAAAGTATTTGGTGACAAGAATACTCAACAAAATGAGTCACATTGTGAGCCACTGCTTATATTTTTGTTGGATTTTTTTTTAAACAATGGTATTTTTTTTTCTGAGCACAAAGTTATCTATATGGACTATTTTTATAATGATACTGTACAATAACCCATTAGATAACCACATTAAGCTAAAGAAATACAAAAAAACAAAAAACAAACAAACAAAAAAAAATCATTGAATTCTGAAGAAAGAAAAAAAAATTACATAAATGAAGCATTACTCGTCCAAAGAGCATGACTGCCCTCTGGTGTCGAAAATAGTTCTGAGTTTGAATAGTTGAAGAGTTCCTTCATAATTATTATTTTGAAATTAAAAGGATCATACCTCCGCTTTTATGTGGTCAATCGGTGCCAAATAAAAACTGGAAAGGAAGCTAAAATCTGCACTTTCGAGTCATGTTGAGGGCAGCGCTCTATATCAAATACTTCATTTTTTACAGTGCTTTAAAGACACCACATGATTGAACTGGCTGGTGTGAAGATAGAATGGCATACTTGTGTCTGATTGGTATAATGGAGTCATGTGATTATTGTAGCAACGTCTCATCGGTAAAATCGGTAGATCTACCCGAGTAATACACCAGGCACGTCTCTACTCTTGGTATCACTGACCAAATAAATATATAATATAACATGTAGAATAAAGAGGAAAAATGTAACGATCTTGTGTAGCCCAAAGTAGTGGAGTAACAGTAGCGTTTTTTCTTAACAAATCTACTCAAGTAAAAATAAAAAGTATAGCTTAGCAAAACTACTCTTAGAAGTACAATTTTTTCAAAATGTTACTCAAGTAAATATAACGGAGTCAGTGTTGTCACAGATTACTTAAAAAAGTAATTTAATCACTGATTACTGATTACACCTCAAAAAAGTAATGTAGTTACTTTACCGATTACTTTATTATCAAAGTGACTAAGTTACTTTAAAAGTAACTTATCAGACATTTTTTACCAATTTTTCTCCTTTTGCTGCCTCAACATAAAAATGACAACAAAAAAATGTCATCAAATGTAGTTGAATTTTTCACATAAGGCTTAATCTTTGAGTTAGCGGGGGTTTAATTAGTCGATGGAGTTGATTTCAACCACCATTGACTCGCGCTAGCTTAGCCACCCTGGAGCCCTGAAACTAACAAATAACTGACAAACTGCACGGAATTTGTTCAAATCAACTCCAACGACTAAATAAACCCCCCGCTAACTCCAAGATAAAGCCTAATGTCAAAAATTCTGAACTTCCCCTTTAAAATAAAGACCTAGCTGTTAAAATGTTGTCTATAAAAGTTATAAAGCAAAAAAATAAACAACAACAAAATAATGAAATGAACAGGGAATCCTACAACGTATTTCATAATGGGTCAAAATCATTTTTCGAGCAGATCATTTGACTAGCACCTAAGACACTAGCTTTTGCTTTGCTAACCCAAAACTACACCTGTGGAGGAAAGATGGATATTTAGAATTTCTGTAAACCTAAGCTTTCAAACGCAACCAACAACAACTGAGCTTGAACAGTTTCATTTATATGTATATATACAGTGTTGGCCAAAAGTTTGGCGACACCTCAAAGGTGGATACTTTGAAGAATGTAGCATATATAAAACCTGTTTTCAGTTATTTCACTTTTTTTGACCATTCCACATGTTCGTTCATAGTTTTGATGTATTCAGAGAGGATTTACAATAGTAGTGAAAATATATAAAACGTAAAAATGTTTAGGTGTGTCCGAACTTTGACTTTTGTTTGTCATTAACATGCTTTACCCCAGCCCCACAAAAGTAAAACTCCGCCTATGGTTACAAACACTGACAATAAAATGTGCATAAAGGCTGGTTACAAACTGTAGAAGCTGTCTTGTAACCTGTAGGCTGTTTCGAGTTTTGTCGCGTTGTACTTTCCACGTGCTTCTTTGTTGATTTAGCGACCGACAGTCATTTTCAGCCAGCGTAAAGTTTGCAACGCACGGAGATATTTTTGTCATCTTTCCTGGACAGAAATGTGAAGTAATGGCTGTATTTCCAGTGTGCAAAGGCATCCATTTGCGGTATATATCCGGCCTTTCACTGTTAGCCTCGCTGCCTCGTCAGAATGCTATGTTTTTGACCGCCGTGGCAGACAGCGCTCAGCCTCAGACAGCACCGTAATACACGTGACCCCCCCCCCCCCCCACCCCCCGATGAGAAATGCACTTCGTACATGACTACAGTATTCTTCATTCTACATACATTATGAGGGAAAAACAAAATAGTAACGCACAACCACTAGGGAAACTAACTTTAATCGGATTACTGGCTTGGAAAAATGAACGCGTTAGATTACTCCTTACTGAAGAAAGTAATCAGATTACAGTAACGCGTTACTTAGTAACGCGTTACTGACAACACTGAACGGAGTACATGTAACGTGTTACTACCCACCTCTGGGTATTAAACTCTAGAATGCCACAACACACAACACAACATTTTTCTTTCCCTATTTCCTTTTTTTACATGTCAAAATTCTTAATGTGTTAGTCATACTGTAGCTCCAACCAGACTTCTACTTATTCAAATTCTTGAGACTGGAATGTCATATTTGACGTCAAACCTTATTTCTGAAGTGGGACAGGTGCTGCAGATGTAACAAATCTGCGTTGGTCAGTCTTGCTTACTGATCATTGCTCAGTATGGGCACCTTTTTGTATCGTAATGCATGGTTCCTGTGTTTTCAGCAACTCCTCTGGTTGCTGCTTCCACTGGACAAGTACACCAGCAGAGTTTACTTAAGGATGGGTGCGTGAAAGATCCTGGAATGTTGATTCTCTGCCCACAGAGAACAAGACACAGGTCACGCCAGTTTTACAGCTTCACAAGCCTGGGCACCACCAGGCAGCGCAAATGGGCCGTGGGTTACACGGGCTCAGTCCCAACCTGACTACAGATTGTGACATAGATTTTGTCCTGAACACGTGCGCCATAGTGGGTTTGACTTACTAAAGGTTTGCACATGCAAAAACGAGCACAAACTTGAGTGCACATGTAAAAAGAGGAGAAAGTTAATCGACTAAATGAGTGTCTACAAAACGTGCTAAACTAACACCACACACCCACAGTGAAAAATGATGAATCATTAGTAATAAAAGGGGTAATTAAATATATGCAGAAGAATCCAATTTTTTAGTATTAATTAACCATGAATGATGGCCACCAAATGTACAAAGTAATCAAAGGTGCAGACATGATTAATTATAGCCCCGCCCAGCTCATTGTTTTAATTTACATTGGAACCTTGGAGTCACTGGAACCCATGTATAATTTGATGTTTGGTGTTTCCCCACAAGTGTTAGTGTGCTTCCAAATTTCCATCAAAGGAGAAACATTTTTATCTCAGCTTAGTAAAGTAACTCACTTCAAAATTTTATAGACCTATAATGTCAAGAATGTGAATAGATATTTTTCTAGTAAATAAAAAAAAAATCTATCTGCTCACTCAGACAGTTAATTATGGGTATATTGGGTACTTCATTTTCTGTTATATTTTACTACATAACATTTAACTTATTTATTATGCTTTAATGACCTAATAGTGATGCATGAATTTGAAGCTACCCAGGAGTGATTTTGTTTTATTTTTATGATAATAATACAGTGTTTAACATTTATTTATTCACAATTCTGACATGTAATGATTACAGTGCTTGAACAGTTAAAGAGCTTACAACTTTGTCTCTTTCTACATGTTAAATTGTTTTGAATTGCAAATAGCGTACCGCGCCAATGCTATTTTTAGACCGCAAGGCTGCATGACGTCACCATCGTAAACCGAAAGGAGGTCAACTTAGAACAACGTAGAAGCGCGCTCACATACAACCGATGCTAGTAGTACTTGTTTTCTGCCGGTAATCTTTAAAAAAAAACAAAAAAAAACTTGCCGATCAAACACTGCTGCTATGGAACTTGTAGACACGACTCTAGACATTACGAGTGTCCACATATGAAGGATGTTTTCTTCATATGTTTCCTGAAGCCAAAAACTCAGGGAAAATATGTGAATAATGGATTAACTTGTGCGGACGTCCATAAGACCACTTTAACGCTAGCTAGGTGAAGCCATTCACCTTCATATGCAGTAAACATTTTGTTGGGGCCATGGTCCTACTGATCGACAATCCCGCCCCGAACAGGTAAGCCATTTGGATGTTTTTACTTTTTTTTTTTTAGCGTTGTGTTTTGCCATGCTGCTTCTCTCTGACAATATCTTTTTCCAATGATGCATTTCATCATACTATTTTTTGTTATTTTTACAGTGGTACTGCTACATACGAAGTTTTAATTCGTTCCACGACCGTGTTTGTAAGACGAATGACCTGAAAAAAATTCAAATTTTGTTTGGCCTTGGTTTTTTTGTAGGAAACCTGTTCATTAGTGAAGGGATCTGTCGTTCACTGGAGTAAACGAATCCATTCCGGATCGTTCAGTAAAAAGATTCGTTCAAACGAATCGTTCAACGAATCGTTCGCCCCCCTCATCTCCCTCCCCGCCCAAATGAATCGTTCGGTTAGTGAACGGGAAGTGACGTTGCCGAACGAATCACCAAAGACCGCTTCGCAGTATAACTGAACGGGAAGTGACATTGCTTGGTCCCTCCCTCTCTTCCACATTGACCACTCGTCGTAGTTTCAGAAATGAGTGACAGGCGATATCATTCTGCTTTCACAGACAGCCTCGTCTCCCTCCCTCCCGCTGCTGCAAAAGCGAGGGAGAACTTCCGCGTCGTCTGTCCTAGTTCTATGGGCTCAAAGTCATGGATCGTGCTTGCATTTCGATTGAGGACACGGTTAAACATTTTCCTTTTGTGGGGGGAGCGGGGGGTTGGGGTCGGGGGCGCACGGACTTTCTTTAGCATGTTCTTGATCACATTTACAATGCTGCTTGCTACCAGCCAACGCAGCATGCTTGCTGTCACGAAAATAAAAATAAATTGAAAGTTTAATTTCTAATTATGGAACGACCAACACATCATATTTACATCTCGCTCTGTTGTATTTTTGTTTTTATGCTCATCACTATTATTTTTAGTCACTATTAAAACTATAAGTGTAAATACCTAGTTGTCGAATGTGCTGCTCTGAAATAAAGACAATACTACATTTTGATATTTGCCAGTTTAATTGCCAATCAGTATTAAGATGATCGTATTGAATTTTTGCACTGGTATTAATAAATAAAATAATCCGGTCAACTCCCCTGTCGTCCCCGCATCTCAGCTCGTCAAATGCTGAGGAGAAATGATTGCTTGCTCTTTACGATGTCGCCTTTCTACCCTCATTAGTCTGTTAAGAAAAATGTAGACATATTGCGACATCTCCCGTGTTCGCGTGCGTTGTTTTGGGGCGCTTGAGTAGCGCATGATCAGGACGGATTGACATAATTTGTCAAACCAACCGACACGCTCTGACACGAAAAAAAAAAAAAAACACTCGGAAAAATTGACATGTATATACAGTTTCATTGCAAATCAGTATTATGGTGATCGTATTGAATTTTTGCACTGGTATTAATAAATAAAATAATCCGGTCAGCTCCCCTGTCGTCCCCGCATCTCAGATCGTCAAATGCCGACGAGAAAATTGTTTGCTCTTTACGATATCGCCTTTCTACTCTCATTAGTCTGATAAGAAAAATGTAGACATATTGCGACATCTCCCGTGTCCATGTGCGTTGTTTTGGGGCGCTTGAGTAGCACATGATGGACGGATTGACATCATTTGTCAAACCAACCAACACCTGACACGAAAAAAAAAATAAAACACTTGAAAAAATGGACATGTATATACCGTTTCATTGCAAATCAGTATTATGGTGATCATACTATATATTCTTTTTGTCTGTGCACATATGAAGTAAATATCGCTGCCATGAAGCCTCCATATAGTGACGGTTCTTTGCCCCCTTCATTGCCGTCACGCGACCGCAGCTCAGCTTTTGCTTGCCTCGTAGCTACCCGTGTTTTAAATTACTGTAAATTTGATAGTATGTCGTAATAGGTAGTCCCGAGTCTGTTGAGAAAAGTAGTACACTAAACCATGCTCGCTAGATTTGTGTGGTGTTTTTGTCTTTTTGAGCTGCATTTGATAGGCTCCACGTTAACAAATATGTGACAAAGTCCTTTCCTTTCATTTTTTGATTCGTTCACCGCATAGTCATTACTGGAAAGTCAAGTTAGCAGCAAGCTAGGTCAGGAGCCGGAGGACCGAGTCACTGAACGGGAAGTGACAAAACTCAGTCTTGCCCCCCTGCCTGCACGCTGGCTGCTTATTGGCCACACGTGGAAGTGGGTGACATACGCCCTGATTCTGTTTCCGGTCCCTCCCCTGCCCGCGATGAGGCTGGCGTCTGATTGGTCGTGTGCGATGTCAGAAGACGCTGCCGCTTGCTCAACGCCCTCCCACGCAGTGAACAAGCACCAACTTCATAGAACGAATCAGTGCAGATGGTGATTAGTTCGGTCTCGGTCACCCAAATAATTCGTTCAAAAAGAACGAATCGTTCGCGACCGATACAACACTACTGTTCATGCCTACATGTAGGCTCTAGTTTAAGAGCGTTACCTTTTCTGTTGTAAAGAGACAACGTTAGTAAGGGGAAAGTGTAAATAAATTAATATAATTAAGATTTTTTATCAATTAAAAAATTTAAAGTTTTCGTTGGCTGTCACTGAGTAGCATTTGCACTCACTACACAAAAATAGCAATATAAATGACCACAAGAATGGTCAGAGACGTCTTTTTCAGCGCTCAACATTCAAACCATCTCTTTAACTGAACATTTGTATGTTCTTCCACATCTTTACTAGTTAATTTGGCACTAGGGACATCATTTTTGGACAGAATTGGTAGGTTTAGGTCAGTAAACATCTCGTTCATACACTATTTACATGCATCTAGCATGAGGGACCAACGCGAATTTGACCCCCCTAGCAACAGTTGCTAACGTCAAAATATTATTGAGCAAAGGTGACATGTTACATGCGGTACACTGTTGAAGGCTAGGCAGCAACCGATATTGGATTGTGTTTATCTTTGGTAAATAAATATGCTTTTGTCACGCCCAATATAATTTTATTGCTCTCATGCACTTTTTTTTTTTTTTTTTTTTTTTAATTTTTTAATATCATAGTCTATAATTTATTTATTTTTCTAGCGTTAATGTTCACAGTGTACCAACACACATATGGTCAGTGGTTTTCTCCTGATACTCCTATTTCCTGATTGCCAGTAAAATGCCAAAGGTGGTTCATGTTAGTCATGGTTCCTTTGGAGCGTCTTCGGGCAGACTCTCTTGGCCCCGCTTTCACCTGAACCACAGACCTGACTGGCCATTCAGCACATAAAATGTTTGCATGTGATTTCACAATACCATTGTGTGATGTATCTCTTTCAGCCATAATTTAAGTTAAAGTTATTAAGGGTGGCTATCTGACACAAGAAAGAAAAAAAAAGATTGCAAAGCTCATTAAACGTGCAATATTTTGCTAACTGTCAGCTCTGTCATGCAAGAGCAGAGTTTGCTGGGTCGGAGCCAGATAAATACTTCAACATGTCATGTGAGGAGGCCTATTAAGTAAATTAACTGATAAAGTGAATTGATGGCATTCAGTGTGAAACTGGCACTCAAAAGATGGTTGTGAGAAAGCAGGCCACTTATCAAACTGAAGTCGTGAAAAAAAACACAAACATAGAGGGATTTGGCAGTGAGGCATGCCCACAGCCCCTAGTTTCAAGTTTGAACTCTACAAGATAACAGCTTTAACACCTCTGTAAAACCATAGGTGGCTGCAATGCAGGTGGGATTGTGGGCTTCTGCCCCTTGCATAAAATATACTTTATTGTGTACAGGACACGTCTTGCTGTTCAATGTCAGGTTGCAGCCCAACTGTATAGAAAAATGCATTGATGCATACATAGAGGTCTTCCCAGAAAAAGTATAAAGATCTGCAGTCTTTTTTTACCCTTCACCTTCTGATGGTAGTAGAACTATCTTCCTTTCATATCTTCACAGTGGCCATTATTTATTTTTAAACAAATGCCAGAGTTTGTGAACATTTTCCCCTGTAATTCAAGTAATTGTAAAGTAATTGTTCAGCACAAAGGTGCCTTCACTTTTTAAGAATGAATACCTCAATAAAATTTAATCAGAAAATATCATTGATTTGTAAATCAATATACTGTCACTTAAGCCCCTTTCACACACACCTGAACACTGTTTAAATCCCATGATTTAAACATGTAGCCCTTACGTGTGAAAGCAATTTCCTGGGTGGACTGAGATGGAGATGACGCGGAAATTTACCGAGTCGTGTTTTAGTATAATGTTTGGGACTTTTCCAGGAAGCGGTGTTTGTGAAAGCATGTGTTAAATTCCCGGGTCACAGTACGAAGGCTGATGACATAGATACCATGGCGGGCCGATCGTCATTTCCTCTTTTTCGTAGCAAGACGCAAAGCGGTAAACAAACATCGCAATTATCAACATGGCAAGCTGGAAATTTAAACTGAAAACATAAGAAATAAAATTTCTACTGGATCATAAAGCCGAGGAACAGAGTTAATTGTTCATCTTTGGAAATATGTGGTTAATTTTGTTGTCAATGCCGACCAAAAATGATGATTCGCGCCAGCTGCCCTCCCCGCACAGAGAGTGCCGAGTCGGCAACACGGGAAAAGTCTGTGAAAATGTCCAACTCTGGTTATTCCCAGGATATGTCCCCATGTCTGAAAGGCATAACGATCAAATCCCGTGTCACTTTTACACTGGAATTTACCGGGATATAATTTTGAAAGGGGCTTTAGATTTCCACTTCATAGCATTGTAATTCATAAATGAATTGAAATTAAATGTGAGCACATTTGTGATGTGTGTGTATATTACTTTGATATTGACTTTTGGCATGATTGTGTTATTACTAGCATTTTTTTCATGCAGTCAACTCAATTTTATACTCAGGACCAGTGTTGGGAATAACGCCGTTATAAATAACGCCATTACATAACAGTGTTTTTTTCCCCCCAGTAACGGGGTAATCTAACTAATTATTTTTTTCGCCGTTACAACGTCGTTACCATTACTGACGGTCAAAAGCGGTGCGTTACTTACTCTGAATAAATTGAAGAAACTACCAGCCGTAGCGAGTCTACTCTGCTCTGTTTATTTGTCATTATTTGTCAGGACTTGGGGTGTGTTCAGGTTCAAGAATAGCGCACGTGTTTTGTTTTGTGCTTTTTCTTAGCAAATATATACCACACAGGACGTGCTGGCACTCTGTTTCTTTAATAGCACATATAACTTCAACATTAACACAAACGTACAGCTCTCGGCAGGCCATGTCTCTAACTCACTCCCGCATCATGTGAGCAAAACAATATTGGCGCCGTGTGCACTTTAGGGTGCCTCGGATAATTCTGTATCAGAATATTACAGCACGTACTTCTTATGACTCCAGGCTGTTTGTCCCTGATCATTCAATTAGACAATGCTTTCCAAAGCTTGCTAACGTTTTTGTTTTTGCTACACCTGAATGCTAGCCTCATTCCCATCCCCACTGTCAGCCAGCAAGAATGCTGCTTCCATCTTGAGGACGGCAGAAGCTTTGAGTGTGACGGGAGGAGTAGGGGGACGAGGCTACCTGAATGCACCACCTGGATAGATTGGCTGAGGGTTAGAGTCATGTGTCATGATAACACAAACCGGAACAGCGCGTGCGGCAAACACACACACGCAAAACAGATGCAGAGGGATATGATGGCAGAGCATTCAGTGGAAAATTTGTCCTTTACGAGGTGGTGATATAAACAGTATTTCAAGTCAAAATACTTGACGTACAGTAGGCTACAGTGGGAAGAACAAGTATTTGATACACTGCCGATTTTGCTGGTTTTCCCACTTGCAAAGCATGTAGAGGTCTGTAATTTGTATCATAAGTTCTCTTCAACTGTGAGGGACGGAATCTAATACAAAAAAAACTGAAAATCACGTTGTATGATTTTTAAATAATAAATTTGCATTTTTTTTTTGAATTGCATGAAATATGTATTTGATACAGTACATCACAAAAATCTAACTTAATATTTGGTACAGAAACCTTTGTTTGCTATTACGGATACCAAATGTTTCCTGTAGTCCTTGACAAGGTTTGCACACACTGCAGCAGGTTTTTGGCCCACTCCTCCATGCAGATCCTCTCCAGAGCCTTCTGGTTTCGGGGCTGCTACAGGGCAACACGGACTTTCAGCTCCCTCCATGGATTTTCTATCGGGTTCAGATCTGGTGACTGGCTAGGCCACTCCAGGACCTTAAGATGCTTCTTACGGAGCCACTCTTTAGTTGCCTTGGCTGTGTGCTTTGATTCGATGTCATGCTGGAAGACCCAGCCATGACCCATCTTCAGGGCTCTCACTGAAGGAAGGAGGTTGTCAGGCAAGATCTGGCGATACATAGCCCTATCCATCCTCCTCTCAATACGGTGCAGTCGTACTGTACCCTTGGCAGAGAAGCAGCCCCAAAAAATGATGTTTTCTCCTCCATGTTTCACGGTTAGGATGGTGTTCTTGGGGTTGTACTCATCCTTCTTTTTCCTCCAAACACGACGAGCCGAGTTTAGACCAAAAAGTTCAATTTTGGTCTCATCCGACCACATGACCTTCTCCCATTGCTCCTCTGGATCATCCAGATGGTCAGTGGCAAACTTCAGACGTGTCTGGACATGCACTGGCTTCAGCAGCGGGACCTTGCGTGCGCTGTAGGATTTTAATCCATGATGGCGTAATGTGTTTCCGATGGTTTTCATCGAGACTGTGGTTCCAGCTCTCTTCAATGACGTGGTTCCAGCTCTCTTCAGGTCATTGACCAGGTCCTGCCGTGTAGTTCTGGGCTGATCCCTCACCTTCCTCATGATCAGTGATGCCCCATGAGGTGAGATCTTGCATGGAGCCCCAGAACGAGGCAGATCGACCGTCAACTTGAACTTCTTCCATTTTCTAATAATCGCTCCAACAGTTGTTACCTTCTCACCAAGCTGCTTGCTTATTTTCCTGTAGCCCATCCCAGCCTTGTGCAGGTCTATTATTTTATCCCTGATGTCCTTACACAGCTATTTGGTCTTGGCCATTGTGGAGAGGTTGGAGTTTGTTTGAGCATGTGAACAGGTGTCTTTTATACAGGTAACAAGTTCAAACATATGTAGTTACTTCCGGTAATGAGTGGAGAACAGGATGGGTTCTTAAAAAAGAACTAAGAGCCAAAATATTTACTAGTTGGTAATGTATCAAATACTTATTTCATGCAGTTAAATACAAATTTATTATTTAAAAGTTATACAATGTGATTTTCTGGATTTTTGTATTAGATTCCGTCCCTCACAGTTGAAGAGAAGTTATGATACAAATTACAGACCTCTACATGGCTTGCAAGTAGGAAAACCAGCAAAATCGGCAGTGTATCAAATACTTCTTCTCCCCACTGTATGCCCACTTGACCAGTTGTCTCAGGTTGTAAGAGTTAGGTTTAATTGATTAAACTCACTTTATATTGTTTACTGCTGATTGTTATTTTATTATTTTGTTTACTGATTATTTTTGTTGCACTTCAAATGTAGGATAAATCTGTTGCTGGTGAGGTGCAATAAATATTACAACGTTCTATAACACAACTACCTGTCTGTTCTTCTCTATTCAACTGACTCGAATACTGCTCAGAAAATTTCAAATTCTTTGACATACAACAACTTCTTTTTAAAGTATTGGAAATAAATATTTTCCCTGGTAACTAGTTACTTTTACTATAGAGTAATTTAGTTACCAACTCAGTTACTTTTTGGAAGAAGTAGTAATTAACTATAACTAATTACTTTTTTAAAGTAACATGCCCAACACTGCTAAATATCTGGATTGATATCAATGAACACCAGGAAAATGTTTGTCAAAAACAAAACACACATTTTCCTTTCAAATTCAATTCAAATTCAATACACAAACTAACTAAAAACTTACAAAGACGAATGTTAACCTAGGCTTAGCTGGGAGAGCAAGTAATACCGATTAACTATTTGAGGCGCAACCAGGATAGCCTTAAATTGTAGTGTAATCCATTTTGCTTTTTGTGACGGGAGTACAATTATCCAAATATTCAGCATTGACAATATGACTAATCAATCAGACAAATTGTACTGGTTAAACGAAGACAGTTATTTGTTTTAGGGCCTTAACCAGATGATGTGTGCGCCAACCACCACGCCTACTTGTCATTTTGGCCTTGATATGAATGGCTATTTTTTTCCCCCTGAATAATCTGATGATCATTCCCCCTCTGCTCTCAATGGATTTTTTCATCCAGTTTACAGTAAAGCTATATTCAACATGAGGGCATTGAGTGTTGTGTGCTTCACAATAAATCGTCGAGCATCTGATGACTGTGATAGATGTGGGAGCTGTGGGAGCTTTCCAACTTTTTTTTTTTTTCTCAAGTTTTTTAAATCCGAGTCCAGGGTTACACTTATCATGCAGTCCATCTCATAAACTGCATTTTCAATATAAACATAAAAAAGGCATGCTTTAACTAGAAATGTATTTCCCTTTAGAAAATATGTGCGTGGATTCAGAGAGATAATTTTTCTGAGCTGAAATGAATGTGAAACCCTTGGTGAACAGAACACATCACTGCCTATACAAGCATTCTAAAGATATCATGGAATTAGACGCCCTGCCCAGAAGGAAACATGACAGTTTATGGAATAAAATAAAACCAGCTGCTGTAACAAAATGAAAGCAGGATTGGCTTGACTTAAATTTGTTTCCCCTCATCTGCATGAATTCAGGTGTATAACTGCTTATTAAATTGGCAACGACACAGCAGCTGGTCTTGAATAACATTTTCTTTACATGGTGGAGTAAGGGGGCAAGGTGGTCCCAAATGCAAGGAAGCAGGGAGGAAAGACAAGTTTGCAGGTGCAAACTATTTTATTTCACACAATAATTACAAGAGCAAACAAAGAACAAGGGTAAAATATAAATAACTACAAAATCAAGATTATGAAACAAAACACTGGGAATAATCTAAAAACATGGAAACGGAATTTAGGAACATAACCAGACACAACAGAACAGCATAAACAAATTGGTGATAGGAGAGTTAACGAGAACAAATATGAATGGAAACCTAGTCAGTAGATAAGACGAGAAGTATTTTAGATTTGAGTTCTTACAATCCCACCAACATGTCTCATAACGCAAGGGTCACAAAGAAAAGTGTCGGCGATCCTTTGGAGTAAAACTTACTGATTCCCCAAGATTCATCTCGGTCTCCTTTACAATTTGAACATACAGAACAGTACCGTAATCTACAATGCATCCTAATCATTTACGACATTTTTTGTGTTTAATCTGCACAAAAAATTTGTACCTTGTTTATGTAGATACACATACTGCTGGCAGAGGTAAAACATACTATCAGATAGCAGAGGCGCTCGAGTGTGACTATACCTACACGGACAAGGTATGCGCTCCATAAATTTTGTGGAGTGTGAAGACACGTTAAAGCAAACATTCTATATAGTCATATAAGGCTAAATTTAAATAATATCAAAAGTATACAGTGGAAAACACAGACAAGACTGAAAAAGCAGTTTCTGCTCTTGCACTCCTCTTTAAAAGAAACTGCTGTATTTTAAGCCAAAACAACTGTTACACAAAAAAACCCCAATATGTATATATGCTGCCATAGCAGATTCATGGCGCATTAAGCCCCCAAACTATTTTTAAGTTGTCCGTTTTACCCCAGAAACGCCTGCTTACAGACGTTGCGCAACCTCTTTTGTTTCAACCCAGCCATAAAACCAAGGCAATTAATTATATTTATTATTCAAAATGTCTCTCATTTTTAGCTTTGAACCATTAATTGATGTCTAATATTTCGTTCAAAAAAAAAAAAAAAAAAGACTTAAAAAAAATATTCACTCGCATATCTTAAACTTTTAAACACATTTCGGCACAATGAAAAAAAATGGTGTCTGTAAAAAAGTCACGGATATTTACCTCATAACTATCGCTTTATTGTATTTTTTGTGTTACTGTAGCATTTTCCCTGAAATGTTAGATGATAAATAATCGATCCAAACAGAGAAAAATTGAAAAAAAAAAATGTTTAAAAGGGTAAATATATGAAAAAGAAAATTTTGACCACTTCTTGATGTCTGCGACTTTTGCATCGCGACCCTTGTTATATTACCATGTTTCACCCATAAAATCCCCCCAAAATCCAGCTATGGCCATTTACAGCTGTGTCTTGACACTCACTGATACATGCTACATGAAGTTTTTGGATCGAAACAAGGTAAGTACGCGATAATATCTCGTTAAAGTCATGGCGTCTGTTCTGTTCTTGCGTGCTCTCACCTTCAGACAGGGTTTTGCTGTTTAAAAAAAATTTTTTTTTTTCTTTTTAATGCCCTCCTGTTCAAAATTTTTCTTTCCCCAGAAAATTGAGATTTTAAGCTTTCCAATGATGTATCACACATGCAAATCGGACAATTTAGAAATTTGGCCAAATTAGGGGTCTCAGAGCTGAACTTCCAAGTCACTTGAGTGTTTTCCGCCATACCAATAAAAATGTGATAAATGTTCAGAAGGAAGGAGGGTGCAAGTTATCTCGAAGACTACACATATGTCACTTGGGTATACCGTGTGCATTTCATCATAAAATTTTAAAATTTTTTTTACAGTGGTACCTCTACATACGAAGTTTTAATTCGTTCCAGACCGTGTTTGTATGGTGAAATGGTCATATGTCAAGCAGGATTTTCCCATAAGAATACATGATCATTCCATTAATTCGTTCCACAGCCCAAAAACTTACACTAAATCCTTAATAAATACTGCTGGTACTATTACAAATGGCAATTACACGTAGCAAAACAAATAAATTAATAATAAGAACCAGAATAATAAAATAATAATAATAATAATTTCTGTAATAATATAACGAATCAGGTTCTAATGTGGCGGACGTGTTTTGCGTGCTGTACCTGAACGCACCGCGTCGCTGACGTGACAGAGAGCGGGAGCGGTGCGGTTGAGAATTTATTTTCACTTTTAATGTTGTGTTGAGAACACCTTCAACTGCAGCGGGCAGTAGGCATGTTGTGTTGGACAAGTTCTAAAATAAATGATAAAAAACCTGACAAAGTTGGTGATTTCTTTGGCAATGTTACCACTATAATAATTGTCACCTTAACTTATAAAGACTGGCAAATAGAGGTCCGTGGAAATTGTAGACCTTCTACGGCGATATTGTTGAGCCAGTTCATGGATGCGCAACCCACGCTCATATTTTTTGTATCATTTTCATCATCATTTCAATGGTAACCGCCACCTTTCTACTTGTTTCACCACCTGTACCAACCTTTTTGAAACCTGAGTTGATTTCTCTCACATGAAAATCCACCATGCGTCCGTCTGCGGCGCTGTCATGTCATCGTATTTTGAGCATGTCGTCGGATGTAGAAACAAATGGCGAGTCAAATTTTACGTCGGATGTCGAAAAGATCGTGTGTTGAAGCGATCGTATGTCAAGGTATCACTGTATTTATTTTATTTTTTATTATTATTGCCAACTTATAGGTTACTTAACAACTTGCCCATTCTGAATATGTAATACTGTATGTATGCCCTAACTTGTTAAATGGACACCTAAGAAATCTCGAAATCAGGGCTTCCCCAAGATTTTTTTTTTTTTTTAATGTATGATGAATGGCTTTATCGAGCAGTATGACCTGGGCATTGCTCAGGTGAAAAAGTGAAAATTAGAATTTGAAAATTTTCTATGATAAGTTTTGTTTTGAATAAATTCTCCACACAAAATGGAGGCCTATAGAGATCAAACCCATCTAAGATAACTCCCAGTCACATAAAGTACAATGGTGTAAAATTTAGTTAAAATCCGCCCAGCGGTTCCGGCGTCTATAAAACACGAACACGCTGACAGCCACACAGACAAACTCACATTTATAGAGATTAAGATATCCAACCGAAATGAATCCCTTTTCAATACTATGGAAAATTGTAAAATTTTTTAAATCCAGGGCCTTGTTGTGGAGTACTCAAAGCCAAAAAGTATCATCGCAGCACATTTAAATTTGTACATGAAGTCTTTTGCCCAAAAGGAGGCACTGTCACCTCCGCAATCTGGGATTTTCTATGCTAATATTTGGAGTTTCGAATTATTTTTCCGCACTAAAGGGCAGCCTACTGATATCAAACCAATCTAAAAACGCTCCCAGACATATTAGGTACAACTGTGTAGAATTTCATAGAAATCCGCCCAGCCGGTTTGGAGTCTATAGGGAACAAAAACACATACACATACAAAGTTCAATTTATATATTAATATAGATATAGATGTAAAATTGCCAAAACATAGCAGATTGTTTTCATTACTAGAGAGTAATAAATAAATAAATAAAAATCTTCAGAAACAAAGGAAAAAGACTTGTCAACTGAAATAGTAACTTTAATATTGTATGGATTGCTTGGCCACTTTATGGCGTATTTTTCCATGGAATTTTGGTTGACTCAAAGATATACAAAGGCTCAAACGTGGGCGTGTTGAGTTTCTGAGTGAGCAGGGGACCCAATTGCAGAGACATACAAGGTGGCAGTGGTGACAAAGGTTTATTGCAGTATTAAAATGCATTGTGTGTCCAAAAGATCAGGTGGGTGATTGGTTAGCAAGCAGGTGAGCTGTCCAGGCAGACAAGCAGTGCAGGATCTGGAAACAAAGCCAAAATGAGCTTCATAGAGGCAATACAGAATTCTGAACCAAGCGATAGCTAGAGTCACAAACTCATGGAGTAGAGTTGTTGGTCTGGCGATGAAGTGACCTCACCCATTTGTCCAATCCCGCAATCAAGGCTGACACTACCCCCCCCCCCCCAAAAAAAAAAAAAAAAAAAAAAACTACTTGTTTTATGCACAACTGGAAGACATCTGTGGTTATTATTATTATTTTGAAAATTTTTGATATTTGGCATAAGCACACCTGGATCAGAATTGTAAGGAAAATGCCGTATTTCAATATTGAAGAGGCTAAACATTTGTCCAAATTATGATCACTTCATTTTGCTGAGAATGACATGATACTATAATGAATGACCAAATCCACAGACCCCACACTTTTTAATTTTTTTCTTTAAATTTCCGCCCATGTCATCTTTCTGTAACAACCCACTTCTTCCTTAACTATTACTCTAGAAAAATCTGATCTCACACACCATTTCACTCGGTTTAGCCTAGCAATGGCCTAGATTTGTGCAGGGCATGTAAATAAGGCCTAATGGCTTGTCCATGAATACTTCAACAGGAGTAATAGGAGTAGTCCAATTCAGTTTCCGTAAAACTTGCCTGACAAACTGAGTCAGACCCATGTTGAAGATGGGTCTCTCAAAGGGAAAATAGCAGTAAGCAAAAGGCCACCACAGAATGACTCAAAACGATGTAATGAAGGGTTCTGAAATGACACAGGCCAAACAAAATTATGGAGCCAGATGAAATGTTATGGGTGGCAGAAATGGGCGGTAAGACATTATAATTCATCATGCATCAATGTGATACATAATATAGTTACTTACCATCTGTGTGTCTGTTGTTCGGTCCCTCCATATCTCCGACAGTTTTAATAAAAATGACCTAGTGTGTTTAATCAATCTAATAGAAAAAGTGCAGGCAATAACAAATGAGTGAGAAAATCTAAATTGTGGGTGCAGTCCATTACTCTTGTGGGTTTGATCTATACTGTAATAAATCAGACAAACTTTAATGCACCTCAAAGTTGGAAGTGTTTCAATCACATCTGATAAAATCACACTATGTAATTCAAAAGCACCATCCCAACTATTACGTAACAAACTTTAAGGGTTCAGAGTAAAAATCCTGGTATATTTGTTGCTGCCTGTGAAAAAAAAAATTCAAAATGTAATTTTTTTTGGTATGATTTTCAATAGCCAAAAAAGAGATAAAAACACACATTGGAAATATGCCCATTTTTGTTAACTCCTACTAAATACAGATGTAAAAACTGCTGTGTTGTCTTTGACTGATAAGTGATGATGTTTCAGATATCTGTTCTCAGTAGGGGGCTGAGGCTCAACATGAACAAAGGTCATATTTTGCGGATTCATTCCTTTTTTGCATTGATTGTCCTTGGAGGCACATTCAAAGAAAGCATATCATTAATCATCATGAACTGAGAGAGCCCAGTGTAAAATTCTGATCTCATCCAATGTTATAAAACTGCCATCCTTATCTCAATTTGTTTTAATAAACACATCATGTCTCTTGACTCCTGTAGAAGTAATTAAATCTGTAGGAGTAAAACACGATGGGTTATGAAATTTAGATTTGTAGGATTACATCATGTAGTTTACATTTCACTCAGTACTGAATTTGCTGATCTTATTATAAATACATCAAATTTACTACTGAGTTACAGTATCTGTGAATGACCATCAAGCGAACGTTTACAGTACTGCACTTAGAGCAATATTTATTTTTAACGCCACATTTCAAAGCCAAAATGAGATAAACCTCGCAAAACACTTTACGACACCACATTTTCTGTCCGTTTAAGATACAGTGCATTAAATAAGATTATTTCTTAATTTATTAAAATAATCTGATTTCATGACAAGGCTGGTGTGAATGAATGAGTGAATGCGAATTGTTGTTATTTATTTATTTATTTATTTTACAATCTGGCCCTGCGACTGACTGTCGTATCGACCCCATCACAGCTTTCGCCCAAAGCCTGCTGGGAGAAGCTCCAGATAACCCGCAACCCTAATGAGGAAAAGTGGTCGAGAAAATTCATGTGTGGTTACATTTTAATTGTAACTTTTCATAACATCTTTATTGCATTGACAAGTACCGTAATTTCCCGAATATAAGGCGCACCCGTGTATAATGCGCACCCCAAATTTACTTGTAAAATCTAGGGAAAATTATTGTACCCGTTTATAACGCGCACCCTAATTTTAGCACCAATAAATAGAAGAAAACAGAGCTCGTGTACAGATACAGAAATGTCATTTTACTGACTGGTGAAACACAATACAAGCATAGCATATTAGTAGTTCAAAACATTACCATAAACTGACAATATTTACGGTAATAATATGATTTGACAACTTCTCCAACTTACCAGAATCTAGGAGAAAACAAAACAGATGTGACTTTTCTTTTAAAGGCTGCTGTATAACTTGCTCGTTTCATCATGATGAATAAATGTTTCTTCCATGGATTGATATGGTAAAATGAAAGTGAGAACTTAAGTCGGAAATCCGAGCGAGCTCATTGCTGTCGACACGACAGTAACCATAGGAACTATTGTTATTTGGGTTTGAGTTTCCCGAGGGACAGATATAGTTGACGGACACACACAGGAAGTCTGTGTTGTTACGTTTGTTATGGTCCGAGTTTCGGAGCTGCAATAAACGTTGACTCAAATGAGTCAAAGAAACTAAATTCTGTGCTTTATGAAGAGTGAAAAAAGCAGAATTTAACACAGACGAAATCATTCGGCCGATCAGAGTGAAGTATTACCGAAACAAAATGGTGACGTCACGTACCGTAAACGTTTCTTCAACACAACGTGGCCGTGTCAATAAAAAAAAAAAAAAAAAAAAAAAATTGGTTTATATACTGGACTGTCTCAGGAAATTAGAATACACAATATTCTAATTTTTTGAGACAGTCCTGTGTATATATACAGGACTGTCTCAGGAAATTAGAATACACAATATTCTAATTTCCTGACTGTCTCAGGAAATTAGAATATTGTGTATTCTAATTTCCTGAGACAGTCCTGTATATATACACAGGACTGTCTCAAAAAATTAGAATATTGTGTATTCTAATTTCCTGAGACAGTCCAGTATATACTTATATATATATATATATATATATATATATATATATATATATATATATATATATATACAGTGATACCTCAGCTCACGAACATAATTGGTTCCCAGAAAGTGTGCGTGAGGCGAAAAGTTCGTCTTCCGAACATTTATTTCCCATAAGAAACCATTAAAATGAGAATAATCCGTTCCCAGGTCCCCATAAAACATAATTTTTTACTAAATAAGCCTTAAAACTACACAAAAATATACCTTATTTTATGTATAATAAGTGTGCTATTGTATTATAATTAAAGAAATAAACTGTACTGTATAATAAAGTTGTTTTATTTACCTTTGCGATGGTATGGGAGTGGGAGGAGTGGGAGGAGGAGGGAGGGAGTTACTGTTTGGAAGGAGAGTGTTACCGGCAAAGTGCGCAGTTAGCGTAGACTCCACTGCTGTGCCCCCCGCATGCTTTTGGTTGTTAATAAAAGTGCCCACAAAAAGCCATCCGACACCTCTGGGTGTTTGTATGCAAGCCGCCATCGGGCGCACCGAAGACAACCGACGACAACGAGCCAACGTGACTCGCCGGTCCACTTCTCACGACGGTGGGAAGCTGAAAGCACCGCCAATTACCAGTCGAGGGCGAATTGGTAACACGAGTCACCTTCCATAAGGACTGTATGTAACTCTTTTTCGGTCCCATAATAGCAAAAGTACACTCAATATGGTCCAAAATGTCTATCAAACACAAACCACGTCCGCACTCAACGAAAGGGAGGGGACGAACTGGGACGCCGTGAGCGTGCGTCAGCTTCTCGTGGCGCTGTCCGACCGCGTGGCTTGGTTCGTCCGCCGAAAACTAGTTCGCCAGCAGAGACTATATGCTCGCGAATTTAATGTTCTTGAGGCGAAAAGTTCGTGAGCTTAAGCGTTCGTGAGCCGAGGTATCACTGTATATATATATATATATATATATATATATATATATATATATATATATATATATATATATGTATATATTAGTGTTGCACCGATACCATTTTTTGGCCCCGATACCGATACCTGGCTGTGCAGTATCGGCTGATACCGATACCATACTGATACCACCCCGTTTATACATATATATATATATGTATATATACAGTATATATATATTTTTTTCCAAAGAGCTACATAATTGGATGTGAAATCATTGCTATCAAGGCTTTGTTACTTACCTTTGCAAAATAGGAAAAAGTACACTAAACCCTAGTAGACAATAGTTGAATAAGCCTTTGGCTCTCAAAGGCCAAAATCGTGCTACATTTGTGAAATTAATAAAACATGTATAATACTAGCCCAACAGTAAGAAAGTAAAAATAAATTCATAATAATAAACTCTGAACGAACTGAATAAACTTTTTTAAACCTCTCAAAGTCCAAACAGTGCAACTTTCATGAAATTATTGTCACATTCTGCTGCTGGTTAGATTGTGTTTTGTTGCTGGGCTGGTAGTGGGGGCGTTCCTGACGTCGCACCTGAATCCAATGCAGGCTCATCAACGCAGGATTTAAGCACGGGTGATCTCACAGAAGGCTGCCTAGATATTTGCCTTGCTGATCGCCATTTGACATCTCGCACTATAGTCTCGCTACATTTGCTTCTTACGCCCCTGCATTGGGTTTTTTCTGTTAGTGTGCTGCTCTCGTTTGTAACCTCTACCCTGTGCAGGTATATGAGTGTTTTTATTTTGGCTTTTTGGCTCGCTGCCTATCGTCTTAGTTATCCTTCGAGTTTGTCGTATTGAGCTCCGTCGACCTGCTGTCACGGACTCCTTTTGTTATTTCTACTATCCCACGATCGCGTGTTATTTTTTGTTTGCAATTATTAAACCCTTGTATGTATCCCCTGCTTGTTGTCTGCTTCGAGGTTCAACCTTGTTTCCACATTTGCGGACGCTAACAATTATAAGTAATAATAATTAACCACAGCATCCCGTCTCTCTATTAGCCTCCTTTTTTCCAGGAGGGGGGAGTCCCTTATTTCAATTTCTGAAAGGTAGCAACCCTACTTTGGAAACAGTTCCCAAATTACTGCGGCATTTCTTTCAGTAAAAGACAATAAAAGTATAGTAGACGTAGTGAACTGACCAAAGATTGTTGCTCCGGTCCAGCGCCCTTCCTCTGGAGAGCAGTCCTGCTCTTCCAGGCTCAAACTCGTCGTGTTCGTTCAAGTTTCGTCTTCAAATGTTTTATCAGGTTCGAGGTATTGAAACTGGCCGATTTAACTCCACATCTTGAAACTTTAAGGCCACAAATCTTGCATGCAGCCATTGACTTTAATTGACGGGATTTCTATTTTGAAATATTTCCCGACCGCCGCCATTTCTCCTGGTTTGTTTTTCCAATTTCCTCCATATGAAAAAGCGCCCTTGTCATTGGTCAGAGTGGCTATTGGCCCGCTGTCATTGGTCTGGAATAGGCCAATAGCGATAGCTGCTTGGTGTTCACGTGTCATCACACAACACAGAGACAGAGTGTAGTGATGTTATAATAATGGACCGGTAAATGGTATCGGCGCCGTCTTTGTTGGTACTTGCCGATACCGATACCACCATTTCGGGCCAGATCGGCGCCCCTGCCGATACTAGTATCGGTATCGGTGCATCTTTAGTATATATATATATATTTCTGTCTCCATCCATGTACCCGTTTATAATGCGCACCACGATTTTAGAAGTTGATTTTGGGGAAAAAAAGTGCGCGTTATATTCGGGAAATTACAGTAGTCTGAAATATCATATCTGTGTTAATCGCAGACTACCTTCCTCGTGATTCATGAGCAGTGCATTGCAAGGCGCAGTAACTATTGAACAATTGCTGGCATTTGGCTTCAGAAAGATTGACTCAATTAAAATTTGGCCAGATCTCTGCAAACCTTTCAGTCTTGATTAGCATAAGTCACTGGCTGAACAAGGCATTTGTTGTGAATGTTTGCCAGATTATCATCTTGATAATAAGAATTATTTATAAAACGCATTTCAAGGGACCAAAGAGTGCTTTATGCGTTTATATTAGCCCCACAAACCATTTGTAACAAGTACTTGTTTTTATGAACTCACAATGAAATTTTATCAAGGTCTTTTTTTTTAATTAATTTTCGCTGACTTTATTTGAAAAACAGATGTGTCGGTAAGGTAGTTCTTTTTCTGCATTGTCTACTAGAGACGTCATCAGGCATTGCCTCGGTATAGGTTGACGCCCTATGTTATGCCCTATTTTGCACATATTGGTTGATGGTGTGCATTCTTTCTTTTGGTTCTTGTACGACCAAATAGACACTCTTCAATCAGGCTTACTTATTTGCAATGTAAATGAATACATTTGGCGGCACGGTGGCTGAGTGGTTAGCACGTCTGCCTCACAGTTCTGAGATCAAGGGTTCAATCCCGGGCTTCGGCCTTCCTGTGTGGAGTTTGCATGTTCTCCCCGTGCCTGCGTGGGTTTCCTCCGGGAACTCCGGTTTCCTCCCACATCCCAAAAACATGCATGGTAGGCTGATTGAACACTCTAAATTGTCCGTAGGTATGAGTGTGTGCGTGAATGGTTGTATGTCTCCTTGTGCCCTGCGATTGGCTGGCAACCTGTTCAGGGTGTCCCCTGCCTACTGCCCGTAGTTAGCTGGGATAGGCTCCAGCACCTCCGCGACCCTCGTGAGGAAAAGCGGCATGGAAAATGAATGAATGAATGAATGAATACATTTTCTTTTTTTGGGCCTTTTGTGCTTTCCTGCATTAACCTGAAATGCTACTCATATGTCCTGATACAGATCAGCAATCACAAGAATTGACATATGGAATTTAGACAACCATTCACACATGCATACATCCAAGCTCGCAGACTACAGTCTTCAATCAATTTTATATTAGCGATTCCAGTAATTATAAACTCTTGTGGCAAGGTCGGGTTGAACATTTTTCTGTTATATATTGACTGTTTAGAGTTGAGACAGAGATAGATGTGTAATACAGGTCATGAGCTGTCAAATGGCGAGACACGCTGCAGGACACTCTATAAATCCTCCTTTATGAGGAAGCAGGGCACAACCCATCTCCCTCAGGACCTCCTCATGAATGAGCCACTCAGCTTTGACCTCATCTGGTTTGGTGTGTGAATGTCCGTGTTGAGCAAAACGTGTAGTTCCTATATTCAGTTTGTTTACGATTCTATTGGGGCCGAAGCAGCGTTTTCTCCACTTCATGTACGATCTGAGATTGTGACATGTGTCACTTGAGTCACAGTGTTTTCAATCCTGGAGTGCATCTCTGTTACTGGAGACCATTACAAAAAAAAAAAAAAAATACCCCTGTGACCAAGTAACCTTGTTTGCTGATGTAGGTTATAATGTTTGGTAGTTTTCTTGTAAGTCATTAGTTGTAGTTACTAATTTTGTTCCCAACAAAAAGTTAAAAGAAAAAAAAGTTTTAAAAAAAAGAAAAAAGAAAAAAAAAAAAAAAAGAAAAAACTGTGTCTGCTTTAACTAAAAGCACCCAAAAATGTATAGGTTTTCATATTTTAATGAGGATAGTATGCAAACAATGACAGAAGGGGAAAAAAATAAGTAAGTTAACCATCACATTTAATATTTTGTGCCCCCCCCTTTTGGCAGCAATACAATAACTTCAGCCAGACACTTTATGTAGCTGTGTGTTAGGGCCTCGGCCCCTCCCTCCTGAACCCTGGCCCACCTTAGGCAGGTGTGAGTATTTTTGATTTGCAGGTTGGACGCCAGACGGGTGGAGCGGCCACAGCTGCTGGCAATGACAATCAGCCATCTTCATAAGCCAGTGGACGCCACCACCTCGTCGCCCGATCAACTAGTCTGTTTACCATGTCAGTTGCGTCTCGCGTACTTAATTATTTATCTGATCCCCGGCTCACGACTTTTCTTTTCTCGCCCCAGGTCCTGACTTTGCGCGCCCCTATCGGATCCCACGCCTGCCTTCCTTCCGAGCTTCCACACCCCGCGTCGGCTCAGCTACACCGAGCAGAACAACTTACGCCCGCCACTTTATTGTTTGTGCTCGCCAATAAAATATTATTCCCCACAACCCCTGCTTGTCTGCATTTGGATCCCCTCTCGTCGCACATCCTAACACTGTGGCTCAGTCTGGCACATCAACCAGGACTAATCTTGGCCCATTTTTCTCTACAAAACTGTTGTAGTTCATTCGGATTCCTGTGAAAGCTCTGGCATGAATCGCTGTCTTTAGGTCATGCCACAGCATCTCAATGGGGTTCAAGTCTGGAATTTGACTTGGGCACTCCAGAATGTGTATTTTGTTGTACTGAAACAATTCTGAAGTTGATTTACTTCTGTGTTTTATTCATTGTCTTGTTGCAGAATCCATCCTCTTTTTAGCTTCAAGTGTCTGACAGACGGCCTCAGGTTTTCCTGCAGAACATCCTTTTAAATTTATTCTCCCATTAATGATTGCAAGTTGTCCAGGCCCTGAGGTAGCAAAACAGCCCCAAATTATGATGCTCCCTCCGCCGTGTTTCACGGTGGGGATGAGGTGTTAATGTTGGTGAGCTGTTCTATTTTTCCTCCACACATGACGTTGTGTGTTACTCCCAAATAATTCAACTTTGGTTCCATCAGTCCACAAAATATTATGCCAAAACACTTGGACTGTGCCAGTGATTTCTGTAAGTCTTTAGCAGACGCTCTTGGGTTCATTTCAACCTCTCTGAATATTCTGCGCTGAATTCTTGGCGTCGTCATCTTTAGTGGACGGCCATTCCTTGGGAGAGAAGCAACAGTGCCAAACTCTCTCCATTTGTAGACAGCTTCTCTGACTGTCAATTGCTGAACATCCAAACTTTTAGAGATGGTTTTGTATCCTTTCCCAGCTTTATACAAATCAACAATCCTTGATCGCAGATCTTCAGACAGCTCTTTTGACCGAGCAATATCAGACAATGCTTCTCATCAAGACAATTCTTACCAGGTGTGTGTTTTATAGTGGGCAGGGCCGCTTTAAACCACTCATCAGTGATTGGGCATACACCTGACTTAATTTTTTTGGTAAAAAATGGTTTTAATTGCTCTTTAAGTCACCTTAGGCAGAGGGTTCACATATTTATCCCCCTCCCCTTCTGTCATTATTTGCATGCTAGCCTCATTAAAATATGAAGACCTATAATGTAAATGTTTGGGTGGTTTTAGTTAAAGCAGACACTGTTTTTTTTTCATCTGTGTGATTTTGAGAAAGATCAGATCACATTTGATGGGGATTTTATGGAGAAATTCCAAAGGTTCAGACACTTTTTCATACCACTGCATTTATAATTAGTTTGCAGGGACATAATTATTGTGCTAAGTTTACATTGGACTTTAAAAAACTTTTTTTTCAATTAGTTATTTAAAAAAAAAAAAAAATAGCTTAATGGAGTGGAGTTATTATCAATAACACAAAAAAGCAAGTGTTCATTGATCCAAACCATCCATACTTTAAAGCCACCCGGGAGAAAAGTGAAAACTTAATTTTCTCCATTAAGTCTGTTTTGTTCTTATTAATATAGATTAAAACAAACAAACAAACAAACAAACAAACAAACAAACAAACAAACAAACAAACAAACAAACAAACAAACAAACAAAAAGATTAAAACAGCAAACCAGGCCTCTACATATTATTTCTCTCCCACAATTGGTTGAGATTTCAGCTATCCTCAGTGGTTCTAACCATTGGTAAACCATTTTGAACTGTCATCATATTCTGTCGTTGGAGACAGCATGAAAGGATAAGACTGTCCAACCCACTAAAAAATATTGCATTTAATACGGTCCATAATTAGTTTTGCAGATAATCTTTAAATATGTGGGTATGATTGTGGATAGACTAATGACAAACCAGCCTTTTTCTGACCCTCTTTTTAGTCCCTTTAAAACCGAATTCTCAGGCCGGGAATGTTACATCACTGTTGCACCGCGCCCTTCTGTGAGAACACACAGATGCATTAGCCAGTAAGAAGGTGGTGACAGTTCCATATCAATAAATGGGACGGAAGACCCAACCAAGACCAACAATAACAGCCAAAATGTGCAAAGATACTCAGACACAAGGTTCGTTTTGCTGCATTGCCCCAGCTACAACGTGTTCCTTATTACTAAACTGTAGACCAGCATGTGTGTGTGTTAGTGTGTATTGAGAGGTTAACAGCTTGTGGTTTTACTCGCGTTTCAGGCCAAATAATTCTGGTTTGGCTTTAATATTGTTAATCACAGGATATGCACTGGTAGTACAGTAATACATGCTGCTGTCTTCCAAGCAGCAGGAGCAGGTTCGATGCATAACACCCGGCAACTGAAGCTCCTCGTGCGTCAGGAGGGTCATTTGAAATATATACCATGCCAAATAAATCATGCAACTGACTCGTTGTGGCAACCACTGATGGGAGGAGCCCAAAGACAACTACAATGCACAAATACAAAGCACTGGATATGTAGCAGATTTAAAGCGGTACTAAAGTCATTTTTTAAATATTTTCAACTATTTCATGCATAAGAAATGTTATCTGTGTATTTAATTTTTTTTTTTTTTTTTTTTTTAACATTTGAATACAATCGCGTTTGCAAGTGAAATCATTCTGCAAAGCTTTTGAAATTGGTCACTATGCGACATCATACCTTTTTATGCAAGTACCTCTTCGTTCTTCCTCCACGGCCACTAATATTGGGAGTGCTAAGCAGGGAGAAAAGCAGTCTCGTGGTTGCCACCTCTTGATTCTTAACTGAGACGCACCACGCATACAGTATATGGACAAGTTTCCGAGGTACTTTCGCTTTACTTCCGCACTTCTGCTCACGATTTCCGTTTTCCATGTTCTCTAACCGTAATACAATGGAGCTGATGGCGCCACTCATCAAAATCGCTCAAAAAAAGACAATTTGGAAATACCGCATCCATCCGTCATCATCATGACATTGGACAACATGAAGAACATGGCTAAGAGTCACCACAACCAAAATATTTTTGTATTTTATTGATTTAATGGGATTGGATGGAAACGCAATCAGAAACCTAAAAAGCTCGAGGCATCCAGTAGCTACCTGCACGGCAACAAAGTTGAGTGTGTCCTGCTACATGAATACGGGAATTTTGTGTTCATGAAGGCACATGTGGAACCAAGGTAGTGCCACCACAAAGCAATAACAGGTACAATTACAGTATGTACAATTTGGCTACAATAGCGTACTGCACGAATGCTATTTTTAGACCGCAAGGATGTATGACGTCACCATCGTAAACCGGTAGGGGGTCAACATAGAAGCGCTCGCATAAAACCCATGCTAGTACTGCTTTTTTTCTGCCGTTATTCTTTCAAAAAAGAACATGCAGAGTGAACACTGCTGCTATGGAACTTATAGAAACGATTCTAAACATTACGACATATGAAGGATGCGTTCTTCATACGTTTCCTGAAGCCAAAAACTCAGTGGAAAAAATGTGAACAATGGATCAACTTTTGTGGATGTACAAAAGACCAGTTTAACGCTACCAGGGTGAATCCATTTACCTTCATATGCAGTAAATTTTATGTTGGGGGCCATGGTCCTACAGATGACAATGCTGATCCATTGCCTGCCACAGCTTGTCCCAAAGAAGTAAGCCATTTTGATATTTTTTACTTATTTTTTTTTAAAGTGGTGTTTCGCCATGCTGCTTCGGTCTGATAATGAATGACCTATAAAAAAATTAAAATGGTATCTGACTGCCACTGTTGATACCTTTTCTGTTGTAAAGAAACAACTTTAGTAAGGGGGAAGTGTAATTAAATGAATACAATTAAGCTTTGTTATTAATGAAAAAATTAAGTGTTCGTTGAACGTCACTGAGTAGCATTTGTGATCGCTACACAAAAATAGCAATATAAATTACCCATGAATGGTCAGAGACGTAAGACAACCAGCGGATATAATACGTAAATCAGAAAGACAGGGCATATGGTGGTAAAGGATAGCATGTCGAAACAGGATAATGTCACTGTCAGTGCCGTTAGGCAATTCACACAAGAAAAAGGTGTCGATATAAAAGCTACCTCTGGATAAGGTCAGCTCTTTTTCCCATCTTTTTAAGCCCTTGGCACCCAAGCCATCTCTTCAACTAAACATTTGGATTGTGTTCTTCCACATCTTTACCAGTGAATTTGGCATCAGGTACATCATTTTTGGACAGAATTGTTACGCTTAGCTCAGTAAACATCTTGTTCGTACATTATTTACATGCATCTAGATGAGGGACAAACACAAGTTTGACCCCTCTAGCAAGCAGTTACTAACGTCATGAATATTAATGATCATTAGCTTTGTTAGTTATTCAACCATAAAGAAATGGAAAACCAACACTCATCTACTTCATGTCATACACAGGGTTTTTACCCTAAATGCATAAATGCAAGTGTTACTACACATTTTTTGTTCATTTGTTTACAGGTGGAAAACGCTGTTAGGCAAGGCAAGACAACTTGATGTGCCTCAAAACAACACTTATGTTGATGGACATACTGTATATGGAGACTACGTGCATTCTACCTTGATGATGGAGGCTCGATTTTTGCTCCACCTTTGATATTTTTCTAATCATTTTATACACGGTGATTTATTGACCTGTTTTGCACGTGCACCAATTGTTTTTGTTGAGGTGGTTGCAGCTCAACGTTGCATTCGTAGGAAGAATTGACGGAGAAAAAGTTGTCTTTTAGCCAAAATTTGGCGTGTTTACTTTCCATCGACATGCGGATACATCCTCTCTCATTGCTGTCTTCACAGGCAATCCCACAAATCAAAGTAATCAAAGTCAAACACAAAGAAGTAATAAAAGTAGCACTTTAGACAATTATGACCCATTCTGCCATCTTGTGGCGAAAAGTTAATATGTCAATAATAACAAGCAATAGGAGCATTAGTTCCACATCAACTGAGGACACATTTATGAATACAAAACATTTCCTCCACCATTTCTCTCAACACCTCTTGTTCTCACACTTGTTCTCATGTTGATGGCCTTTTTAACAACAAAATGAACTTTTAAATTTCAAATTCCACAAATAACACTGTCAAACTTCTTCACTTTGAACTTTGTTACAGGTTTTGTCATAATATCAGCTATCATGTCATCCGTTGTCAATCAGGTAGCACTCCGCATCTCCTCTTTTGAGTGCTACTCCACTGCACCGGGTACTATCTGCCAACTCGACGCTGTGGTTCTCTGGTTTGAACGTCTCCTGGAAGCTTTTGAATTTGGTCTCATCAGTGATTATATGAGATGTTGCTCCCGTGTCCACCATCAGACCTTGTTCCCGGATGCTGTGTGTATCCTGCCGCCTGCTGTCGGGCTGTTCATCTCTCACCTTGAAGGCGAAGTCCGGATCTCCATTTTCAGCAATTTTTCTTACTCCGTCCGGTTTTTCCTTGCGTCTACAAGTGGTGTCTTTGTGCGTGTCCGTTTTGCACCGACTACACCATGTCTTTTGTCGACATGATTTTGCACGGTGGCCTTTGATCCCACATTTGAAGCACACCAACTCTGTTTTGTCTTTGATCCGGTCAGGAGCGTTTGCTTTTGTGGTTTGCTTTGAAGCTCTTGCTTGAGTCTTCATCACTCTGTTGCTTGATTCTGCTGCATTTAATTTTTCCGTTTCTTCAAAACTTCGGAGTTTGGTTTTTAATTCTGCAAATGTCATGTTCTCATCAGTATGCGCCGCTGCCACATGAATTGTAAATGGCTTGTAACTTTCTGGCAGCCCCTTCAAGAATATTGCGATAAGTAGACCATCTCCCAATGTTTCACCTGCATTTCGCAATGCTGTGATGGCGGTCTCAGCTCTTATTATGTAGTCCACTATGCTTTCTTCTTTTCCCTTTTGAAGAGATGTTAGCATGGTGTACAAGTTTATAATCCTGGGTTTTCCCTTCCCAGCATAATATTCTCTGAATATTTTCAGAGCTTTTCTTCCGTCATTTGGCGCACCTCTCATTACTAACGAGAGGCTTTTATCATCAAAAAGTTGTATCATTTCAGCATACGCGTCCGCATTTTTCATTTCATCATTTTCTCTCTCGGCTTCAGTGGTTGGTCCTACCAGCACTGTGTTCTTTAGCCCGATTAGATGAAAATGTCCCAACATTTTAGTTTCCCAGAGTTCATATTTAGCTTCATCTCCGTCAAATGCCAGTCGAGGTAACTTACTTGTTCCTCGTGGATCCATGTTGCTTGTTAGCTTTTTCCGCTAATCAGCAGTCCGTGAGCACGCTGTCCTTCGCGACCTTCTACACCGTGGAAACTGACTTTACCTTCGAATGACTCCTGGGCCCATAACCTGTTGAGGTGGTTGCAGCTCAACGTTGCATTCGTAGGAAGAATTGACGGCGAAAAGGTTGTCTTTTAGCCAAAATTTGGCGTGTTTAATTTCCATCGACATGCGGATACATCCTCTCTCATTGTTGTCTTCACAGGCAATCCCACAAATCAAAGTAATCAAAGTCAAACACAAAGAAGTAATAAAAGTAGCACTTTAGACAATTATGTCCCATCCTGCCATCTTGTGGCGAAAAGTTAATATGTCAATAATAACAAGCAATAGGAGCATTATTTCCACATCAACTGAGGACACATTTATGAATACAAAACATTTCCTCCACCATTTCTCTCAACAGTTTTAAATAAAACAAGAAATGGAATCGTGTTTTCCAAAGGTTTTATTGCGATCAATATCTGCAATAAAAAAGAATGACATACTATATTTGTTTATATGTACATTTGTGATGAGAACAAATGTACAATCTTTTAGGTGGATCCTTTTGGTTTAAAGCACATCCTTAACTTATTGTCAGCTGCTGGTTTTGATTTAAAGCGTATGGCAAGGTACATCCACACGCTTTGTAGCTACTAGCTGGTCGCTGATCAAAACATTCCACTTCCAACCACATATATAGGTGCTTTCAGGAGTTCTCGTACAGCACAGAAAGTCCCGAAGCCTCATCTAGGTCGTGCTGAATCCATTTTTGGAGACTCTGTGGGTTCCTCTGGTTTGATTTTGCAGTTTTAACTTTGTCTACACACTGCTTACTTCGACCACACTTAATGTTGTTCTGACTAAACCGGAAGCCCGTAGCAGAAAATGTCAAAGGTGGCACTGCCCAATTTTCGCTCAGGAAACTTGTCTATAGATAATGCTGCATTTAACATTTTTAATGTGCATTTGCTATGGTTTAGTACAATACTTTTCTTGCACGGCAGGTTCCTTTCTTTGTCACTTTTTTCCCAATCCGCGACCTTAACCAACCTCTACTGTTCACCTCTTCAGACACTTTTCTTGACTTACTCGCCTGTTTCTCAATTGACTTTTTCTTCTCCCAGGACTTCCACCCCCACCTCTCTCTCAGACAACAAAAATGACCAACCAAAATAGCTTGAAAATGACAATATGGGCACTTTCATTGCAAACTGACGTAGAAACTTGCTATTGGTGCCAGGTATTAGTGCCACTTAAATACTTACTCTCTTGCTATATTCATGAACAGCATAAACAGCAACTATGCTAAAATGAGCCATCGAAGCATCCTACTGAGTTACATATGAGCAGTGTTTTCTCAGCTGTTGTGGGCTGTTGGAGCACTGTATGCTACCCGCAGCCCACCACTAAATCTGAGCCTGGTACAACAAAGGGCTGCTTGAATACAGACGTTCTCCGCTGTAGATGGTCCAGCTCTCAAACAGATTTTTCATTAAATCTGGTAGAGTAAGGTTATATTCGATATCTATTGGAGGGCAAGATTTATACATACTTTGTAGGAGAAAAACAAGAATATAAATAGAGAATCACGCTGGTACCCACTACTTGCTCTAAAATCAGTCCGTCCTTCATTCTTCTTATTGTGAGCACACTTAAATGTCAATAAATACATTCATAAATACCTGATGATGCAATAAACAATGTGTTAGTGTGATGTTGACTTTAAATAAATCATTAGATAAAAACTACCATTTTGGTTGAGTCTAAACAATCAAAAGAAAACATGTACTGCACCACGGTCAAGTAGAGTTTAGCGTGTCTGCTTTACATTTCTGTGGTTCAGGATTCGAATCTCAACTCTTGTATCTAAACCCCCCCACCCCCCCCGCACCACCACACACACACACACACACTCAAAAAAAGCTTCATTTCCTCTTGCAATGAACAGTAACAAATAGAATGTCTTCTTCTGGTTTGTTGAATTCATCAGACAGTATGTGTTTATACTATGTACTTTTCCCTCATATATGCAGCTGAATCAGCTATGTACTGTATGGTGTGGTTGGATGGGGTCCTATTCCAAATGAAATGCGAAGGAAATGTCTCTTTTATGTTCATCAAGGTAGACTTTGCACTACTGGTGTAGACTAGAATGAAGCAATGAATTGCAACAACCTGAGGACCAGCTGCTACATCACTCATTATTGCGACTCCCAAATGTGGCAGGGCAGGTGACATTACACTTTAATTGATTTATATGCTAATCTCCACTCCTCGTAACAGTACATCCTCGGACTGAAAGACTTGTAGGCTCTAATAAGCCACAATTGTTCTCTCTTATAAAAAAAATGTTATTAGGAGAACATAAAATATTGCCATTGATTTAAAAATCTACAATGTTTAGTACATGTTTTGACCTATATAGGACGCTATGTTTTGAGCGCGCGCAATGGACGCTCAAGGTGATGACCAGAGGTTGCGCTAGACTTTTTCGTTGTCTGTCATTTTGACTGACAGGGTCATAAAAATCCGGTCATAATCTATTTTTACCCGTCACTTAAATTTTTAAAATGTTAATAATGACATATTCAGTAGTATTTAGTTTTCATTCATCTTTAATTAATATTCTGTCCGAACAAGCTTAACAGAGAATCCACACCGCGCCATCAAACATCAAGCAGCTGTGCGTTATTAGCGCCTAACTTGCCTTGAACACGGCTTTTTAGGAAGGGTCGGACTTGACAAGTCATTAAAAAATAAATAAATAAATAAATAAAAATAACACATATACACACAAATAACAGGCATATATAATCCCCGTTTGGGCTTATATTCAAAGTATATGGATCGATAGCATGCACGCACTGTTCGTGTATGTCACACACATATACGGGCAGTTTGCCCCGACTCTCGGCCGTGTAAGCAATGTTGAAATATTGCTTATATGGAGCAGAGAGAAAACAGATCATTCTCTGGCTTATCCTCAAACCTATTTTTATTTTTTAATGACTGTTGTCAAGTCCGACCCTTCCTAAAAAGCCGTGTTCAAGGCAAGCTAGGCGCTAATAACGCACAGCTGCATCGCTACCGTACCGTCTCTTGCTTTTTGATGACGTAATTGCTGCATTAAATCCGATTCACGGGACTGGACAGTACAGACCGCCGCGACAGTCTGGAAAAATGTGGCCCAGATCGGATTTAGACCACATACGAAAGTGACCCAGATCGGATTTGAAATGGTCCCGTTCTATGCGACTTGTCACGTTCAGACCGTCAAGTTAATGCCTCACTCGAGTCGGAAAAACACGAAAAAATCGGATTCGTGCATTAAGACCAGTAGTATGAACGTAGCCTTAGTTCGGATGCTCAGTTGCCTTGACATTTTTCCGAGTAAGGCCAACGACGTCATGCATCAAGAGAGACAATAGCTAATTAATATGCTCACTCGCTACCCTGTGGTCTGGGGTGTGAATTGCAACCTGTCAAAATGACGGATGGACTTCAGTTTTTTCCGTCACCGTTTTAAAAAAACGGTCAACGACGGAAAATATTCGGTTAACGCGACCCCTGAGTGATGACGTAGATTGTCACTGTCACTTGATGAATACTACCTGGTTACAGCAATTCCTTTTACGTGGCGAGACGTCCAATACGCGTGCTCATCAGTTAAAAGCGTTGAGTGTTTACTATTTGTGTTTTTATTCAGTCTTTTATTACATTTTCATTGCATCAAAATACTTTTGGCATGTAGTTCCCTCTCATACTTTTAAGCATTGTGTTTTGTTGTAGCTTTCAAGCAGATTGTTGATCTGGTGACCACATGCGGCACGTAGCATATTGAAACAACTCTTATGCCCCTTTCCTACTGAAACTAGTGGGTCAACGCGCGTTTTTTTCCAAGCCGATGCAACCCACTAGCAATTGGCATTTGGCACCTTTCCCATTGATAAAAAAAAAGCCGTGTCTTTTTTTTTTCACCCGTCTAACCCCCGACCCCTCCTCAGCCGTGCGTAAGGTTACGTGACGTCACCACGCTAAGATAAACATCGACAAGTGCGACCGAATTTATTCAGTTCAAGGAAGTAAACAATGCAGAGCATTATGGAAGCCTCCTTTCCGTTTGGGTTCTCTGTTTTCATGCTTTTTACTGCCCTCAAAATGGTCAAAATGCAGCAAAGGATCAACACTCTGCTTGTGCTGAGGCAACGTAGGCGACGTGAATTCTTCTTCTTCTACTAGCTTTGTTGTTAGCATCGACGTAACTACAGTTGTGGGGCGTGTTAAATGGGAGGCGACTGGCATGTTGTTATGACGCATCACGTAAGAGCCTACGTCACCACGTAGATTAGGGTGTTCACTGTTGACCCGTGGTTTTGCTTTCACACTGCATGACGATCAGAGCTGAGGTAATTTTAACGCGGGTCGCTTGGCGGGTTGATTGACACGGGTCGAGGCGGGTCGCTGCACCTTTCCCACTGCCACCAAAAGCTGATTGTTAGTGGGTTGACATGGGTTTTTTGGCCAGTGGGAAAGGGGTATTAGAGTAATAAAATTTCACTATGGTGAGAATTTCACCATGGGACCATTTATTTAATTCATATTTGAAATTAAAACAGATTGTGCAAACAAACTGTGCTCAATCTTACTGATTCCTCTACAACAGCAAAACTTAGTTTTGCCAACATTACTATACAGGAAACTTGGGTAATTATGTGCAGGTCTGGCAAAACCCAACAATTTTGGCCAGTGGGTAAGGGGTATTATTTGATATTACTATGTTTAAGTATTTTCTTAAGGCATCTTTCGTATGTTCTGTCTGTATGCATCAAAACGAAACAAGCTGAAAGCGCACAGTAGTACTTGGGTGTCAAATTTGCCCTTATAGACGTTTCGCCGGTGTAGCACTTTTTGGCAGAACACTTTTTTTTCCTACTCTCATCTCGTCTCATCCCTTCTTTCCTGTTCACTTCTCTTTTGCTACTCGTTTTGTGAAATATCGACAGTGCTTCTATGCTCATCAATCCTCCTTTCGGGTTCAAATTGAAAGAGTTGAATAGATAAACTGTTTTTGTTGCTAGAGTCATACTCTGGAAGCCCGACAATGTAACCATGTGACGTCTCTGCCCTGCGACGTCAACAACAATGGCAACCTACTAGTTAAACTAATTTTACAAATTGTATAAAAACTAAAACATCAAGAGGGGTTTCAAAATCAAATGAGTTTAACTCATAGTGTTTATCTGTTAAGAACCACAAGTCTTTCCATATGTGGTTCCCTTTATGTCACATTTATTGGGCTCTATTATTTTCTAGGGAGTACTCTTATTCACGTATTCACTGCAAAGTACATGGAACATATACAAGCTCATTGACGGTCACAACTTTATTAAGTATTTCTTTTTGTCACTTCAAGACACGCAAGAGGCTGGACCGACATGAGGTTTGTCTTGTGAGCCATTAACCCTGCATTTTAAAGCCCTCGGTACGCCTGAGAATTATGGATACCTCCTCCATCCCTGATAAAGTTTTATTATTATTTTTTTTTTTAGATGTTATTGTTTTTAATTTGGTTTTTGGAAGTTCTCAGTGCCTAGAAAAAAATACTATCAAATCCCTTATCACTGGCTAACATATTTTCTATTGCATGAGTTATGTTTTCATTTCATTTATTTTTCTTTTTTAACTGATTCCATATAATTTATGGGTCTATGATTTCAAACTTTTTTTTTTAAATTTCTCTTTGCTTTACCAGAGTAGTGGTTTTAGTTAAACCAGAATAAACTAAATATATGACTATTTTAAAATACTTTTGGGCAAATGACTAATATTTTAGTCTGGCACTGCACGAAACTGGGCCACGGTTACTTTTGGCCTTTTCATTGTTTTTTCTTAAATTCTAAAGATTGTATAAACCCTTTTCAAAAAATGAAAAAAGACCTAACTTGACCCTAAACCTTAAAAACTAAGGCCAGGTTTGAATTCAGCACCTCAAAATTACATAACAATCAGTGTTTACAACAAATTTGTTATTGAGACATCTAATCTCTCATCACTTCCACAAATCAGTTCTCAGGGCGTAATGTGTGCCAGTAGGTTTGATGGAGTTTCCACTCATGTATTTTGTAAAAATTCAGACTTGACTACAGCTTCCCTTAGTAATTGAATTAGGAAGTGTTGGGAACTTAAAGAGCTGCAGAGAGGGTTGTAAGTAAACAGACATGACCTTTTAATCGTTGCCCGTGTTTGAAGTGAGTAAAGCCCCAAGGGCTTTTATGAGGTGTACTTCTCTCAGTGTTGTGCTATGGAGGATTGAATTTCACAAGAAGGGTAAGTCAGTTTATTTTAGAGGAAGGCAATGGAGGTGGAGGTTGATGTGAAAGAAAGAAGTAATGAAGGAGGGAACCAGAATGCGGAAGTAGAAAGTGTACAGTAATAGAGGTTCAAATATGTCAAACTGAGCTTATGCTGTAGTGTTAAACCATCTATAACATTGCATCTTGATCCAACTTAACTGCCAATAGTTGTGAGCCTTCTTTATTTTTGGACAACCTTATTTGTTGTTCTTCAGATTTAAATGTTTCTTTTCCTTGACAATTGCATTTGAAATGACTTACATACAAAAATAATAACACGGTTATATGCTATTGTGCTGTTTTAAATCAATTGTATTTTTCTTGTTAGTCAAAAGAATGTCTTGATACAAAATAATTAAGACCCTAAGGGCAGACATGTGGTTTTAAGTAAAACTAAACCAGTGTGGTACCAAAGGTTTTATAATTTGTTCTGCACCTTCAAAATTAGGCATTAACATACTGAGATGCCAGTAAAAGCCACAGGTTTGGATTCCCTACCCAAACATTACAGTGTTAGGAAGTTCAGACCAAAGATTCAAGTTGCTGTGGATGGTCCATCTTGGCAGTAGTGCTGCTAAAGTAATTTTACTGTGGCAAGAAGTTTGTCATAGGAGCACATTTCACCTATTGGTGAAATTCTGGGATATGATCCAGCTCATCTGTTACCATAGTGAGAATAAGCATTATACAAAGAAAATGAATGAAATGTGTGTAACCCGCTTTTGATTTTGGTTAATAAAATACAATCCAGACTTAAAAAAGGGCATTATGTCCTTAAACTGCACCATCAAGACAAATAGAACATTCAGAGCCAGATGATGGGGGGGTGACCAAGATATCCGCAGCCATGACAGGATTGTGAAGTATAATTTTATCCAGTGGGTACCTTTGGTAGGGAATGAACTGAGGCTGTGTTAAGGGCATCAAGATAGCCACTCTGCAGAGAGAGCGAGAGAAAGAGAGTCAGACAGCCACAGTCCACTTGGCAGTCATGGAGTTCTCAGTTACAACCAAAAGTTACTATATATTACAGCTCTGTAAAATGTATAGTGAATATATTTCAGACACGCGGTTCTCTCCCGGTTCTTAGTGTGAGGTCCTGAAACTTGAAAGCCACTCAGGATTTATGACAGAGGACTTGAGCTGCATACCTTAGATTTCTCTTAAAACAGATCCATCTCCACATGAGTACACACACTCTATAAATCAACCTGATTAGTGGATGAACTAATAAAATAACATAAAAAAGAAGGCAAGAAATAGTGGGCGCAGGTCTTTGTTAGGTGGACTAAGAGGGGCGGCGTACTTTACAGGTATACATATTCAGTATATGTACCAGTGCATGAGGCTAGGTGTCATATTCTTTTCATAAGCTAGTCAGAGCCTAATTAAACCAACAACAAACTTGTGTTGGACTTCTGACAGAACTCCAGTACAGCAAAAAAAAATTGCAGAGGACTGCATCAGCCTATCTATTATGCACCTCTGTGAAATTATGGGGAAACAAAAAGATGAAATGGGTTTGAAGAAGAAAGCACAACAAAATATTATGCAAGATAAATGTTGCAGGGTAAGTCAGGTCACTGCTTGGGCTCTGTTGGTGTGCTTGGGTTTCGGACCACTCAGCTGAAGGCCATTGAGAAGCAGCTTCAGATGTGGTGTGAGGTCGGTCTCAATGTCTGTCTTGGCTGGCATGCCATACAAACACCCATGCCAAGTTAAACAGTCCCCCCTCCAAATGTCCCCCTCCACACTCACGCACTGGTGGATGAGTCCAGTATTTTTAGGGTAGATTTCGCAGTTGTTCTCCATTATAACTTTACTTAATGACTTAATGACTATTACTGTCATGAATAAACAAATAAATAGTGCATAAAACATTTTTCCATTTCTATTTCATTTGTCCTACTGGTTAAATATAAATAAATAAATAAATAAATACATATGTATGTATGTATATAAAAATAAGAACCGAAGACGGCAACAGGTGCACTGTATTATCTTATCTAATTGCCAACATTTAAGAGTGAAATGAATGGATGAGGACATTGTTAAATAAAATGAAATAAATTGAATGAAATGAAAGAGTAACCTTGGCAACCAGATCTTGGAATTCTCTAGCAAAACTTTCCCCTTGCAGTTTGTGTGTCCATGTGTAACTTTAGTGTTAGTTTACATGTCAGTCAAAGAAATATATTAAATTTGAGGAGGTACTTGAGTGAAGTCATTTATTATTCTGGTGATATGCTAAGACACAAACACAAGGGAGAGAGACTCATTAAGGAGGCCATAAATCAAATGAGTAGTGGACCATCACTCTCCCTCTGTTTAAACACTGCTCTCACTCCACCATATTAGCAAGAGCCCAGTTGAACTAAGGAAACAGATACCTTTAAAGCATACGCAAAGTTTAAGGGGGGCACAGGGAGGACTGGTGGCAGAAAAGTGTCATTGCATTGACGTTCCTATATCTGATTTTAAAATTAAGAGTTTTCCGGTAAAATATTGTCTATAAAAAGTGTAAAGTAATAAAAAAACTACAAAAATGAATTAAATGTACGAAAAAATATATTTTTATAATGGGTCAAAATTATTTTTCAAACATATCACGTGGCAAGCACCTTAAACGGTTATTTGCTTTGCTTAGCCAAAACCACCCGAGGACCGAAGAGGCAAGATGGATATATGTAATTTTTTTAAACCGAAGCTTTCAAAAGTGACAACAACTACTGTGCAAGAACCAAAGATTGAAAATGTAGACCATGAAATGCCAGAAGCCACCGTCAAAATGGTTTCAATTTGCCCCACTAAAGACGCTAATTGTACAACAGAGCCACCACCGGTGTCTTGCCAATGTAGTTACCCCCGTCAAAAATTGTCTCCCCTAGCAGCGGGAGCGCACATACAAACACACCCACACACACATTAGTTATGAGTTATGTCGACTTAAGCAATTAATTGAAGCCAGAAAAGAACCACAGTTATATATTTTGGACACAGACATTTATTAAACTGGAGAAACCTCATACAGGACTTAAATTACAGTAATAACAGTTATAGGTCATCCTACGAGTAAAACAGTCAAACGTTGCCTTTTTTTAAGTTCAGTACGTATGTTACCTTATACCACAGAATTAAAAAAAAAAAATTTTTTGGTGGATGGGTCATTTTTAAATCCTCGTACATAACTACATCGCCCAGCGGATATGATTTTTGACGGGGGTAACTACATTGGCATGACACCAGCGGGCAGACCTCATTCAATGGATGACGATCTTGGCGAAAAGTATAGCTGTCCTAAGTAGCCTGATTTAGAATTCCCCTCAAGAATTATGGGAAACAAAAAACGCTCATTTTCAACTTCTTATTATAAACATTCTGGTAAGTTAATTTTATTGTTGACACTGCGTTTCAGGGTCATCAATCTGTTGTGCCCCCCTGCCCCAAAAGTCAAACTCTGCTTATGCTTTAAAGATAATCAAGGATTATATTAATGTTGGCAGTCGTAGGCTACCAGGCAAAAATTTGGATCCTTCTTGTCAAACTCTTCCTGCATCTGCCTTGTTCCTCTTCCACTTGTGAGTACCATTTGCATGGGTAGAGTCCCCGCAAAATATACTCAAGTAAAAGTACTGTTAAATTGGTGAAATTTTACTTTAGTTAAAAATAAAACTACTAGTGTAAAAATCTTTTGAAGTAAAAGTTTTTAAAAAATTGCACATTTAAAATGTACTGAAAGTAAAAGTTACTTTTTGTGTGTGTGAGGGGCTAGGCCTACAGCAACACTTTTTTTGTTGAAAATCTTTTTGAACTGCTGTACAAAATGGGACAGGCAAACAAAATTAACAGACATGATGACAACTACTTATAAAATTAGTAGAAAAGTAATGGTACTCATTTTTGGAAAAAAATAGTCTGCTCTCAATGTGATGTGAATTATGTGAGCCACTAGTGAGCAACATTACATCCCACGGTAGCAGCCATACCATTTCACTAATGCGAGCTAGACACACTAACTCGTAGCTGCATGGTTACATTCGCTTTTATATTAATATTGTAACATGCCATGACTTTTTCAATCTGTGATGGGCCCTGGTCTCATAAATCTTAAATTATACTGGTAAATATCTTCTATTGCCATCCACCCAACATCGGCTTCCTTCAGCCTTTAACTGTCCCATATGATTTGGCTTTCATGGAAGTGGGGGAAAGATGTATTGATTCATTCCCTTCAGCCATCAGTTTACTTCGCACAAAGCTTGTGTGGTAATGCAAAGACTTCAAATTCTTAAGCAGCTAGCCACGATGTCAGGCTGTCAATGATTGGCTATCAAGGCTTGTGAAGGTTGAAAACTGAGGGTTTTTATGTATTTTTTACTTTTTTTTAATGTGGGAGCCCAATTTGTTTACGATGTTTATGACTGTGAGGTAGCCCCTCCAATATGACTGTATAGCAAAGTGCCTTTCTTAGTATAATACAATTTATACCGATTGTACTGTCGTCTGGCGCTGCAGTTATCAGAGCCAATCAGATGGACGCTCCGTCCCAGCATGTAGATGAAAATTTACCTTTTTCCCCTACCACATCCCCTCCCGTCTTTCTCTTTCTCTCCCGCAAAATTTACTCAAGTTAAAGTACAATTCCAGATTAAAAAAAATACTCAAAAAACTAAAAGTTACACTGAAAAAATTTCTTAGTAACAATAACACGAATAAATGTAATTCATTACTTTCTACCCCTGACTATTTGTAACTTGGACATTCTGCTGGATCATGCTAAGGCTTCAGTATACCCTAGCCAATGTAGACCTAGATTCCCATAAGACTCCAAAAGAGAAAAGTAAGTAAGAAGGCAAGTAAAATAATGGATGACTAAAATAGTGAGCCTCTTGTTAGCTTGCAAAAGGTTGTCACATTGAAACAAGGAAGATATAATGTCATTAAAGTGCTTGTGACACGAAAAAGCATGTTTATTTCATAATACACGCAGTATTTTATGCTCCTGAATGATATGGACCGCTTGGATGTGTGTGGAAGCGATCGCTATATTTATTTAGTTTTTTGAATCCCGCGCCAGGAAAATGAGTGACTTCCGGCTTCGGTCTCGCATTGAGGAGGAGGGCGCTGTGACGTGTACGGTAGAAGACGTCCTCTTCACGCTACAGTGTACTGTTGTGTATGAGGACGAAGGATTCAGCTGATTTTGCGGATTAATACTTTTATTTTTTGAATCACGCCAGCCAAACGGCTGCAGAAAAATCATTCTGTATGCGGGAGAGGCGTATGCGCCTTTTTGGAGTTTCAAAAGGTTCCCATTCACCGTGGATATTTACTGTGGGACCATTGGACTTACAAGGAAGTGAGTAAACATCTTGTTTTGTATTATGTCAAATACGAATACAGTGATTACAAAGTAAACACTATGAAATTCCTTTAAATAAAGGACTACTTACGATTGATCATTGATAGGCATGTAAAAAGCTATCCTCACGCTCATTAGCAGTTAGCTGTTAGCACGTTAGCTACACAACAATTCCAGCCACCCTCCTCCAGGGAACGAACTGTAAATTGTTCTCCGCCGGGCAGTTTGCCGATCCGCAAAGAAACTCGACAACCGGGTCGTCATGTCAAATAATCCAGGCTAGTTATGTGTGATTTTCCACTTCGAAGACTTTGAAACATCCCTCGGTTTCGGTTAGCATGTCGGCTAGCTGTCACTCCTTCTGGTCTGTTTACATTCTCCGAAGCCGGGGAAGGGAAATGACATATGTCCGATTTAGGTGTCATAAAATATCGTTCGGCAGGTGTGACAGTAAAGGTAAAGTCGACTGTTTTGACCATTATGGAGTAATTTTGCCATGTCGTCTTGAATAAATGGATTTTTATTATTTTATATTCCATTTAGCACAAGTTATTTGTCATGACCATGCCATTTATTTAGCAATTGGGGAAAGTACTTGGGTAAAAAGAATATCCTGTAAAAATATTGAAGTAAAGAGACAGAAACAATGACATTTTGCCGCTCTCTTCGTCGCGTTTTCCTCATTGTGAATAGTTCCCCCTCGACGGGCTGACTGGTCCTTCTCAAGCCATTTATATAGCTATTGGGGAAAATACTTGGATAAAAAGAATATCCTGTAAAAATATTGGGAGTAAAGAGACTGAAACAATGACATTTTGCAGCTCTCTTCGTCTCGTTTTCCTCGTTCTGAACAATTCCCCCTCAATGGGCTGAATAGTAAAACCGATGAGCCTAGTCTACCGCTGACGTCATCCACCTGTTGGGGACGCTAAAGCCCTATAATTGTAGGCGTGGCTAACCGGCAGATTAAAAGACTAATTTCTCGTCATCTGCGCTTTGCTAAATTGTTGTATATGGTCGAATCGTCTCAAAATATGATTCTAATTCACATAATAATGCCATTTAAGACTTTTTTTCTGGTGTCGTATGCTCTTTAAGGTAGAATTCGATTAGTCACATAGGACTCTTCAACTAGAAATCGTTGGTGTCTTGCCTTAATTGTTCAGTTTTAAAAGACTTTGACAAACAGAAGACTAAAAGTTTTAACAGCCTGTGAATAGTTTCCAAATCTCCCAGGAGTTCTTGTTCAAAGCAACCTAGAAAGGAAATGTGTATACTTTTGTTTGTTTCCCGAGCCATAAGTCTCTGTCATGTTATGTTTCAAGACTGTGTTGGACACACGGACCTCCTGTGTTGGACAGGTAAACAACAAACCATTCTATTTCCTCTGACAGCTGCTGCCACCCATATAAATTAAGTTTGGTGTGGTGTCGTTGAGTGTTACTTTCTGGCTATTTTAACCTAAAAGTGAAGGGTTAGAAATGGCATTCCATTGCAATTCAATAGCAAACATTTTCCACAAACATTAAGTGCTGATATCACCACCAATAGTTGTCATGGCCAAAAAATAATGAAAAAAGGTCCAAAACTGTTCCACAGGATACATACACTGGGGCAGATAAGTATTTATTCAACTACTAATTGTGCAAGTTCTCCTACTTGAAAACATTAGAGAGGCCTGTAATTGTCAACATGGGTAAACCTCAACCATGAGAGACAGGATGTGGGGAAATAAACCCAGAAAATCACATTGTTTGATTTTTAAAGAATTTATTTGCAAATCATGGTGGAAAATAAGAATTTGGTCAATACCAAAAGTTCCTCTCAATACTTTGTTAGGTACCCTTTGTTGGCAATAACGGAGGCCAAACGTTTTCGGTAACTCTTCACAAGCTTTTCACACACTGTTGCTGGTATTTTGGCTCATTCCTCCATGCAGATCTCCTTTAGAGCAGTGATGTTTTGGGGCTGTCGTTGGGCAACACGGACTTTCAACTCCCTCCACAGATTTTCTATGGGGTTGAGATCTGGAGACTGGCTAGGCCACTGCAGGACCTTGAAATGCTTCTTACGAAGCCACTCCTTTGTTGCCCTGGCTGGGTGTTTGGGATCATTGCCATGCTGAAAGACCCAGCCACGTCTCATCTTCAATGCCCTTGCTGATGGAAGGAGATTTTCACTCAAAATCTCTCGTTACATGGCCCCATTCATTCTTTCCTTTACAGAGATCAGTCGTCCTGGTCCCTTCGCAGAAAAACAGCCCCAAAGCATGATGTTTCCACCCCCATGCGTCAAAGTGGGTATGGTGTTCTTCGGATGCAATTCAGTATTCTTTCTCCTCCAAACATGAGAACCTGTGTTTCTACCAAAAAGTTCTATTTTGGTTTCATCTGACCATAACACATTCTCCCAGTCCTCTTCTAGATCATCCAAATGCTCTTTAGCAAACCGCAGACGGGCCTGGACGTGTACTTTCTTCAGCAGGGGGACACGTCTGGCAGTGCAGAATTTGAGTCCCTGGTGGTGCATTGTGTTACTGGTAGTGTCCTTTTTTACTGTGGTCCCTGTTCTCTGTAGGTCATTCTCTAGGTCCCCCGTGTCGTTCTGGCATTTTTGCTCACCGTTCTTGTTACCATTTTGACTCCATGGGGTGAGATCTTGCATGGAGCCCCAGATCGAGGGAGATTATCAGTGGTCTTGTATGTCTTCCATTTTTTAATAATTGCTCCCACAGTTGATTTCTTTACACCAAGCATTTTACCTATTGCAGATTCAGTCTTTCCAGCCTGGTGCAGGTCTACAATTTTGTCTCTGGTGTCCTTTGACAGCTTTTTGGTCTTGGCCATAGTGGAGTTTGGAGTGTGACTGACTGAGGTTGTGGATGGTTGTCTTTTATACCAACAATGAGTTAAAACAGGTGCCATTAATACAGGTAACGAGTGGAGCCTCGTTAGACCTCGTTAGAAGAAGTTAGACCTCTTTGACAGCCAGAAATCTTGCTTGTTTGTAGGTGACCAAATACTTATCTTCCACTCTAATTTGGAAAAAAATTCTTTAATATCAAACACTGTGATTTTCAGTTTTTTTTTTTCTTCCACATTCTGTCTCTCATGGTTGAGGTTTGCCCATGTTGACATGCCTCAGAAGGAGACAGTACAGGCCTACAGTAGGAGAACTTGCACAATTGGTGGTTGACTAAATACTTATTTGCCCCACTGTATTACTGTTATAACAAAAAATACAAATAAAAATGAGAAATAAAGTGGGCTTCTTTTAACAAGTTGCCAACACCATGCCTTACAAATGTCATTTAAAAAAAAACCTACCTATTTGACTAGCATAGAAGCAGGTACATCTGAGTGTTCCTGTTCTCCAAGTCCCAACAGTGTAAAAACAATGGGCCTCATTCACTAGAAAGTGGTTGTACTAATAATTTTTTGTACACATTTTTTTTTTTTTTTTTTGCAAGTTTCAGATTGAAAAGAGGAACCAGGCCCAAGTTTAATGGAGAAGTTACATTTTTGGTGAGAACATTATTTTCCTGCTATGTTAAGCAACAGATGCTCCTAAGTGGATGAAACTCCTGCTCCAAAATTTTGTCTCTTAATTTGAGACAGATGCCACACTTCACCTTGGGCAGTGTGAGCATTCACTAAATTAACGATGTAAGTTTGTAACAAGAAGAGGCTTTTGACCTCTTGGTTAAAAATGAATTTTTGGAGGAAAAAAAAGTTTTTTTTTTTTTTTTAAACCATGCATCAACACTTAAAGTTATGTAATTAAGTAGACTATACACAAGCAGGTATAGATTGTGGCATGTGTAAAGAACACCACTGGCTTGTGGTGATTGAGTTTAATATGACTCCATGGACCTGACCATGACAGAGAAAAGGATGTATTGTGCCCTTGTCTTGAACAAGACCTCTTCTTGCACACAAGCACACCTTTCTCACAGAGTTAAAACCCACAGGACTACACACATGCTCAGGGTTTTCCCACAGTGCTCGGAAATCCAGGGGGACTAAATAGAAGTAATCCATATCAGTGAATTCAGATTCAGGAATAACACCACATAGAACTGTGAACAGATTCCCTGTATAGCACACCACATTTACCAAGCAAAATCGCAGTTTTGCTTTTTTTCTCTCTACTTTATGTCATACAATCATGTAAGACAACACAAAAAAATAACCTAAATATACATCCTGAAACACATAATTCATAATCTACACAGAAGCTGTCCACTTGTCAACACCAATGAAAATTAACTAACATGAAAAACTGGTGAGTGGAGGTTCAAACATGTGGGGGGGTTGAGGACACAGGCAGAGGGAGATTAATGAAAAACATCTGAGGAGAACTGAAACACAGCAAAGGAGAATGTTTTGTGTTTAAAAAAATAATAATCAAAATGCAGTTATAATAAAAAACAGCAAAAAAAGATAATAATGATATTTTATTAAACCTTAAAGACCTGCAATATGAAGTAATTATGAGTGAATTTCAAAATTTGAAAAATAAGGTCCTAATGAAACCTTTTTTTCAAATTTGTAAAAGAAATGTCAAAATGAATATGTGTAATAAGCGCTCTAATATCTATAAACCTAGCTAAATCCTGTTTTTTTCCCCTCATGGAACCTGCAGATGTATGTGTTGACTTGCATCCATCATTTTTTTTCCCAAAAAGAAATGTCAAAATTCTGAATTACTCTCAAAATCAGAAAATTTTAGTTGTATCAAATGTGATACATATGGCAATAAAGGGTTAAATTATGGCTGCAGATTTCAAAACTGCACAGCAACATTTTACCCGATAATACAAACTGCATTTTTTAATGTTCATGGGTGGATGGATGGATGGATGGATGGATGGATGGATGGATGGATGGATGGATGGATGGATGGATGGATGGATGGATGGATGGATGGATGGATGGATGGATGGATGGATGGATGGATGGATAATCCCTAAAATCTTAGAGCATATTAACTCATTGCAAGCCATTGGAATTGCTAGACACTCAATCCGTTTTGACTGGAAGTGGCTCGCAGTGAATGCCAAAATGGATTGGACATTAGGCGCTATCAATGATACTCAAACATAAGAAATCACAGCCAGTCTTCCAAGACCATTAAAAAAATGCAGCATTTATCATTGGGTAAAATGGGAGGGCTGGTAATAATAATTCGCTACTAACCACAATTGTAACAGTAAGTTATGTACAGTACAAGAAAAAATTGAATGTAATAAATCATCTGCTCTGGATCCAGGCCCACTGAACGTAGCCCGGGATTAGGAAATGCGGGTGGACCTCAGCCAGAGGCTCACCTTCCCATCTGAAATTGCAGCCACCAACCTGCGCCCAGACCTAGTCCTCTAGTCCAAGTCTTGTTGGTGTGTCTTCATCGTTGAACTGACCGTCCCATGGGAAGATGTCATCGATGAAGCATGTGAATGGAAGATATTGCGATATGCCGATTTAGCAGATGAAGCACAAAGGAGGGGCTAGAATGTGAAGGTGTGTCCAGTGGAGGACGGCTGTAGAAACTTTGTAGCCAGGTCCACCACAAGGCTTCTGAAGGAAGAAGGGATCAGAGGGCAGGCCCAATAGAAGGCAATTAAAGAACTTGCCACTAGAGCAGAACAGAGCAGTCACTGGTTGTGGCTGAATCATAAAGATGCAACATGGGCTGCCAAATGACTGCGTGGTGCCAGCGCACACCACACACCGAGTCTGATCATCCTGTTGTGAGCCATCCTCAGCAAAGAGTGTCTTGTTGTAAGTGGCCAAAACACCCAATGATGTCTGGGGCAAGCAACTGATAATGTGGTGTGCTGGTGGCACCACGTGATCATTGCCAAATTCCACTCCATCCAAGTGGATATCTCCAACGTTTGATTGATGTGCTTGAGATATTAGGGATCTCTAACGGCTAGTCCTATTAAGAAGTCTAAGTTTACTGTATATATGTAAGTATACTGAAAAATAATGGCGGCATGGTGCACGAGTGGTTGGCATGTGCGCCTCATAGTTCTGAGATCAAGGGTTCAATCCCAGGCTTCGACCTTCGTGTGTGGAGGTTGTATGTTCTCCCCGTGCCAGTGTGCGTTTTGTCCGGTTTCCTCCCACATCTCAAAAACATGCACGGTAGGCTGATTGAACTCCAAAATTGTCGTTTGGTTTGAGTGTGAGCGCAAATGGTTGTTTGTCTTATTGTGCCCTGTGATTAGCTGGCAACCAATTCAGGGTGTACCCCGCTTAAGCTCGTAGTTAGCTGGAATAGGCTCCAGCACCTCTGCGACTTTCGTGAGGATAAGCGCCATGGCAAATGAATGAACGTTTGTTCATTGTACTTGCTAGATTCATGTTTTTTGTACAGGAGAAGATTCACAGCTCTTAGCTGCCTAGTGTTTTTCCAAGAAGATGCTGGCTCTAGCCTGCCGCCTGGTATAACGACAAATATAAACTTTATGATCTCGAATGGTCAGGACAGATCTTCTTAAGGCACCTGCGTGGAGCTCTCGGGGACGTTTGTCCTGGCCGGCCTGCTTTTAATTACTCTTTGCTTAACAAATGTATTTATCATAAGCAATCGTTGCTTTCTTTTTGTTCCTGATTTTTGTGTTGTCATCTCATGTTATCATTAAGAGAATTACAGAGTCTGTAAAAAGAGAAAATCGACTTTTATCTCCTGATTATTGCCAAATTCCACCCCACCCAAGAGGACATGTCCAATGTTCGATTGATGTGCTGAATATTAGGAATCTTTAACAGCTAGTCCTATTAAGAAGTCAGAAATCTTCTTATACTATATACAAAATCTTTAAAATCTGGCTTCATTCTGGAACTCCATGCAACATCTTGCCTTTTATGTGTTAGGGCCCCTGCCCCTCTCTCCTGAGACCTGGCACGCCTTGGGCAGGGGTGCATGTGTTCTTCTGATTGCAGGTTGGACGTCAGACGTGTGGAACGGTCACAGGTGCAGACAATCTCTATCAGCAGCCTTTAAAAGCGGGTGGATGCCCCCATGAACTCATGAACTTCGCTCTTTTCCCAGGAACGAATTACATGCTCCTGTCGAGACCTGGACTTAGTGCCTTACAGGAGTGTCGTCCGCCTTTCCTCTACCCAGCAGTCATCAAATTCATTTGAATGAACGCCATATAGAATCTCACTCATCGTGCTACATTGTGTCCGCGCTGGGATCACCTTCGTTCTGTAACACCTTACAGTTATTTAAGTATGACCATGAGAAAGGTACCGAAGCTGCCTCAATGTACACAGAAGGAAATTGTATCAAGACAATTTGGGAGTTCAGTCATAGAGAAAACAGTTGGTAACACATTGAGCCATCGTGAAGTGAAATCCCTGCACAAGAAGGCTCATGGACAGACACATCTCAAGTATGCCAATGAACATTTAAATGACTCACATAAATCTCAGTCAAAAAGTCTATGATCAGATGAAACCAAAGTTGAGCTATTTGGCATCAACACCCTAACAGCCAAGCATTAATGTGGAAATGCTATTTTGGGACTGATTTCTTTCTTTTTTTTTTTTTTTATGTATTTTTTTTTTTTTGTTCTGCAAAGGGTACAGAGCGACTTAATTCTTTGAGAGGCTCATGGACCGAGCCTTGAACTGTAAAATCTCGCATAAAAACCTCCTTACTCTGCAAAAAAACTGGATTTGTCATGAATGGGTCTTCCCGTATGGTAGTGACCCAAATGATACTGCTAGGGCAACAAAGGAGTGGCATATGAAGATCATGTAGTAGAAAACTTAGTCTTTCAACCTCAACCTGTTGAGTGAGATGAAGTTTCGAATGGCAGCCAAGTAGAGTGAAGTGTGTTTCCTTAAAAAGGAGTGGGCCAAATCTCTCCTGAGCTGCGCGTAAACCTTGGGACCAACTGTAAGAAATGTTTTCTAACTTTGTTTTGCTTTGAGATCAAATATACTACATATACATATACTGTATACCAGGGGTCCCCATACTACGGCCCGCGGGCCGGATACGGCCCACCTCCACATTTGGTCCGGCCCCCGAGAGAGCATTTTGATTTTTTTTTTTCTCAACAGTGTTATTTATTTCTTGGCCTTTTTCCATGAAGAACTCAGAGAGGGTTATTTGGTTATTATCTATTTAATTAATAGTGTTATTAATTATATTATATTATATTATATTATTATTATTATTTACTTTTGTTCCGCTAAGAATCCAGAAAGGGTTATTTGATTGTGGCTTTCTGAAAAACAATACATTTTTACATTTAGGCACTCCTGCAATCGTCACACTTTTTCTGTTACAAACTGACCCCGGACCCTCATCAGAGAAGGGAAAAGTTATGTGGCCCTCACAGGAAAAAGTTTGGGGACCCCTGTTGTATACCTTACTGTATATATATGAGTGTGTGTGTGTGTGTTGGGGGGTGTATATTTATATACTGTATAGTCAGTCAACGTATGCAAGTAGGCAAAGTTTGACTGTAAGTAACACTGATAGTGTAAATTGCAACATCAGCAGCAAATGAGGACAAAACTTGACAACTATTTGCCATCTGAAAGCTGACTTATTCAAACTATCACTTATTAGAATACCACAGAGGGATCATGCCCTCCACTATATACAGTGAGGACCAGAATTATTTACACCCCTTGTGATTTTGCATGTTCACCCACTTAGAAAAATGGAAGAGGTCTGAAATTTCAATAACTGATGCATTTCCACTAACAGAGACATAATCTAATAAATAAAAAATAAAAATTCGGAACTCACATTGTATGATTTTTCAATAATTTATTTTTATTTTACTGAGGTTCATAAGTATTGGTACACCTGAGAAAATCAGTGCTATTTAGTGCAGAAGCCTTTTTTTTGCAATTACAGAGGTCAGATGCTTTCTGTAGTTCTTTACCAGGTTGTCACATATGGAAACAGGGATTTTGGCCCATTCCTTCACACAGATCCTTCACCCCCCCCCCCCCCCCACACACACACACAGTGGGGTTGGTGTTTTTGGGATTGTACTCATCCTTCTTTATCTCCACACACGACGAGTAAAGTTTGCAGCTAAAAGTTCTACTGTACTTTGGTCTCATCTGACCACATGACTTTCTCCCATGACCCCTCTGCATCATTCAGATGGTCCCTGGCAAACTTCAGACGGGTCTTCACATGTACTGGCTTCAACAAGGGAACCTTCTGAGCAATGGATAATTTTAAACCATTGCACCTAGTGCTCCATTGCACCTATTGTTTTACTGACAGTAGCCTTTGAAACTGTGCATCCAGCTCTCTTCTGGTCATTGACCAGCTCCTGCCGTGTACTTCTAGGCTGAGTCGTCACTTTTCTCATCTTGAGTGATGCCCCAAAAGGAGAGACTTTACATGGATCCCCAGTCTGAGGTAGATTATCAGTCATGTTTAGCCTTTTCCATTCTCCTTTCCCAGCTTTTAGGAGCTCAATTTTTTTCCCCCGGTGTCTTTCGAAAGCTCTCTAGTCTTGCCCATGGTAGCAGTTGGATTATGTCTGACTGTGGGTTGCACCGGTGACAATATTGAGCACAAACAGGTGGTGGGTGGTTACTCATGGGGAAAAGGTGGACTTTTTTTTAGGGTAGACTGACAACTCTTTGAGTGTCATTGTTATTGCTGATTCTCAGGGGTAAAAATACTTATTAACCCCGAGTAAATTACAAATAAATCATTTCAAAACTCATACAATGTGATTTCCGGATTTTTTTTTTTCATTGGATTAGGTCTCTCTGAGTGAAAATGCATCTATGTTTGAAATTTCAGACCTCTACCTATTTTCTAGGTGGGTGTACTTGCAAAATCACAAGGGGTGCCAATACTTTTGCTCCTCACTGTACTGTACTGTACTGAGTACTGTGAAATTAGTTAAGAACAACATGGAGATAGTTTGACCAACAATCCATGCTTTTGTCATGGATAGCAGATTTATGATCCATGCTTGTGTTCTTAGGGCTGACGCGGTTGTACGTACAATAATGAGCGTATTTCAAATGATGTCAAGATTGGATTGATGGGGTAACTGAGCAGAACTGAAGGGAATTCTTTTGGGTCAATGGTTAAGAAACAAACATTAGTGACTGAATATATGTTAGTTTAATTATACAGCGATTAAACAACAGTAACAACTTTTGTCTATATACTAGTATGTCAACACATTATCATCCTCATAAATTCAATTGTGCCCTCAAAATCTTTTCATGCTTTGTACACTGATAAGATATTGTTGTGTCAGACCTGGTGTCCGGCTCCAGCTGTATCTTATCCCCTCCCTTGTTCCACCCTTTAATTCCCAGCTGGAGGCCTTCTCTGTGTGTCTGTACTTATACAGACTATCGTGTAAAGTCATCTGTATATTGCGTATCTTTGTTAAATGGAATCAAATTTCAATAAAAACAACCACTTTAACTTTAACTGACAGTAGTTCTAATGGAAAGAAAGTATCTGAATAGCACTGACTGAATGAGGGGAACTAATTATTTTGGATGCTGAAATTGGTTATATAGATTAAAATGTTAAAAGCAAGAATTCTTAAAACATTTGAGAATGTAATGTTAATTGTACCCTTAAAAATACAGTGCTATGGACAGTTTTCTAAAATAAGTTTATCAAAATAGACTTCACTATCAGTTGAAGGGACACGGGGATTGGGACAGATCCGTAGGGGGCCTATTTTCCAACATTTAAAATTCAAATATTTTCAAAACCAAAGCTGCCAGTGACCTAAAACTAAAACAGGCACCTCCCTTAGGCATACAGTATATGAGTCTCCATGAGCAGCGTCATAAAAAAATTCAAAGTCATTTCCTAATAAAATCCAGAATAATTATATTTTTAAACAAGTATAACAAAACTTAAAATGGTTTAAAATTCTCAAATTCTATGCTAGATGCACAAAAATCACCAAATGCAGAGACAATCACCTATATTTTCAGGATCAATAGGAATATTTAACATATAATATACATTTTTGCCCAAAATAGCAGCCTATTTTTTTTTTTCATTTAGTGCAAGTTTTCAAAAGCTAATAAATCAATCAGTTTTCACATCAGAAACGTAATACTTGAGGAAAGCATGCAGAATCATCTTGATTTTACTCAACAAAAGCAAAATTTGTATTTATCTATGCACAATCACAACTTATTTAGGTTTGTTACTATTGCCTCAGCACGGAGGCACGGCTTGCCAGCTATCTGGCCGTCGTCATTTTTAGATTGAAATGTTACATAAAATAAAACACGTAAAAGGCAATTTTCTTTGGTATGGATATGGATGTTGAACTGTCTTAGTTACTACTTTTTGGCAAAAAACGGGCGGTTGGCCAAAAATTACCTGATCCTTTGAATGTAAAGTTACACTACTATGTATGGATACAACATGGTGGCCATCACAAAACAAAGAGCTTTTTAAGTTGAAAATTATTGTAAATAAATGTGTACATCCCATAATTTCTATAGATATGAACATAGAACAGTCTAGATTCTTGGTTAAAAGCAAAAAAACAGGCTGTTATTATTAATTTTGCGTAAATATTTCGAGCCAAAACTACGCTATTGTGTAAATCTAACGTGGCGTGGCCGCCATCAAAAAACAAAGAGCTTTTTAAGATGAAAATTATTGTAAATAAATGCTTACGTCCCGGAATTTCTATAGAAATGAACATAGAACAGACTAGATTCTTGGTAAAAAGCAAAAAAACGGGCAGTTATCATTTATTTTACGTAAATATTTCAAGCTAAAGTTATGCACATTTTTTCCATGCATTTTTTAAAAACAAAGTTTCAAAGTGCATGCATGGGGCTAGTTTATTTAATAATTACATTGAAACCTCAACCAGATCACTGTTGAGATACTACTGCCTGCTTGTATGCAGTAAAACCTTCGTCCTTTATACACCTAAATCCGGCGTTTGAATGAAGCGTGTGTTTGAGTTTATTACAGTGTAAGTCAAACGCTTTGCCTCGGTTGGCCCCTCAACAGGAAGGCGTGGCGCAATGTTTGTGGGAGCTGTCTTGTCAACTGATGGTGAAGTCTATGCCATCAATTTTTATTGTTGTACAGTTTTCAAGCTCATATAAATAGTCAAGATTTTCTGTCTCAGTGTTTTTTTTTTTTTTTTTTTTTTAATCAGCTGTTAAAAGATTACGTCTAATATAGTGAACCACCACAGCTTTCCATTTCCATCAACAGTTATTGAGAATAATACTGGAAATTGTGAAGTAACTCAAAATTATTGTCAAATGTCTTTACGGAGGTCCCAAAAGATCCATTAAAGATCAGAAAAGCGGAAAGTTTTCCTCATCAGTAGCTGACCACAATCCAATTAGATTCCCAAGGGTTCTTAAATTCCTACAGATGTGATTTTGTTTACTGAACATCGGTTTAATTTTGGCACTTTGTGAAAACATTACAGAAATGAATTACAGCTGCATGACACCAAGATTTCTCTCTTACTTCTACTATATATGAAATGCTCTAGTGTTAAGCATGTCAACGCTTTTGATTGCATTTTTTGTTTATTTTATTAATAATGCCCACGTGATGGTACTTTAGAAACAAGTTCAAAAGAAAGACAAAAACAGCAACAGTTGGGAGAAGATTTTCACAACATTGGTCCAAATGGAACTAAGTGGGATCACAGCCTAGGCTTATTTCAGTTTTACCAAAACAAAGAAGACAGACCTTTATGTGGGCTGCCACAACATCTTTCATCATTGAGATTAATTTCCAGAATAGGCACACAGCTACTAAACATTTCATTATAAATTCCGCAAGAGGAACTGACTCACAGGCACATTTTTCCAACTTGAGCTAATACATATAAAAGTGATTCCCATTAGAGAAATGGAGAAAAAATTCTAAGGACATCTTCGCATAAAGAGAATACTCGGATGCCATATTAACGATTACATGAACACCATATTAAGAACACCTCTAAATAATTTTCTTTTGAAAAGACGACTTGTCTGACAGTAATAATCCAAACAGAACATTTAAGTAAGTCTGCCAATGTAACAGGTGAACTGAACTGATGATTGGGATTAGAGCTACGTACTTGTGTGTGCATGTGCGGGTCTGTGGGTGTGCAAGAGTGAGCAAGCGCAAGAGGTGCTGAAGGGTCGGATTATGTTTTAACTTCGGGGCATTTCCCTGTAAGTCAGCAGGGAGCTCAGTTAGTATGAATAGTGCAGGTCATATTCGTCTCAGGTAGCCTAGTAGAGTCCCTATTACCATAATACTGCTACTCATCGGTCACGTCTGTTGAGTGTGAGTCCACATGTGTGTCTGTGTGCGTGTGTTTGTGTGTGTTTTACCTAATGGAGGAACTGCTTTCACTTGAGTGAAAGTTGTCAACCAAGGTGCACAGGTTCCCACGGAAATCCTATCAGGCTCGAATGATTGACAAGTGTAGTGTAGGTCGTAGACACACATCGACAGAGACTCTCTTGTGAACATTCTATCAAGTCAAAGAGAGCAGCGTGTTGCATGAGTAAGCGTTATAACAGTTTGAGAGGCTCACACTTATCAAAATCCCTCTTGGGTTCTTCCATCTGTTTTCAACGAGACACACAGTCCAGTATGTGAGGAGGGATTTACATTTACCCTCCTTAACGAACTAAATTTGGGTGAAATGATCATCTACATTACCGGTTATGATTATAAATTAAATCCAATGTTTTTGTTTGTTTGTTTGTTTGTTTGTTTTTTTGTATACATAAACTTGAATAGTTATGTAGGTGGAGGGGATTATTCCCATCCAAGGAATGCTTGTACTGTACATTGAAGACAGATTATGACTTGCTCATTTTTTAACCGAATCATATCAACATTCAGTATAGATTCCAAAAATTGTCTTATTTATCTATAGTTAGAATAGATATTTTTTGTCTAGTTTTAAAGTTCATTTACATATTTAAATGTTAAAGACTAGGCCATTATTTTGATTATCATTTGAGTTGCATCAATAACATTTTTTTTGGCTCCCAAAAATTCCCGATGCCGATACTGAACCAATACCACTTTTTATATCTATGCTATCAGGACTTGTTCAGACACTGCCGAACATATTGTTTAGCATTGACGGCGCAATACGTCCAATCAGTGCTAAATTTGTAAATCATAAGGTGCCGGAACGCAAAGTACATATGACAGCGCAGGAATGACGAGACGGACACAGGTCCCGGAATATAAGCGGAAATGGTGCTGAAACAACATACAAATGCCCACTTGCCATGCTGTGGGACTTATAAGCCTCAATTTCAGATACTACTAATAATAATAATAATAATAATAATAGTACATTGTATTTCTAGAGCGCTTTTCAAGCCACACTAAGACGCTTCACAAGAGAGATGGAATCATAGTACCAGCAAAACAATCATAAAAAAAATTAAAAGCATAATATCCGTGGTATGAATGTTATGACAACAATTTAGAATCATTTAGGCTATACTCTGCACTAGGGATGTCCCGATCCAGGTTTTTGCACTTCCGATCCGATACCGATATTGTTTTGCACTTCCGATCCGATACCGATACTGGCCGATACCGATACTGACCTATCTGAGCATGTGTTAAAGTTTAAAGTTATTTAGCCTCTTTACTTAGTTGTTAGACTCATGTTAAAAAAGGTTTTAGTACTCTTGATAACAACTAGCCAGCTGAATTAGGTGAGTTTGAATAGCACACAACGGTTGGTAACAAGAAACTGACCTGTTTATTCAGTGACAAACACAAAACATTATAAATAACAAACAGAAATGGCATAGTCAGTCAGTAATGGTGCAAATAATATTGTAAACTGTCTTAAAAAAGCAAAACACACCAACAACCTCAGTGGAAAATCCTACAAATCCCCCAAGCTATTAGATGCTTTTAATGTTTCGTGCATTAGTTACAAAAATTGTATAAAAAGCCTCTCAGGTTTAAATAAACGACAATTTCAGTATCAAGTTAACATTTTAAAACAGTAAATAAAATACTCAAGTCCCCTTTCTGTATCAGCAGCTTTAAACTACATTCAATTCATTTAATTTTGCGAATCAACTGTTAAAGTTGTTAAAATTGCTCCCGTTATTCCATAATTTCCCTTCTGTCTACTTTCGACATGTGAAAGTTTTAAAACTGTTTTGAAGATAGATTCAAGTCAAGATTTTGCTGATTTAGGAGTATTTTAGATAAAAAGTTAATTAGGTTCGATTGGAAGGTTCACAACAGCTAGGGAAGTCTTCTCCTTTAAGATGGCGGCTGTTTACTAACGCATCTGGTTTTCAATACTTCAATGTTGCTAACGCAGTCGAGTCTGTTGTGTTGCATCTAGTTCTATATACATATGATATCTATTATCTCCAGTAAAACGATGTTGACGTAGTTTGTAGCGGCTGTCAGCAGCAGTCAGGTATTCTTGTGTTTTTTTATCCAGCGACATGAGTTGAGCTAAAGCCGTGAGTTGAGCATTGGCATTACCCGAATCTATGACAAGCATTAAGTTTACTTTCGGGACGCAATGCGGTCAGTTTCTCATTGCGTCCCGAAGACCGCGCTGTGTATTAGTTCCGATTTACTTGACATATTTCAATAATCGGAATTTGGATGTTTGTGAATCATTCTCGAATCTTCCACGGCTGAATCGCTAAAGGATGTAATGACGGCTGGGCATGTTGTACCGTGGTTCTAAGTGTTGGATGGTGCATCTTTACTCACGAGAGATAATGGCTTGTCATCCAGGACGAATTCTTCGGCAATGACTTGTTATTCCCTGGGGTTTGGGACTGTCGAGTGCCAGTTTGTCACGCATAGCAAAAGTTTCTGCCAGTGTTAGTTGCATAGGACCTTTCTTTTTGTCTTCGGTTTTCTTAACATACTTCTTATATTGTTTGTGAGGGTATTTCGCTAAATGCTTGATTAGGTTGGTTGTATTAAAACTTCTTACAGCTTTACCACCACGCTTGACTTTATTGTGGTATATGTTGCACTCTGCCTCTTTGTCTTTGTCGTCCTTTAAGGTGAAATGATCCCACACAGCTGACATTTTTACCGATAAAGTCTCTCAGTAAATTGGGATACGGTAATGTAAATGTAGTGTGTTGAAGGTGTCCCGTAAAATGTGGACTGGATTTTTGGGAGACCGAAGCAAAAACTGGAATGGATTATGTAAATCGGTGCGCTGGAAAACCCGGACTGGACTTTAAAAAAAAAAACTGGATTGGAAGTCTGGATCAGAATTTTTCCATGTTCCGGTCCGATACCGATGCGCATTTTTTTTCCCATATCGGCGTCCGATCCGATCCAAATATCGGATCGGGACATCTCTACTCTGCAGAGCACGGGCAATTGTCCACATAACCACAGGTGGGACTTACAGTCAGCAATTAGTTTCTCAGCAGTCTAACTTGTAAAACATAAAAAAAGATTGGCAGGGCGGCCTATTTAGCTTAGCATATTTAGTTGTCCAAAACATTCCTTGTTGTCATTGTTGCTTTTCTGACTGGTTTGTCTGTCTTTTAGGCATGTTGAAATACCGTTTGATCCTGAAGTTTTTTCTAATTTATGTCAGGGGCTGATTTGTTGGTGCAGCTTTTGAGCGTATCAACAAATCTCTGACTCTTTCAAATGACGTAACATTTTTATAAACAACATTGTTACAAGCATCTCCAAGGGGCCGCTGTCCCGTTTCAGTGTGACCGGCATTGCCAATTTGGCGTAGAAGAAAAAGTGGGTGAGCATATGGGGGAGAGAAAGGAAGTGCGGTGTTGACTTTTACTATGGTTCGGAGTTGAAAGCACCACTAATTAAAAGTGCAGATTGGAAAAAACATGCAATTCTTGTGATATGTTCTGTAAATGAATAAATGTATCTTATTATTTTATCCCCGCAACCCGACCCCGGAGCAAGCGGAAGATGATGGATGGGTGGATGGATGGGTGGATGAATGGCGCAGATTAAGGGCTGCCACAGTCAAAAGACAGCGCAGGAAGGAGAGGAAAACTACCACCCATGAGGCCACATCATATTCCACCCCCAGTAACACATACCCATGCCCACACTGCACGAAAGTCTGTGGTTCTAGAATTGGACTTTTCAGCCATCTGAGGACCCACAAATATAAAAGGCTACTGATTGGACTAAATAAGTCCCGTAACACGTGGAGTCCAAAATCAAGAGGTACCGGAACATGTTTCAGCATAATCCGGCTAAAATTAACCCCTGCAATCCATTTGAAGTTGGTTTGCAGCGAATGAAGAAATGTTCATTTGCTAGCACTCTACCACTTGTGGAAGGAATGGATTGGACGTCATTTGTTTTGATTGAAGGTTTTTTTATTTTTTTTTTTTTTTTTTTGATTGAAACAACTTTTTTGATTGAAGTAATGTTGTTTTGCGTTTGGGCTACATTTTGGCTAGGACATTTGTGTCTATTATTCAATCAAAAAATAAGTTGCCTCAAACAAAACAAAAAAATTTAAAAAAAAAAAAAAAATTTTTTCAATCATAGAAAAAAAGTTTTTGAATGCGTGAATATCTAAGACTGAAAAATTTGCATTTGAATATTTAATTTTTCATTTAAATGTTTTTTTTCATTGACACAATCCTTTTTATGTTTGGTCAATATTATGGGTTGGACATTTATGTCTGAATACTTCAATCCCCCCCAAAACGTTGCTTCAATCAAAAATAAATATTTTCAATCAAAGAAAAAATTCATTTGCAAAAATAAAATTGCCCTCCCTTGAAAACAATATTTAATTTTTTTTATTTTTATTTTTTTTTAAATATTATCCGTCATCCGCCTGAGGCGCACTATTTTTGGGCTTGAGCTCCAGCTGACGGCTCGGGCCGGCCCCATGAATGGTGGGCATGATTCTTGCTTCTTCAAGCTTTTCAGTAACACACCATTGGTGTAGCCACTTGTCACTCAAACATGTCTGACCAATAACGAAGTGCAATTTGTGTTAAAATGATTTTTAAAAAAGTGCATTCAAAACTTTTTCCGCTTTAAAAAAATGTGCGTTCAAAACTTTTTGCACTTCAATCAAACATAATAATAATTTCAAATAAAAATAATATTTTCCATAAAATATAAAACATGATTTTTTAGGGGAAGGCAATTTTTTACCCATTATATGGCCCAAACACAAAAAGTATTGCTTCAATCAACGGGAAAATTTTCAATGAAAAATTAAGTGTTCAAAGGCAAATTTTTTAGTCTCAAATATTTTTTCGCATTTAAAAACTTTTTTCTATGATTGAAAAAAAAAATGTTTTTTGAATGAAGTGATTTTTCTTTTGAAAATATTTTTGAAGCAACTTATTTTTTTAATGAATAATAAAGACACAGACTTCCTAGCCAAAATGTGGGCCAAACACAAAACAGCATTACTTCAATCCAAAAGTTATTTCAATTAAAAAAAACAAAACAAAAAACAAACTACACTTCAATCCATAACAAAAAATCAATCAAAGAAAAATAATTTTCAAACACTTCTTTTTTTTTTTTTGATTGTAGCAACTTTTTTTTTTTTTTTTTTTTTGGATTGAATAATAAAGACTCAAATTTATCTCCATAGTCTACCAGTGATAAACTAATTGGTTGGAAGGTGCATCTTTGCTAGAAAAGGAAAACATGTTATTTTTTGTCACACAGTTGGATGTCTATCATCATCTTGGGAAGGGCGACAAGTGCTCCGTTTTTTACAGCAGTGTGCGTACCTGGCAGCCATCTTCGGTAGGGCAAGTAGCAGTTGAAAACTAATACTAGGACATGTACTATTATCTTAATTATGACTAATTTCAGTTTGCACAAGCCTTCATGGGCAAAACTCAAGACTGAGATATTACCTTTCAATTGAATTATGTAGATTTAACAAATAATAAGAAAGTGTACCAATTTCCACCATTCAATTTGTAGTTTGTTTGGAAAGTTTTCTCTCATTTCCCCCTTTGTGTTTTTATCAAGAGAAATGTATTCCCCCAATTTGATGGATGGATGTCCATTAAGAACAAGCCCACTCACCAACCTGAATGTATGAATTGTGTTTACTCTTACTTCTGTTGATAAGACATACCAAAAATATGTACATGTGCCAAACAGATGTTTATGTGAGAATGGAAATAAAAAGTGTGGAAAAGATGTTGTAAAAGAAATGTGACTAGTCACGACTGAGCGTAACGTGAGATTGCTCGGACAGCGGTGCTCCACATTTTGATGTTTTGCCTTGAACATGCAGGTGTGTGTGTGTATGTGTGCAGTTAACAGGAATGCACTCCATGCAATGATTGAGAGATAAGATCTCAGCAGAGGGTTCAGGTGCTAACAGACAGACATGGAGTGATGAACCATAGACAGAATCCCCAGTCATGTGTTTTCATTTCCAGTTTCTGCCTCTGTTATATGGCTCAAACTGACCCACTAGCACTGTCTGACAGTGAAATATTGATGAATCATTGCTTTTAACCGAATAACTGGAATTCCCTTGTCTCTCACCTGTCTGTGATGAATATTCATCAATCTTCTACACTTGATGGCTAAGGGAATGAGTTAGAGACTATCTCAGCTTACTTTGTGGGAGAGAGATGGTGGTACAGCCTTGATTGGCTTCTAGCCAAAAACAGGGTGCATTTAGACAAACCCACAATTCACACCTATAAAACATTTGTAGTCTTTAAAATGGCGACTGAGAGGCAGACATACTAACCACAACTTCACAATTTCAAATTAATTATTTTAAAAGGTGGCACTTCTACCAAGTGGTTACTGCCTCAAAGTTCTGAGGTTAATGGTTTGAGTCCGAGCTTTATGATTTTCTTTATTAGGTCTAACTACAGTCCCTGACAAAAGTGTTGTCGCTTATCCGTTTTGTAGAAACAATTGCTAATAACCTGACTTCTAATTATTCAATTGGTTTCAGAAATGGCTCATATGAAAGCTAAGACCGTCCCAAATTATGTTGAATGTACAAATATATATTTGTTTCACTGAAAAAAGATTTATCATTTAATGAAGACATAAAGGTCAAATTTAGACAAGACAAAAGTTTTGTTGCCTACAGAAAGTAGTGTGAAAATTGAACAAAAATGTACTTCAAATACAAAAACATGTTACATAAGATAAGCGAATTAAGTAGTGGTGCTGTGAGATCCTAATCTAATATTTTGTATGACTTCCATGGGCTTCGGCAAGGATTCATACAATTTATTGATGAAGTAATCAGGAACATCAAAGAAAGCAGTCGTGCATGCCTCCCAGAGTTCAACAGTCTTGGGTTTCGTCTTCCATGCTTCCTCTTTCAGCCTACCCCAGACATGCTAAATGATGTTCATGTCTGGTGACTGGGCTGGCTAGTCCTGGAGGATCTTGATCTTCTTTGCCTTGAGGAACTTTGAGGTAGTGATTAAAGTATGCGATGGAGCACCATCCTGCTGCAGAATTTGTCCCTTTTTACGGTTAGGAATGTAAGAGGCAGCTAAGATTTGTTGATATTATATATATTATTTTATATATATTTTATTATATATATATTATATTATCCTGGCTGGATGGACGTCCTCGTTGCTAGATGGACATCTTCTTGTATCTTTACTCCACTGCATCTTTACGGACTGTAGCTTTGCCTGCTAATTCCCATTAGCAGTCCTGGGGCTTCCTGTCTATCCGTCCTGGAAGTGGATCTCTCCTGACTGTGGTACTCCCCAAGGTTTCTCATTTTCTCCCAAAGACTCTGGAGTTATTGGAGTTTTTCCTTGCCGACATGGAGGGTCTAAGGATGGGGGATACCCAGGACTTGAACTTTATTTATTCATCTTTTTTGCTTCATTTGCTGTTTCTGATTGTGTATCATATTGCCTCTGCAAAGCCCTTTGTGACAACCTTGTTGTGATTCAGGGCTATACAAATAAAATTGAATTGAATCAATGCATTGACAGCATCCACAAAGATGATTTAATTGCTCCATTAATTTTAAATTCAACTACCGACTAAATCGTGTATATACACGCATGGAGACTTCACCTTTGCCCCGGTCAATGGATCCTCCTCCTAAATAGCGTTGCATCAATCAATGGATCCTCATGCTAAATAATGAAGTACAACCTTGCCAAATGAATGCATATCCTTGTTTTGCTTCTCTTGTTGCCTTGAATCCTTTGAGATTCGTAACAACTTTTTTTGCTTGAGTGGTAGCCATAATTCATACTGTCAAAGTTGGCGCAGCCTCACGGCCAAATTATACCGGGTGCGTGTGAGGTACGGATCCACCAAGCTCCGTGTTGACTATGTGCTTCGCAGTACTTCAAAAATAGGACAAAACATACTGGCTGCACACAACTGCGGTCCAGAAGCTCCGTCCCGTCGTGAGTTCTCGTGTGATCGTGCGCGATAATGTGGCATTAAAAAAAACCGACAAACACAGAGTCTGTACTCAACAGTAGGAGTGGGAACCTCTTGGTACCTTACGATACGATATGATTTGCGATACAAATCTCACGATAACAATGATCTGACAAAATGGCGATACAACGATTATTGATACATTGGTCAGGAAATCATTCTTGGATATTCTACAAACAACTAATTAACAGAAAAACAAGCTTCTGCTGTGAATTGGAATGAGTTTATCACTAGTAGACGTCCCGTCAGTGGCAGCCAATGCCAGGAGATGAGGTAATTTTGGGCCATTTACAGTGCCTTGCAAAAGTATTTGGCCCCCTTGAACCTTGCAACCTTTCGCCATATTTCAGGCTTCAAACATAAAGATATAAAATTTTAATTTTTTGTCAAGAATCAACAACAAGTGGGACACAATCGTGAAGTGGAACAAAATTTATTGGATAATTTAAACTTTTTTAACAAATAAAAAACTGAAAAGTGGGGCGTGCAATATTATTCGGCCCCCTTGCGTTAATACTTTGTAGCGCCACCGTTTTGCTCCAATTACAGCTGCAAGTCGCTTGGGGTATGTTTCTATCAGTTTTGCACATCGAGAGACTGACATTCTTGCCCATTCTTCCTTGCAAAGCAGCTCGAGCTCAGTGAGGTCGGATGGAGAGTGTTTGTGAACAGCAGTCTTCAGCTCTTTCCACAGATTCTCGATTGGATTCAGGTCTGGACTTTGACTTGGCCATTCTAACACCTGGATACGTTTATTGATGAACCATTCCATTGTAGATTTGGCTTTATGTTTTGGATCATTGTCCTGTTGGAAGATAAATCTCCGTCCCAGTCTCAGGTCTTGTGCAGATACCAACAGGTTTTCTTCCAGAATGTTCCTGTATTTGGCTGCATCCATCTTCCCGTCAATTTTAACCATTTTCCCTGTCCCTGCAGAAGAAAAGCAGGCCCAAACCATGATGCTGCCACCACCATGTTTGACAGTGGGGATGGTGTGTTCAGGGTGATGAGCTGTGTTGCTTTTACGCCAAACATATCGTTTTGCATTGTGGCCAAAAAGTTCAATTTTGGTTTCATCTGACCAGAGCACCTTCTTCCACATGTTTGGTGTGTCTCCCAGGTGGCTTGTGGCAAAATTTAAACGAGACTTTTTATGGATATCTTTGAGAAATGGCTTTCTTGTTGCCACTCTTCCATAAAGGCCAGATTTGTGCAGTGTACGACTGATTGTTGTCCTATGGACAGACTGTCCCACCTCAGCTGTAGATCTCTGCAGTTCATCCAGAGTGATCATGGGCCTCTTGGCTGCATCTCTGATCAGTTTTCTCCTTGTTTGAGAAGAAAGTCTGGAAGGACGGCCGGGTCTTGGTAGATTTGCAGTGGTCTGATGCTCCTTCCATTTCAATATGATGGCTTGCACAGTGCTCCTTGAGATGTTTAAAGCTTGGGAAATCTTTTTGTATCCAAATCCGGCTTTAAACTTCTCCACAACAGTATCTCGGCCCTGCCTGGTGTGTTCCTTGGTTTTCATAATGCTCTCTGCACTTTAAACAGAACCCTGAGACTATCACAGAGCAGGTGCATTTATACGGAGACTTGATTACACATAGGTGGATTCTATTTATCATCATCGGTCATTTAGGACAACATTGGATCATTCAGAGATCCTCACTGAACTTCTGGAGTGAGTTTGCTGCACTGAAAGTAAAGGGGCCGAATAATATTGCACGCCCCACTTTTCAGTTTTTTATTTGTTAAAAAAGTTTAAATTATCCAATAAATGTTGTTCCACTTCACGATTGTGTCCCACTTGTTGTTCATTCTTGACAAAAAAATTAAATTTCATATCTTTATGTTTGAAGCCTGAAATGTGGCGAAAGGTTGCAAGATTCAAGGGGGCCGAATACTTTTGCAAGGCACTGTAAGGTCATTTACCTGTTGATATTCAGTCACTTCCTGTTGATTTTGGGGTATTTTATGGGTCACTTCCTGTTTATTTTGAGTTACAGAACAGGAAGTGACCTGGGAATCACCCAAATGAATAGGCAGTGACTCAAACACAACAGGAAATGACCTGTAAATGCCCTAAAATGAACAGCAAGTGACCTGTAAATGCCCCGAAAATCGGACCGAATGACTGTGAATGCTCTGGTTTTGAATGAACGAATGTTGCCAGTCTAAATGGATTGGGCGTCGGGCACCGTCAATGTTGGCCTTAGTTAACCGAGACACTAATATGGTGGAAGATTTTAGGAACAAATTGATGGTTCCTTTTTTTTTTTTTTTTTTTTTTTTAACATATTGACACCTATTTAAAACAATATCTCGATTCTTGACATGAGCATATCGATAACCTTTTGGGATACAAAGTATCACGACATATCACCATTTCGATATTTTGTCACACCTCTACTCAACAGAGAAGCAGAGACTTGATTTGATTGAACATTTTTTCCCGAATGCTTTTTGCTTTTACCATGGGTTTGAGACACCCCGACCACGTCAACAACCCGTTCTCTACAATTTAATTATTGTAATTTTTGGACTATAAGGCGCACCTGACTTTAAGCTGCCACTCACCCAATTTGACACGAAAACAGCATTTGTTCCTAGATAAGCTGCATCGGACTATAAACGGCAGCTATCCTCACTGTATTATGGGATATACAGTGGGGCAAATAAGTATTTAGTCAACCACTAATTGTGGAAGTTCTCCCACTTGAAAATATTAGAGAGGCCTGTTATTGTCAACATGGGTAAACCTCAATAATGAGAGACAGAATGTGGAAAACCCCCCAGAAAATCACATTGTTTGATTTTTGAATAATTTATTTGCAAATCATGGTGGGAAATAAATATTTGGTCTATACCAAAAGTTCATCTCAATACTTTGTTATGTACCCTTTGTTGGCAATAATGGTGGCCAATGTTTTCTGTAACACGGCCTTTCAACTCCCTCTTCACCTCGTGGCGTCAAAATGATAACAAGAACGGGGAGCAAAAATCCCAGAACCACATGGAGGGACCTGGTGAATGACCTACAGAGAGCTGGGACCACAGTAACGAAGGTTACTATCAGTAACACAATCCGCCGCCAGAGACTCAAATCCTGCACTGCCAGACGTGTCCCCCTGCTGAAGAAAGTACACGTCCAGGCCCGTAGGTGGTTCATTAGAGAGCATTTGGATGATCCAGAAGAGGACTGGGAGAATGTGTTATGGTCAGATGAAACCAAAATAGAACTTTTTGGTAGAAACACCGGTTCTCTTGTTTGTAGGAAAAATAATACTGAATTGCACCATACCCACTGTGAAGCATGGGGGTGGAAACATCATGCTTTGAGGCTGTTTTTCTGCAAAGGGACCAGGACGACTGATCTGTGTAAAGGAAAGAATGAATGGGGCCATGTATCGAGAGATTTTGAGTGAAAATTTCCTTTCATTAGCAAGGGAGTTGAAGAGAAGACGTGGCTGGGTCTTTTAGCATGACAATGATCCCGAACACACAGCCAGGGCAACAAAGGAGTGGCTTCTTAAGAAGCATTTCAAGGTCCTGGAGTGGCCTAGCCAGTCTCTAGGTCTCCACCCCATAGAAAATATGCGGAGGGAGTTGAAAGTCCGTGTTGCCCAACGACAGCCCCAAAACATCACTGCTCTCGAGGAGATCTGCATGGAAGAATGGGCCAAAATACCAGCAACAGTGTGTGAAAAGCTTGTGAAGAGTTACAGAAAACATTTGGCCTCCGTTATTGCCAACAAAGAGTACATAACAAAGTATTGAGATGAACTTTTGGTATTGACCAAATACTTATGTTCTACCATAATTTGCAAATAAATTATTTAAAAATCAAACAATGTGACTTTCTGTCCCTCCCCACATTCTGTCTCTCATGGTTGAGGTTTAACCATGTTAACAATTACAGGCCTCTCTAATATTTCAAGTGGGAGAACTTGCACAATTAGTGGTTGAGTAAATACTTATTTGCCCCACTGTATACACCAAAAGATATTAACCAGTAACACTTTATTTAACAGCAGCGTCATAAGACTTCCATAAAACCGGCTTAAATATGACATGACACTGTCATGAGCATTAATGAATGCTTATGACAGATGTCATTTAGCATCATCCAGCAAATTATCTGACTTTTGAAAGGATGTTAAAAATCCGAGCTGGACATAATTTGAGTTAGTAATAAAATTTGCTGGTGACACTTAATGAGATCTAGAGTGCTACTTATTAACCGAAATAAATCAACTAAACTGCACTGGACTATAAACTGCAGGATTCGAGATGAGGGCTTATAGTTGGAAAATTACGGTACTGTTTCAAGTTACATTATTTGCATAACTTACGTCCATCCTCATAGCTGCTGCTATGGCGTTGTCTTTATAAAAAGGATCAGCTGTGTCATAAATCACTTTGTGACTTTCCGCCTCCATAATGAATCGTTCACCGTCCATGTTCGCCGTTGTGTAAACTGTGAATAAGCACCTGGCCTGTTGACTCCAGGCCTGGCTCTGCCCATTTTCACGGATGCGTCTGCGGCAAAAATAGAAAATAGTCCAAACCGTCCGGCAGACTCCGGCATGGAGGAGCTTGTCCGCAGTCAAGCCGTAGTGCATATGCAGCCGGTATAATTTGAACAATATGATGGAATGGAAACGGATTGGCTCCACCTCTATATCTTGGCAGAACCGTACCGCAAAAGCATCCAGTATAATTTAGTTTACGGGGCATACGGAACTGTGGCAACCTGGACGAAGACTTGAAACTGGTCTCATGATTGGCTCATGATGAACACGGAAGCAAATCAAAACCCCCCAAAATTGTGTCGCGTGAATCTTATTTTAAAATGGGAAAATCTCAGTTTAACCATGAAGAAACATTTAATAAGTACTTCCAAATAAAATGTTTCTGTAATGTCTATTGAAATATTATGGCCATTTCATGAATAATTGAAGTAAAAGTCTTACATTGTACACCTTTAAAATCCTGTTTTTAGGAAAATATTGGGGCAAACATATGTATTCCTCTGAACATTGGAAAATGAAGATTTAAGTACAAAAGAGAATAAGAGAACCTCATATCCTTCAATTTTTCATATTTGACTGAGTCTCAATAACAATGTTGCTCTTTATTATACGATTGTTTTCTTTGTACTTGTCTGGTTGTGTAATCTTGGTTCTTCCTCCAATCCAAAATGTAAAGTTTCTTCAAGACTAATTACTCACAAAAGGGAATGCGAGTGTGAATAGTTGAGAAGGCCCTGATGGCCCTGGGAAGGAAATATGTCCGAGCCCTGTCACAGGGAGAGGGGTACAGGTGTTATCTATGATGGAGAGCAGCTTTGTCAGTTTTTTCCACAATTGCCACCACAGGTTTATGTGCAATTTCATTCAAAGCTGTTTCTCCTTCTGGAAAACCGAGGATGTCTGGGTACTTTGATATTAAGATAACTAGTATAATTTTTATAACAACCCTTTTAACAAAAAGAAAGCTGGGAATTGTGGTTGAGATGGAAGGAATCATATGAGAGCCATGGATAAATGCCAGTGTTAATCTGTGTGAGAGCGCAGTGGCTCAGTGTCAGGTGTCTGCCAGTGAATGGGCCTGTGTCACTGCAGTATCACTGGCCCGGTTGGAAATACATAAGGAGAACACCTAGGACGGGAATGTGTCAATGAACAAGATGAGGGAGGAAAAGCAAATTCGAATGAAGAATATTGGAAGCCTAGAAGCAAAAAAGTCTGAAGAAAAGCACATTCAAGTTTACCTTACTCACGTGCCTCTGTCATCAGCGAGATTCTGTGTCCTGAACAGAAGCCAATTTGTTGAGAATTAGTAACCTCTCCTGCCTTCTCTTTCTCTCACTCTGATTCAATCTGTCTGTCTTTTGTACGCCTGAGGATTGTTGACACAATACCACAGTCTGACACACACACACACCAAATACAACACATTGTCATAAAGGACTAAGCTCATATAAGTCTAATTCATTTATATACGCCATTTAAAATGGTAACTTAGTTAACCTGTTTACTTTAGTATCACTTTTTTTATGAAAACAGAAAACCTCGTATAGTATAATTTTAAGTAAAATGTTCACTTAAGAAGGGCTGTGTGCTTCATAAAATCATCAATTATATTTGCTGACTTGCTGATATACAGTGGTATGAAAAAGTATCTGAACCTTTTTGAATTTCTCACATTTCTGCATTAAATCACCATCAAATGTGATCTGATCTTTGTCAAAATCACACTGATGAAAAAACTGTCTGCTTTAACTAAAACCACCCAAACATTTATCGGTTTTCATATTTATATGAGTATGCAAACAATGACAGAAGGGGGGGGGGGGATAAGGAAGTGAACCGTCACATTTTTAATATTTTGTAGCCCCCCCCCTTTGGCAGCAATAACGTCAACCAGACGCTTCCTGTAGCTGCAGTTCATTTGGACACATCGATCAGGACTAATCTTGGCCCATTCTTCTCTACAAAACTGCTGTAGTTCAGTAAGATTCCTGGGATGTCTGGCATGAATCGCTGTCGGTAAGTCATACCAAAGCATCTCAGTGGGTTTCAAGTCTGGACTTTGACCTGGCCACTCCAGAACGTGTATTTGGTTCTTCTGAAACCATTCTGAAGTTGATTTACTTCTGTGTTTTGGATCATTGTCTTGTTGCAGAATCCATCCTTTTTTTTTTTAGCTTCAACTGTCTGACAGACGGCCTCAGGTTTTCCTACAAAACATCCTGATAAACTTTTGAATTCTTTCTTCCATTAACGATTGCAAGTTGTCCCTGAGGCAGCAAAACAGCCCCAAATCATGATGCTCCCTCCACCATGCTTCACAGTGGGGATGAGGTGTTGATGTTGGTAAGCTGTTCCATTTTACCTCAACACATGACATTGTGTGTTACTCCCAAACTATTCAACTTGGATTTCATCAGTCCACAAAATATTTTGGCAAAACTTCTGTGGAATGTCCAAGTGCCTTTTAGCGAAAATTAAACAAGCAACAATGTTTTTTTAGACAGCAGTGGCTTCCTCTGTGGCGTCCTCCCATGAACACCATTCTTGGCAATAGTTTTACATATAGCTGATGTGCGCACAGGGATATTGGACTGTGCCAGTGATTTCTGTAAGTCTAGCAGACACTCTAGGTTTTTTTTTTTTTTTTTTTTTTTTACCTCTCTGAGTATTCTACACTGAACTCTTGGCGTCATCTTTGGTGGACGGCCACTAGTTGTGAGGGAAGCAACAGTGCCTCTCCATTTGTAGACAACTTCTCTGACTGTCAATTTGTTATGAACGGCAAGCCGTTGATGTGGATCCCAAACACAGACCAGAAGATCAGGTAGAGTGAATGCTTGTATTTAATAAGTACAACAAAGGGAGCACGCTGGAAAACGCGAGTGTAACACATTACAACTAAGGGAGCACGCTGGAAAACGCGACTGTAACAAATTACAACAAAGAGAGCACGCTGGAAAACGCGAGTGTAACAAATTACAACTAAGAGAGCACGCTGGAAAACGCGAGTGTAACAAATTACAACTAAGAGAGCACGCAAGAAAGGCGCGAATATAACACAGTACAAAATCCTAACTACAAAGTCCAAAAGAGCACAAACGTAAAAATGATCAAACCAGACCACAACCGTAGAATGTCGGGAAGCACGAAGAACGACGGTGAGAACACAGCGGTAAGCAAGGCAGGTAGCAAGCAATAGTCCGACACTAGCAAATGGTGACAGGCTTCCTTAAATATTGAGCTTTCCCAATCAAGCACATGTGTGTTGTGTTACACCGCCAGTCTGGCTCAATCAGGAGCTGAATAAAGAAAAAAGAGCTGAGAACACACAAACATGACACAATTGATGAACATCCAGACTTTTAGAGATGGTTTTGTTTCTTTTCCCAGTTTTATACAAATCAACTATCCTTGATCGCAGGCCTTCAGACAGCTCTTTTGACCGAGCCATGATGCACATCAGACAATGCTTCTCATCAAGACAGTTCTAACCAGGTATGTGTTTGATAGTGGGCAGGGCAGCGTTAAACCACTCATCAGTAATTGGGCACACACCTGAATTAAAATTGTTTAGTAAAAATTAGTTTCAATTTCTCTTTAAGTCTCCTTAGGCAGAGGGTTCACTTATTTATTCCCCCCCCCTTCTGTCATTGTTCGCTGGCTATCCTCATTAAAATATGAAAACCTATAAATGTTTGAGTGGTTTTAGTTAAAGCAGACACTGTTTTTACATCTGTGTGATTTTGTAAGTTCAGGTGACAATTGTTATTATTGTAACATTGACAAAGAAATCACCAGCTTCGTCAGGTTTTTAGTCATTTATTTCAGAGCTTGTGCAACACAACACGCCTACCGTCCGCCTCAGCGGACACCGACAACAGAAAATGGAAAGTGAAAGTAAAAACTCATGTGCAACTCTCTCGCTCTGTCACGTCAGCAATGCGGTGCGTTCAGGTAGACCACGCAAAAAACATTGGCCACATTGGAACCCGTTTCTTTACATTATTACAGGAAATATATATATATATATATATATATATATATATATATATATATATATATATATATATATATATATATATATATATATTAGGGCTGTCAAAATTATCGCGTTAACGCGCGGTAATTAATTTTTTTAATTAATCACGTTAAAATATTTGACGCAATTAACGCACATGTCCCGCTCAGACAGTATTCTGCCTTTTGGTAAGTTTTACAGCAAGGTTTTTTGTGCTGTCTAACAGCGAACTCTTGTGGTCGCTTTGCGACATGGTTTATTGCTTTCTTGCCAGTTCAATATGGCTGCACGACCTCTCGGGCTGACGCCTACGTTGTAATGTTGTGCTTATATGATCCTTGGACAAGATTTGTCTGTAAGTATGGTTGTTGTAAAGAATGTACATATTATGTTAGTAAGCGAAATGTTATATTTTTTGTATGAGACGCTTTTTGTTTATGTTTAGTGAACCTGTATAGCGTGCTAAGCTAACGTTGTTGCTAATGCAATGCTTGTGTACTTTTTTTTGTAGTTTCACTACGGTCTAAAGAGGACAGTGGTTTGAGGCCATTTTATTAATAAATCAGATGAAAAAGGAAGAAGTCTGATTATTAAGGCGTCGTTCACTAGCTGTCTAGCTTTGGAAAAAGTAGACGCTTCGGAGTGAGGACAGCATAGACAGATTTAAATGACAGTAGAGTGAAATGCCCACTACAGTCCTTATGTACCGTATGTTGAATGTATATATCCATCTTGTGTCTTATCTTTCCATTCCAACAAATTATTTTACAGAATATATATATAATTTACAGAAAAATATGGCATATTTTATAGAGGGTTTGAATTGCGATTAATTGCGATTAATTACGATTAATTAATTTTTAAGCTGTAATTAACTCGATTAAAAATTTTAATCGTTTGGCAGCCCTAATATATATATATATATATATTTTTTTTTTTAAACTTTTATTTATAATTTATTTGTTTTGCTATGTGTAGTTGCCATTTTTAATAGTACCAGCAGTATTTATTAAGGATTTAGTGTAGGTTTTCGGCTGTGGAACGAATTAATGGAATTTTAATGTATTCTAATGGGAGTATCCTTCTCGACATACAACCATTTCGACTTACAAACAAGATCCTGGAATGAATTAACCTCGTATGTAGAGGTAACACTGTACTACATAACTAATAATATTTGCGAAATTTCTCTTCTATTATCATGATTTGTAATTGTGCCTCTTTCATTGTAATTTAATTACTTACAAGGAACTAAATAATAATTTCCCAATCTAAAATCACAGGCATGATGCATTGCTTGGTTTTCCATTTTGAACTGGTCAGTGTTTTATTTATGTATTATGTTTTCTTTTTCTTTCTTTTTTTTTTTGTTTGTTACCCCAATTTATAAAAGTGAAACTAAATATAACTTGCTTATTTGTGTTGAATTTCAAACACAATACATTTGTGAGCCCTCGCCAGGAGCCCAGGAATGGTGGGAAGATGTTTGATTGTGTGTGGTACTAATTACACTCGTTTTGTCTACAAAACAGCTTCCTCATTTTTCACCTGCCTAACACACATTCCGACCTGACATGCAATCACGACTCACACATACACACACTTGCTGTCTCATCCTATTTCATTGTTTCCTGTTCATTTGATTTGTGTTTAGGCATGTACATATGTGCACAAATGACATTTTTGTGCATATGTATGTGTGCGTATACATTTGAGTGTAAAAGAAAGAATGAAAGAAAGACAGGAGAGAGACTTTATTGATGACGTATTGAGTGATATCCATCTGCATAGCTAGGTGTCTCAGGTGTCGCTCAGCAATGTTAAGAACTTATCAGTCATCCTAAATCTGCCCTACAGGCCCAAAACATACATGCACACACACATGCCACACACATACGCATCCATACACACACTTCCAATAATACATAAATAATGGCACAGATACAATCACACATCTTAACATAACCAAAGCTAAACACTAATGACCCTTTCACATGCACCCTTACACAAAGACACTCATAGCTTCAACATATGGTTTGTATGTGATGCATGGCTGGAAGAGACAAAACTAGAAAGCCTTATGTTACTAGCACCCTAAACACAGATGCCTCTACATAGAGTGCCTGGGGCGGATTCTTAAGAGTAACTTCATCATGGGTGGCAAAATCCACATACACAGTCTTGTATGCATGCGTGAACACACACCCATACGCACACATATTCACACGCCATCAGCCTTCTGAAAGAAGTGCAATGTCACATCTAAGAAATACCAAGAATAGCTTCTGTGTAAAGATGATCACAATTAATCTTTAGGAATTCAGTCTATTTCAGTGAATGCGTGAGGCGACTTGGCAATTCCATCCGAGACCCAAAAAGTGACCCCAAAACACAAAGTGACCCTCACCTCCTTTCCTTCTGCCTGAGGCCGCACACAAGCCAAAACATACACTCAGCCAAAACACCCACAGCCAGTAACACTGTGAACACCAACACATACAAATATACCAGACGCAGACAGACGTATGCGTGCGCATGCAAGGACCACATTTGAAGGACAGCCGCTTTTACACATACTGTAAAATGCAACAGAGTAGCAGGTTGATGATAAATACATTTTTGTCTCAGGATCCAAAGGTGTGTAGTAACGCGTTACATGTACTCCGTTACATTTACTTGAGTAACCTTTTGAGGAAAATGTACTTCTACGAGTAGTTTTACTAAGCCATACTTTTTACTTTTAAACTTGAGTAAATTTGTGAAGAAAACCAAGACAAACAAAATATTAAATAACTTTACCACTGTAGACCAAATCGATGTAATTTCAATTATAATGTCATCCAAACCATCAACGTGCCTCCTAGACCCGATCCCAACCAAACTTTTTAAAGAGACCCTGCCTCTAACTATTGATATTATCCTAAATATAATAAATACCTCATTAGTTACTGGCCACGTGCCACAGTACTTTAAATATGCAGTTATTAAACCGCTTTTGAAAAAAACTACTCTTGATCCTGATATCTTGGCCAATTATAGACCTATCTCTAATTTACCATTTCTCTCCAAAGTCCTTAAAAGAGTGGTAATTAAACAGCTCTGTCAGCACCTACTGGACAATAGTTTATTTGAACATTTCCAGTCTGGCTTTCGAGCTCATCATAGTACTGAAACTGCATTAGTCAAAGTAACTAATGACTTGTTACTAGCCGCTGACGTTGGATTAGTCTCGATCCTGGTTCTGTTGGACCTGAGTGCAGCCTTTGACACAATCGACCATAATATCTTATTGCAGAGACTAGAATGTGACATAGGCGTTAGAGGAGCAGCCCTCTGCTGGTTTAAATCATATTCATCTAATAGGTACCAGTTTGTCAATGTAAACTAGCAATCATTACCGTACTCTAGAGTTAGTTATGGTGTGCCGCAAGGATCGGTCCTCGGGCCCATCTTGTTTACGCTGTATATGCTTCCTCTAGGTCAACAACAATCCTCGGGCCCATCTTGTTGGGAACCTATGGCTCGCGAGCCAGATATGGCTCTTTTGATGGATGCATCTGGCTCGCAGACAAATCTTCAATTAAAAAAAAAAAGAAAAAAAAGTTTCGTTATGTAATGAGAGGGCACTAGAACCTCGGGGAAAACTGGCAGGCGTAAGGGCCACAGGGGAAGTGTTAAAATTAGAAACCAGTAAGGGGCGGTCACATTTTTTCCTTTGGCAAGCCAGTGATCAGGCGACATTCGGGACCGGTGCGGCAGTGGAGAACGCAAAAGATTTAAATCCTCCTTCTTACATTTAAGACCATTAATGGGTTGGGGCCACTTATCTCACCGATGCTCTGGTTCCATACCGCCCCAACAGAACACTCCGCTCTCAGAATGCAGGTCTACTGGTAGTTCCCAGGGTTTCTAAAAGTACTGTTGGAGCTAGAGCCTTTAGCCACCAAGCCCCCGTTTTATGGAATCAGCTTCCAGCTAATATTAAAGAAGCCGAAACAGTCTGCACATTTAAGATTAGATTAAAAACGTTCCTATTCGACAAAGCTTATGGTCAGGCTAGTTGAAGTCGGAGTAGACTCACAGTTTAGTCTAAGCTGCACTAGAAGCTATAATGCTGAGGGAAGTACAGCCACTGAGTTCTATCTCCTTTTTCTCATTCTACCTACCACTTGTCTTACTTTATTTCTATTTTCCAATGTTAATATCTAGTTGTCTAGTGTCTTCATCACTAGTCACCCAGTGTCCCCTTTCCCCCCTCCCCACCGGGGAGGGGCTATTTTTCAGCTGCAGCCTCGTGACTGTCCGACCCCTGGCTGGATGGACGTCCTCGTTGCTACCCCCGTCTCATCTGGCTAGATGGACCTCTTCTTGTTCCTTTACTCCACTGCATCTTTACGGACTGTAACTTCGCCTGCTAATTCCCATTAGCAGTCCTGGTGCTACCTGTATATCCGTCCTGGGAGTTGATCTCTCCTGACTGTGGTAGTCCCCAAGGTTTCTCATTTTCTCCCAAAGACTCTGGAGTTTTTGGAGTTTTTCCTTGCCGACATGGAGGGTCTAAGGATGGGAGATGCCCAGGACTTGAACTTTATTCATCTTTGTTGCTTCATTTGCTGTTTCTGATTGTGTATCATATTGCCTCTGCAAAGCCCTTTGAGACAACCTTGTTGTGATTTAGGGCTATACAAATAAAATTGAATTGAACTGAAACAACGCTACTCGTACTCCACTACTTAGGCCTACACCAGAGTCGTTACATTTCTCCTCTTTATTCTACATATTACATTTTTTTTTTTTTTTGCCAGTAATGCCAAGAGTAGCTCTACCAATTTCACCAATGAGACGTTGCAACAATAATCACATGACTCTATTATACCCATCAGATGTAAGCTTGCCTTTCTATGATCACACCAGCTTGTTCAATCATGTGGCGTCTTTAAAGCACCATACAAAATGAATGATTGACATGCCCTCAACATGAGTCGGATTTAAACCTCTCGCCCAGATTTTATTTGGCGCTGTATGACCACAGAAAACGGAGATATGATCCTTTTAATTTCATAATTGTAACTACAAATAAACTATTCACTATTCAAACTAGGGTCTATTTTCTTCACTTGAGGGCACTCATGCTCTTTGGACGAATAATGCTTCATTTCTGTCTTCTTTTTTTTTCCTCTCGGCAGAATTGTCTTTTTTTTGTGTGTGTGTGTGTTTCTTTGGCTTAATGTGGTTATGTAATGGGGTATTGTGCAATATCATTATAACAAGTTCATATAGATAACTTTGTGTTGAGAAAAAAAAGTGTTGAGAAAAAAAAAATACCACTGTTCAATAACATAAAATCAAACAAAAATGTAAGCTGTTACTCAAAATGTTACTGATTCATCCAAAATAATTGCTGTAGTACAATGAATTGATAAAAAATAACGTCATTATATAAAGAATATATTTTCAATGTAATTTTTAAAAATGAAAAAATGACTTAGCTTCACATAAACATAACCCATATGATACTTTGACTGAAATTAAAAAGCAGCAGCTCTCACTCAGTGACGCAGAGCCTGAGAATACATACATGAGTATTCTTTTCACCAAATACTTTTTTAATTGTACTTGAGTACATTTTTTGGATGACTTTTCTTGAGTCATATTATTTTGAAGTAACGCTACTCTTACTTGAGTAAAAGTTTTGGCTGCTCTACCCACTTCTGTCAGTGACTGAGTGAGAGCTGCTGCTTTTTAATTTCAGTCAAAGTACAACAGCAATTATATTGAATAACTGGTTAGCACGTTGCCTCACATGACTGAGCTCAGTAGTTCACCCCTTCTCTCAGTGCTATTGTGGGTTTTCTTTGGGTACTCTGGTTTTCGAACACATCCTAAAAACATGCATGGGAGGATGATTGAACACTTCAAATTGTCAGCAGCTGATAATTTGAGCAAAATGAAATTGTTGTTTGTCTTTTGTGTCTTGCAATTGCTTATAGTATAGCTGGGATAGGCGCCAGCTCCCCGCAACCCTTGTGAGGATAAGTTGTACAAGTAATGAATGAATGAATGAATGAATACTTTTGCTCCCAATACATTACTATGCACATTAGTAGCAACATAAGCCAGCAAGAGATGTATGTTTAAACAAAAAGAAACAGACTATTTTTAAATGTTGCATATTATTAGCTATTACAAAGGCTGTGTATCATGAATCTTTCAGATGGTCTCTCCACAACATACTGTTTATTACACCATGCCAAACAGGCAGATTCATTGCAAGAAAAAAAAGCTCAAATCTGTACTTATTGCAGTCAGATGTGATCCTTTGCTTATCAAAAGCTATCATGCGAGCCACCCAGATATTCCATAAAAGCACATCTGCTCAGCATATGACCATACAGCCATAACATAGAGTGCAGTACTGCTCTCTGATACACAGGCAAAAATGAGTCAGTGGAAGAGAATCACATATGAGACACCACAATGGATAAATGAAAAGAACTGCGTGTTGTGAGGGGAAAAATTAGCGGAGAAATAAAGTTTATCATATTTGCCACATGAGTATGTATTACATGGTGCATCATGACTTTTTTTTAAATTACAGGACCCTGGGCAACGACCTAACCAGTTTGTCATTAAATCCTGGTATCCAGCAACTTTTCACTATCTATGCCAAACTCTATAGAAGGTCAATATTTTGATTGTCATAACCCTAATATTACCCTGTTGGGTTTTATTTTTGAATGCCTATAACACATTCCTTGTATGTGCTGTATACAATATACTCCTCTCTGTCTGAGTCTCTCTCGCTACCAGTAAAGTCCCATTAATCACCCACACAGCTACGAGGCAGACCTGGATAGTGGATGGGACCATATATCTGTAACTTAAAACCATAATGCCTCATAGCCTATGAACATTGTCTGTCCACTATCGATCACACATCTGGATCTTATTGTCTCATGCCCTGAGCACCAGAGAGTCATCTGGAGCCATGGAAGATGAGTGAGGGAAGATAGACGGAGACGGGCAACGATTACTGGTAGCGTGATTAATCATATCCATATTGGGGAAAGGCCAATGGCCGAATTTGGCCATGGGGCAGAATAATAATGTGTGATCCTTTGGGACTTAGGTGATGAGAATATATGTAAATGTACAGGGGTTGGACTAAATAATGGAAACACCTAACATTTTGGCATTATAATCATTGAACATAATTGTTAAAGAATGGCATGAGGAACATTCAAATTAATTTGAACATCTTGTATAGCCGACACAATTCCCAGACCTCAACATTATTAAGCATTTATGCTCAGTTTTAGAGATTTAATTAAGAAGTTGATTTCCACCGCCAACATCTCCAAAAGAGTTATACCTGGGAGAATTAAGGCTGTAATTGCTGCAAAATGCAGACCTAAACCATATTAAACTATTTTTTTTGTTTACTTTTTTTAAAAAAGATTTTTCCATTACTTTGTACAACCCCTATAAATGCATCATTTAAGTTTGCGTTTAGTTTCCTGTTTTACAATGCTATAACGTGGTCCTCAATTAGCGGACGGCGGTACATAACCGGACCAAGGCACACCTCTATGTGGATCCAGAGCAAATGGCAAGTTTAAAAAAAAAAAATAAATAAATAAATAAATTAAAAAACTTTTTTCAACCTATATATTATTTGTATGATTAGCCGATCTATCGCTGCGGTACTATTCTATCGCTAAATTCTGTTTCATTTTTAGTCAAACATCTTCCATGTTCCCACTTCTATTGTCATCTCAATGATAACAATGCGCTGATTGGCTGAGAGAGCCTGCATGGATGAGCTAATTGGCTGAGAGAGCCTGCATGCTAGCTAGAGTGGACGGACCACAGCAGGGTGAAAAAGGAGTTGCACCCGGTACTTTGCAATCCCAGTAGAAGACCGAATCTTACAAAATGGCATGCTCAAAGTTGACCAAGAGAAGAAAAGTGGGCAATGAAAATTGCTGTTTCAATGAGGTATAGACAGACAAATATGCGTCCATTTTACCAACTGCAAGTACCAAACTTATATGCTTAATATGCTTCAAGACAGTTGCTCTGATAAAAAGTGAAAATGTGAAACGCCATTATGTTAAAGAGCGCAGCTTTTTTGAAGATAAGTTTCCTCCTTAATCAGAATTGAGAAAGCAAGAAATTAACAAGTTGAAGCAGTCATATCAAGAGTCAAGCAAGGTTATTGTTAAATCTATGATATAAAAACAAATTGCAACGGAATGCTCACTCAGAGTGTCTTGGTTGTTGGCCACACATAAGAAGCAGTTCTTTGGTGGAGAAAAAAATAAAAGAGTGTGTGACTGAAGTCATGGCAGCAATGCTCGAAGGAAAAGAAAAGGAGGAAATGACAACAACAACAAAAAATCAAGCAAATCTCACTCTCAGATTCATCAATCACAAGACGCACTGAAGTACTGGCTGATGATTTGAATAAACAGCTTTGTGACCCCCAAATGCCATTTTTCTCACTGAGCAGTGTTTTACAGTTAAAGTTACTGTCAATAAGTATTTTGTTTGCACCTCAATGGCAGAGCTTGTCATTTATGTTCTGTACATGTGAACATGTACTGTACTACTTGCACATGTTTTTTTTTTGTCCAGCAGTATTTTACAGTTACAAAATCTACTGTCAATAGTGATTGTTTGCACCTTAATGACAGATCTTGTCAATTGTTTAGTGTACAGGTGTACACATTGTACTTCCATTTTGTTGTTGTTGTTGTTGTATTTTTTAGGGCTGTCAAACGATTACAATTTTTAATCGAGTTAATTACAGCTTAAAAATTAATTAATCGTAATTAATCGCAATTAATCGCAATTCAAACCATCTATAAAATATGCCATATTTTTCTGTAAATTATATATATATTCTGTAAAATAAATTGTTGGAATGGAAAGATAAGACACAAGATGGATATATACATTCAACATACGGTACATAAGGACTGTAGTGGGCATTTCACTCTACTGTCATTTAAATCTGTCTATGCTGTCCTCACTCCGAAGCATCTACTTTTTCCAAAGCTAGACAGCTAGTGAACAACGCCTTAATAATCAGACTTCTTCCTTTTTCATCTGATTTATTAATAAAATGGCCTAAAACCATTGTCCTCTTTAGACCGTCGTAAAACTACAAAAAAAAGTACACAAGCATTGCATTAGCAACAACGTTAGCTTAGCACGCTAGCAGGTTCACTAAACATAAACAAAAAGCGTCTCATACAAAAAATATAACATTTCACTTACTAACATAGTATGTACATTCTTCACAAAAACCATACTTACGGACAAATCTTGTCCAAGGATCATATAAGCACAACATTACAACATAGGCGTCAGCCCGAGAAGTCGTGCAGCCATATTGAACAGGCAAGAAAACAATAAACCATGTCGCAAAGCGACCACAAGAGTTCGCTGTTAGACAGCACAAAAAGCCTCTCTGTAAAACTTACCAAAAGGCAGAATACTGTCTGAGCGGGACATGTGCGTTAATTGCGTCAAATATTTTAACGTGATTAATTTAAAAAATTAATTACCGCCCGTTAACGCGTTAATTTTGACAGCCCTAGTATTTTTACTTTAAGTCAAGAAAATGTTTTGTCAATTTATTTTTATTTAATCATTTAATTAATTTAATGTATTTTTGTTTGGTCAAAAGAAAACCACCTTTACCACCTGCCTTGTACTTGCCCGACGTTAATAAATGGACTTCCACATGCACTTCCTATATATTTTTTAATCATTTCCTGTTGATTTTTGGGCCATTCCCAGGCTGCTCCCTGTTGATTTGGTGTCCTTTCTCTGTTGGTTTTGGAGCATTTTTGGGTCACCTCCTTGTTAACTCATTGGCTGCCATTGACAGACGATTGACGTCCAAACTATTTTGACTGGTGGGGGGTTAATAAACTAGATCAAACAAATCTACGGTTTTATGGCGCCGAAGTCATAATAAAAGCACGCGATTTTGTATGAACAGTAGCTACAACGTGCTTGTCAGGCAGAACAACCCTGCGGGCCAGATTGAACCTACTGGCAAGCTGTTTCTGGCCCGCGGCAGGTACATTTGATCACATCATGATTACATCAGATGGTTGCAAATAGAGATTTTTTTGCATCCTTACTCTACACAGTTTTTTTGTTTACATTTAATGGAAATTATTACTTCATGAATAAATGTTACTGTCAGATTGATTGGAACAACTACAATGTGGTTGCTATATTCTCAAAATATAATGACACATATAGCTTTTTTCTAAATTGTAAACAACTTTCATGATTTTATGTACGAATTGTCACGCAACACAATATAATGTGACAAAATGTCACGTAACAAAATATAGCGCCTCTTTTTTATAGAATTGTATTAGAAATAAATGAGAAAACGGTCAAATCAGAGATAATCTGAGCACTGCTGTAATAAAATTACTACCAAAATCCGGGACCTACCAGAATAAACCAACAAATATCGTACCAATATCATTAATTAACGCAGACATCCTAATAATCACAAAGGCCTTTGCTGCAAGACTAAAAAAAAACTCACCATAATACACCAAAATCAAATGGTGTTTATTAAAGGGTTGAGCAAAGAAAACTCACGAAAAGGGAGTAAATAATATGATGTTGTTTTGCAAAGTGACAGTATCACTTGTGGGGATATGCTGTTTTTTTTTTTTTTTTTTTTTCAAAACCACATTAACCCCTTTCTCAAAATATTCCATGTTAGAGGTATATTGTTTTTTCCCCCAATTACACCCCATCACATAAAGATAGACTAAAAATAATACTATTACTGCTACTACTACTAATAATAAAGTGCTGTCCCACATGAAGAGAAAATAATGACTTCCAACCAGTACAATCATCCTCCCCAAACTATAGTCTGACCTTTAATCTCTGAATCCCCATTTATTAACTCCACGGTGATACCCTCAACTTCTCAGGAAAGGAAAAGATCCGATGAAAGACCAGCGATCTTCGTTGGCATGCAGTCACATCCGGGCAAAGGATTTCAGTCAAAAGACGACATGTGAGATTCTGCTGACCTTTCAAAACCTCTTGTCTTCAATCTCTCTCTGAAGTGGACTTTGCGTTAACCATCATTGCTGTCTGTGTTAACATAGTTCGCAATACTTTGATTATTTCATGATTTTTTTCCTCACAATTTGAATTAATCAGTGTCATTGGCAGAGGCAGACTATGAAATATCAGAAATTAACTTAAAAAAACAAAACAAAAACAAAAACGTACTGTACTATCTCTATAAACCGAAGTATTCTAAATTCGGATCGAAATCCAAATTTGTTAAATACAATTTAACTTTGATATTTTTGTGGGGAAAAACTGTTGCATTTCTCAACTGTAGTTACTCTGCATTATAGCAGTCTGCTTGTGTCACTCATGTGACATGCTGTGCCCACCCCCTTTCCCCCACTCACGAGTGCAGTATTCTTCAGTCTCAAGACTTGCACACACGGTAGGATTTGTTTTCTTTTCTTGGCCAGAGAGAGTATGCAATTTTGCTTTAGCCTGTAATGGTCTGTGCTGAGTGACTATCACACACTAAAATGTAACTTGTAGCGTTAGGATAGCATTCGCGTTAGCATTGAGCTCATGCTAACAGAGAGTGTCCTTTTAAGATTAAACTCTGGGACAACTGTTTTTTGTTTTTTACATACAGTTCGTGGTATCCAGTTGGGTATAATTAATTGAAAATAATGTACTGTTTTCCTGCTCGGTGTGTATTATCAACAAGTTGGTGTTGTCCTTGTAAACACTACAATATGTGCTTGTCTGTAAATGTTAATTTGAAATAGTTGGAAACCTTTATTTACTTATTTATAGAGTGATAATTCTAAATTTTGCTGACGACAACATTTTAAGTAAACGTCGACTAAAACTAGACGAAATTAGTCTTGAGTTTTCGTCAACAAACACTAGACGAAGACAAACATATTGAGAGATGACTAAAGTATGACTAAGACTAATAAGCATTTTCGTCCAAAAGACTGAGACTAATTAAAAGGGCTGCCAAAAACAACACTGTAGTATACCAACAGAAGATACCTGACTCTGGATCTAGTTTTTGTGGCATCCTCTTTTGGGGGCCTTGTTATGACTCATTTGATGGATATAAACATGCAAACTAAAATCACTCCCACATAGAGGTGGTCTAAACACAGTTTTTGCAACGTGGAAATCATCGATCTTAGAGTTTTTACAGCGTACACAACATGTTAAAATACAATGGGTTTGTTTTAAAAAATGAGGGTTATTTTTGTAGAACCATGAATTGCATGACCACAGCAGCATTTGTCTTAAACTGCTGCACACCACATATGCAGTAAGTGGTCATATCAGGTGGAGTATGTCTACACGTGACTTGATCTAAATGGAGCCGTGGTGGCCAGCGTCAACTTATCCTGCAACCTGATGTCTGTGCAAGTTTTAAATTACAACCACACTAATAGCTTCCACCCCAATATGGGGAGACTGTACGGACAGACTTTTTGTTCCTGACGAGACATTTTACAGTGCCTGAGTCTTCTGACTGAATCCAAGGATGTGTCCGAAAGTGCTCCCCGTTCAACGCTGGACAGTCCCTGGCTGTTATCATGCGAAGACAGATATATCAAAACATTTTAGCAGATGTCTAGATGACCTGCAGGAGAGAAAATCCAGTTAAGCATCATCAACAGACAATAACAAAAGTTTACCGAATACATTAAATACAATAGTTGTACTACATTATAATGGTAATGCATGCTAACCCGACGAGATCACTTGTGATGAAAGCACTTGTTCACAAAGAAGATAAGACCACACCACATGTTTGACGAGTGATGCCGATGCTGCCTGTCAGATTTAACTATACAACCCCCCTGAGTACAGGAGCTCAATTCACAGTACATACAGAACACACGGTTTGCCTTAAGACGGTCTATAGTGATTGGTTAAAGATGGCTTGAGTTTAAGGTTTAAATATTTGGCCACCAAAATAGTACTTGCAGTTTTTAAAAAAAAAAGTTATTTTCATTGGGTTTATAATAATTCTAGGGCCTATCTGTTGGAAGTGCATCTTCAGTACAATCTAGTTATACTACCGCTGAGGATGTTCACTGTAACTCATTAGAAGGAATTTATGATGAGGGGTAATATCAGGCATTATTTAGTCTGTAGACAAGAGGCGGGAGATGTGAGACGGAGCTGTTTTGGCCAGTGATATGGTGTTTTTATTCCTGGAAAAGTCCTCTGAGATGTGTACTGCCAGGAACTAGGTGTTGCTCACCCTCTTCATAATGGGACTAATGATTGTCTGAGCACAGACCCTAGTTAGGCTGCGGTGATCATTGTGACATTCTTGAAGCATTTGCTTCTGACCTATATGCCTTGGGATCTTCCCATGAAGCACCCAGTTGCTGAGAGATACATAGAGTGTATCTATCCAAGTGACTAAGTTTTTGTAGAAGCCGCAAACGAATGGTGTTGCATGTATCAGTTTTTGTAACCCAAGTGGGGGACGGCTAAATAGAGAACAGCAGCAATTGAGCTTTTTGAGTCGCAAACTGAAGCAAGTCCTGGGACAAAGGAAGGATAGCTGACAGTTATTGTAGTTTGGCATGTGTGGCTTCTTAGGAACAGTAATTAACTGACGCTTTGAAACACTTGGGGACAACTGATGTCAGTGTGGAAATCTTTGCGCTGCTCTGCAAATTCCTCCAAAACCCATACTGGAATGTTGTCCAGCCTCGTGTGGGTTGATCCAACAGATGGTCTTCTTCATGCTGGCTGGAGCCAGACACTTAGCGTAGTCATTCTAGGGTGGGGTCGTCTACTGTCCTGGTGTGTTTTCATGTGTATTAAAGTGGCCAAAGAAGTCACTGAGGCTGTTCAGCTGTGTGATGTCACTCTACGAGTAAAGATTCTGTGGAAGCAGTTCACGGAACATGAGAAGTGAGATTTTGCATTTCTAAAGTGCATCTTTTTTTGTTAAAGTCTTTTCTAAAAGACAAGTCTACTCTAAATGCTGCTAGCTTGCAGAATCATTCAATGTAAGGGTTTCTTTAATTGTACCTTTTACCATTCATTCATTTATCTTCCTTGCTGTTTATCTTCCATCCAGTGGAAAAGTATTTAATTGCTCTGCTTGTCATCGCACATTACTGACACTGGTCCAGTATATACATTGAGGAGCAGAAGTATTTGCACCCTGTGTGATTTTGCAAGTTAACCAACTTAGAAAATAGATAGAGGTCTGAAATTTCAATCTTAGATGCAAAAAAAAAAAAAAATCCGGAACTCACATTGTATGATTTTTCAGTAATTTATTTGTAATTTACTGGGGTTCATAAGTATTTGTACCCCTGAGAAAATCAATGCTAATATTTAGTGCAGAAACCTTTGTTTGCAATTACAGAGGTCAGACACTTTCTCTAGTTCTTCACCAGGTTTTCACATATGGAAACAGGGATTTTGGCCCATTCCTCCACACAAATCTTCTTTAGATCTGTCAGGTTTCAAGGCTGTCGTTGAGAAACACGAAGTTTCATCTCCATTCAAAGATTTTCCAATGGATTGAGGTCTGGAGACTGGCATGGCCACTTCAGAACCTTGATATGCTTTTTACGCAGCCACTCCTTGGTCAGTTTGCCTGTGTGCTTCGGATAATTGTCATGTTGGAAGATCCAGCCACGACTCATCTTCAAGTCTTTGACTGAGGGAAGAACCATGTGTCAGGCTCCAGGCTGGGCAGGTGTGTGGGTGTGTCTGTCATCCAATTACAGGCTCAGCACCTGACCGGTGGAACGACGGCAGCTGTCAGCAATCACCATCACCAGCCTACATAAGCCAGCCAGAGCTCCACCACGTCGCTGGATCGTCTCTTTCAATACATTGTTAGTGCGTTCTCGCGTTTTGAATATTTCTGACTGACCTTATCTGATCATCGACCTTTCTTGCTTTGCCCTAGGATCTCGCAAGCGCCTCACATCTCTTATTACCTTCGCCCAGGCTCTCTACACCAAAGAACTCCACTGCTCTAGATTGAATAAACTTTTTGACTTCCTAACCACGCCATCTCACGTGCCTGCTTTAGGGTTGTCTGCTCACGATCATAAAACCTTGTGGCTCAAAATCTGACGATTAATTTCACTATTCATCCTCTGCTTTCTACATTACAGTCGTCCTGTCCCTTTTGCCGAAAAGCAGCCCAAAGCATGAGGATTCCACCCCCATACTTCACAGTGGGGATGGTGTTCTTGGGATTGTACTCATCCTTCTTTTTCTCCACACACGACGAAAAGTTTGCTGCAAAAAGTTCTACTTTTGTCTCATCTGACCACATGACTTTCTCCCATGACCCCTCTGCATCATTCAGATGGTCCCTGGCAAACTTCAGACGGGCCTTCACATGTACTGGCTATAACATGGGAACCTTCTGAGCAATGCATGATTTTTAAACCATTGCACACTAGTGTTCTACTGACAGTAGCCTTTTAAACTGTGAATCCAACACTCTTCAAGTCATTGACCAGCTCCTGCCATGTAGTTCTAGGCTGAGCCCTCACTTTTCTCATCATGAGAGATTCCCCACGAGGAGAGATATTACATAGAGCCCCAGTCCGAGGTCAATTTTCTGTAATGTTAAGCCTTTTCCATTATCTAACAATTGCTCCAACTGTTGATTTATTCTCACCAAGCTGCTTTCCTAATTGCCCCATAGCCTTTTCCAGCTTTGTGGAGCTCAACAGTTTTTCCTTTAGTAAATGGACAGTACTTATATAGCGCATTTAACAACATGGTTACCATGCCCAAAGCGCTTTACATTAGCACACATTCACACACCGATGGTGCTGCGAACCCATTGGGGCAAGGGCACTTCGACAATGGGCTGTCGTAGCCGGAAATCGAACTGCTGACCCTTCGGTCAAAGGACCACTCCAGCTACCAACTGCGCCACAGCCACAGTGTCTTTTGAAATCTCTCTGGTCTTGCCCATGGTAGCAGTTGGATTATGACTGACTGTGGGGTGCACATGTGACAATTATGTGCTCAAACGGGTGGTGGGTGGGTGGGTGTTTACTCATGGGGTAAAGGTGGACATTTTTTAAGGTAGACTGACAACTCTTTGAGTGTCATAATTATTGCTGATTGTCAGGAGTACAACTACTTATGAACACCAGTAAATTACAAATAAACTATTGAAAAATCATACAATGATAGTTCCGTATTTTTCTTTTAGATTATGTCTCCTTTAGTGGAAAATGCATCTATGACTGAAATTTCAGACATCTACCTATATTCTAAGTGGGTGAACTTGCAAACTCACAAGGGGTGCAAATACTTCTGCTCCTCACTGTATATAAAGACACATTGTTTCTAGGACATAATCCTTTTGTCTACTTACTCTCATATTATAATCAGCTGAAATTAAAATTTGACTGACTGTGGGGTGCACATGTAACAATTATGTGCCCAAACGGGTGGGTGGTTACTCATGGGGTAAAGGTGGACTTTTTTTTAAGGTAGACTGACAACTCTTTGAGTGTCATAATTATTGTTGATTGTCAGGAGTACTGTTAGGTTTTGTGTTTGGTTTGTCCTTGTGTGACTTGTCCCTGTGATTACCCATTGCTCTCACCTGTGTGTGTTTTCCCAGTGTATCCTGCAATCTGCATCCACCTGTGTTACCCAGCTGTTCCTCGTCTCGTTACCCCTTGTCTGCGTATATAATGACCCAGTTTCTTGTCACTCCTTGTTGCGTCATTGTCTATGTCTGTCTTTACCAAAGCCAAGCCCTCGCGTACCTGTCCATCCATTTAAGTAAGTTTTGTTGATCCATAGTCCTTTTGTTTGTACTTTGTGATTTTTGTTAGTTATTATTAAAACGTTTTTTGAGTTCACTGCCTTGCTGCCTTTTTTGTTTCCATGCATTTGGGTCCACACCACCTGCCTGCTCGCTCATTCCTGACATAATGACGCAACCAATTGTGGACCCAGCGGGAAAGATCCGGCACCGGCGTGCACGCCGACGTTCATCCGCCCGTTCCCCTGATTATGTTCTGCCTCGCCACGTTGTTTTAGATCCCGATTTTTCTGATTTTGAAGAATATCACAGTTCATATGATTTTCTTTCTGACACCGACTCCTACCCAGATTTTGATGCCATGCCCTATTCTTCACCCTCTCAGTTTTTGTCACGCCTCAGTCATACCACGTCCCCTTCCCAGCCTTTTTCCCTGGACCCTTACCTGGGTTCCCGTTTGGCTATCTACACTGGACCTCCGCGTGGTGGCCAGCGGGGGCGCCCAGGTAAGGGCCGTGGTTCCTACTACCCTCCTTCACCATGTAATGTGCCACCCAGTCTGCCACAGAACATCGTCCGGAAGCCTCAGCGTGCTCGTCCACGCCGACGGCATGGACCCGCGCCGGCTCCCCGCAGTCAAGTTCCTCCCGCGCCGGCTCCACGCAGTCGAGTTCCTCCCGCGCCGGCTCCACGCAGCCGAATTCCTCCAGCGCCGGCTCCCCGCAGCCGAGTTCCTCCAGCGCCGGCTCCCCGCAGTCGAGTTCCTCCAGCGCCGGCTCCCCGCAGCCGAATTCCTCCAGCGCCGGCTCCCCGCAGTCGAGTTCTTCCAGCGCCGGCTCCCCGCAGTCGAGTTCCTCCCGCGCCGACTCCCCGCGGTCAAGTGTCACCCGCGCCGACTCCCCGATGTCAAGTGCCACCCGTGCCGACTCCCCGCGGACAAGTGCCACCCGCGCCGACTCCCCGCGGACAAGTGCCACCCGCGCCGACTCCCCGCGGTCTTGTGCTCCCGCCAGCAGACTCCTGCGACTCCGCTGCCGTCCCGCCAGCAGACTCCTGCGACTCCGCTGCCGTCCCGCCAGCAGACTCCGGCGACTCCGCTGCCGTCCCGCCTGCAGACGACGGCGACTCCGCTGCCGTCACGCCAGCAGACGACGGCGACTCCGCTGCCGTCACGCCAGCAGACGACGGCGACTCCGCTGCCGTCACGCCAGCAGACGACGACGACTCCGCTGCCGTCACGCCAGCAGACGACGACGACTCCGCTGCCGTCACGCCAGCAGACGACGACGACTCCGCTGCCGTCATGCCAGCAGACGACCCAAAAGCTGTTCCGCCAGCAGACGACCCAAGAGCTGTTCCGCCAGCAGACTACTCCGACTCTGTTCCTGGTCCGCACGACGACTCCGACTCCGTTCCTGGTCCGCACGACGACTCCGACTCCGTTCCTGGTCCGCAAGACGACTCCGACTCCGTTCCTGGTCCGCACGACGACTCCGACTCCGTTCCTGGTCCGCACGACGACTCCGACTCCGTTCCTGGTCCGCACGACGACTCCGACTCTGTTCCTGACCCTCGCCCCGACTATGCTGCTCCCAGTTTCCTGCCACAACGTGGCGGTATGGACGACCGAGCACTATCTCGTCTGGGACGCCCGCCTGATCTGGCCATGCGGTCACCCAATGTCTGGCGCCCCGGGCGCCCTCCCGATCGACCCGTGCGATCGGCCCACGTCTGGCGTCCTGGACGCCCGCCTGACTGGCCGTGACGGGCTGGTGTTGCTCCCTCCTCCGAGCAACCTTCTGACTTTTTGTTTCCTCGGGACGTCTGGGATCCGTCCCTTGAGGGGGGGGGGTACTGTGATTACCCATTGCTTTCACCTGTGTGTGTTTTCCCAGTGTATCCTGCAATCTGCATCCACCTGTGTTACCCAGCTGTTCCTCGTCTCGTTACCCCTTGTCTGCGTATATAATGACCCAGTTTCTTGTCACTCCTTGTTGCGTCATTGTCTATGTCTGTCTTTACCAAAGTCAAGACCCGTCCAAGCCCTCGCGTACCTGTCCATCCGTTTAAGTAAGTTTTGTTGATCCATAGTCCTTTTGTTTGTACTTTGTGATTTTTGTTAGTTATTATTAAAACGTTTTTTGAGTTCACTGCCTTGCTGCCTTTTTTGTTTCCATGCATTTGGGTCCACACCACCTGCCTGCCCGCTCATTCCTGACAAGTACAACTTCTTATGAACACCAGTAAATTACAAATAAATTATTGAAAAATCATACAATGTGAGTTCCATATTTTTCTTTTAGATTATGTCTCCTTTAGTGGAAAATGCATCTATGATTGAAATTTCAGACATTTACCTATGTTCTAAGTGGGTGAACTTGCAAACTCACAAGGGGTGCAAATACTTCTGCTCCTCACTGTATATAAAGACACATTGTTTCTAGGACATAATCCTTTTGTCTACTTACTCTCATATTATAATCAGCTGAAATTAAAAATTTGCAAGAAAAAAAAAAACACTGTCAAGTTTTATCCTATAATGAGAAAATTTCTCCTAAAATAACAAGAATCCTCTTTTTAGTAGACAATACAAGAACTGCCAATTGCCGCTACCTTAATCAGTCAAAGAAAATTAATACATTATTCATTAGATGGATTTGATTTGCAGATAAAAACATATTTTTAGATATTAGGTGGTGGCCAAGTCCAAATATACTCCTCAAGTTTCCTCATACAGATCTGAATGACTCATTACCACTACCACAACCAAAAACAGATCCAGTCAGACGGTCCCAATCCTGTCCTGGCACCTGTCCTCCTGCCATTTCAAGGCGATAAGCCCCAATTATGAGTAACCTCTCTGGGAGTTCACACACTCACATCAACACACATTCAAAAATACATGAAAGTGAACATGTTCACAAACAAACACACACTGAGGGGTCCAATGATCAGGTGCCCCAGACAGCATTCCACTGTATGATAGGCTTAGTAAGCCATCTCCTCTGTCCAACCTGTCGCCAGTAGCTCTGCTTGGCCTTAACACCCAGCCAGTGGGTTATACAACATAACTGTGTGTGTTCGCACACAAACCTATGTTTGTGGGAGTGGGTGTGCGCGTGTGATTGTGTGTGTGCCAAAGCCATCAGGATTACTAACAGGACCCTGGCAGAGTTTGACATGGCTTTCTCTCTGGAGCCCAGTGTTTTTATGACTGAGTTTGGTCCTGTGTATCCGAATGTGTACTGTATGTGAGTGTGGGTGCTTTGCCTGTCAGTCTCAGGTACGGTATGCGAACACTTTTAGGAGACATGCTAAATCTGACTACTTTTCAGGTTGATTACTCAATTTTATATTACAATCAAAGAAAGTTTATGGATTGGTGGAGGCTAAATTGGTATTGCTTGTGCATTCGTGAAATGTAACATTTGATGCTATCTGCATTTTGAATTCCACATTAAGTTCTTCATATGCCTTGAAGTGGCCCTTTTTTCATTACACGTTCAAAGTATTTGTGACTGTAACATCTGAATTTCACGTTTTTTCAATTGTGTATTCATGAATTATTTAGCCACTTTCTGAATGAATAATTAATAATTAGGTATGTTATTAGCTGGACAGACGCCAGGATGGATGGACAGAAAGACAGTTTTTTTTCTTCAGTGTATGCCTGAGTGTAGTGGTAGTAATTAGGGATCATCCAACTGATGCCGTGTTTTTCCATGTGTGATTTTGACTGGGAATGCCAAAGCTGTGACCTCAGACATCAAAGATCTAAACGTGTAGAGGACAGAGGTTAGCATAGCTTCAGTAATGTGTCTACTTTTAGATGACATAGATATTCATTTATAGTATGAATGTACAAAAGGGTAGCACAATTGACTAGTTATTAGCAGGGGTGGGAAGTAATGAATTGCATTTACTTTCTATTTTTTGTGTGTGTGCAACTTGTAGTTCATTTTTTTTTAATTATTATTTTATAAAATAAGTAATATTAGTTTTTTTCAAGAAGATTTTCTTGGAAGTTATTTACGTTTAATTTATTTGTACTTTTGAAGTAATTTTGAATGAATATACTGTAAAACATCTGAACTGGACATAATTGGAGTAAGTAACATAATTTGCTGGATGACACTTAAGGACACATGTCACGGGAGGAGTGGCGGGGGGGGGGGGTGTTAAGTCATCAGCCAATCAAACGTGCACTTGAAGGACAAAAAATAGACATTCAGCAAGTAAAAGGGATTAATGTAAAAGCCCTTTTCCCACACTCCGAAACACTATAGAATATCGCTGGATTTAACCGTGCAGCAGTTGTATGCGAAAACAATTTCCCGGCTTGATATAAAGATTACGCAGACATTTCACGGGTCTCGTCTTAGTATAATGTCCGGGACTTTCCCGGGAATGTTAGGGTCTCTGCCCCTCCCTCCCGAAACCTGGCCGACTTGGGGCAGGTGTGCGTGATTTTCCTGATTGCAGGTTGAATGCCAGACGGGTGGAGCGGCCACAGGTGCAGGCTATCACTATCATCAGCCTTGAAAAAGCCAGTGGACGCCTCACCTCGTCGCCAGATCAACTCGTCTAGTTCTGCTGTCAGTTGTATCCCGCCTTACTTACATTTTTGTCTACTATTCTCGGCACACGATTTTTGCTTTCGTCCCAGGACCTGTTTGTGCACGCCCCTTGTCAGATCTCCACGCCTGATTCCCCCCCCCGAGCTTTTCCTGCCTCTCGTCGGTCTGGATCTCGCCATCAACGCTCGAGCAATAAACAAAAATTTTCACAGCCTGTCGTCCCGTTGTCTGCTTTGGGATCCTCTCCCATCCACGAACCCTAACAGGGAAGCGGTGTGCTTGAAAGCAGGCGTTAAATTCCCGGGTCACAGCACGATGTCTGATGACGTAAATATCATGGCGGGCCGATTGTCACTTCCTCCCTCTTTGCAGTAAGACGAAAAGAGTTAAACATCGCAATTATCAACATAGCAGCTGGAAATAGCTAAATTAAACTGAAAACATAACAAAATTAAATTGCTATGCGATCGTAGAACCAAGGAAGAAAGTCCATCGTCCATCTTTGGAAATGTGTGGCGACTACTTCTGAAACAAGGTTGTACTTCAAAGCAGAAAACAATGGAGGGATAAGTTCAAGGGTGTATTTGTCATGTTCTGCTCCTGGTCAGATTTTGTGTTGTTGCAGAGCCAGCTGTGGGCCGTTCCCGACGTCGCACCTGCAGCTAATCACTGCTCATCAACAATAGTATAAAGACGCAGGCGACCCACTGGAAGGACGCCGAGATATTTCCCTTGCTGGTCGCCATTAACACATACTGTTTTCGAGTCGCTTTGTATTTGCCTTCGAGTTTGTCGGACGTCTTAGTTTTGTGATCCTCTACCTTGTGCAGGTATTGAGTGTAATTTTGTTTATCTTTTTGGCTTTCTGCCCTCCTCTCGGTTTTCGCGTGTTTGATCCCCGTCGACCTATTTGTCACGGACCCCTTTTGTTATTCCCTTTTACCGCGATCGCGTGTGTTTTTGTTTTGTATTTAATAAACCCTTGTACGCTCCCCTCAGTCGTTTTTTGTCTGTTGTGAGTCCAACCTTGTTTCCGCGTTCGCGGACCCTGACAGTATTAAATACAAAAATACAAGCGATCGCGGAAAAGGGGGAAAAACACAATGGGTCCATGACAGTAGGTCAACAGGGATCAATAAAATACTTACCAAAGCGTTAGGCAGAGAGCCGATAACACAACAGAACAAAGCCAGCAGGATTCTTCCTTCCACTGTTCTCTTGGATCGTCTGGGCTTAAATACAGTCTTGATGAGCTTGAATTGGCTGCAGTTACGACATCCAGAACGCTCCCTCCAGAACAAAACAGGATTTTACCAACATTGTGACAGCCAATGCCGACCAAAAATGACATAATGTCCGGGTTATAAAATCGCGCCAGCAGCCCTCCCCGCACAGAGTGCCAATGGGCAAAACGGGACAAGTCTGTGAAAGTGTCCAACACGCGTCATTCTCGGGACATCTCTACATGCGTGAAAGCAATGACGCGAGTAAATCCCGCGTCACTTTACATGGGAATTTTCCTGGATATGTGTATGAAAAGGGCTTAAGTCTGAACATAATGTAAATAATTCACTCAATAATAGTAGGGTCTATTCTATCCTTACACCATATGGGGAGACAATCTAAATTACCCATATGACTGAACTCATTACATAATGCCAAATAAGGTGGCTTAAAAGTTGGTGGGGACAATTTGAGCATCCTGAAAAGTTTGTTGTGTTATATCCCTACAGTCCCTATGCAAACCTACAGTACACCCTCGTCATTTTGTACAGCTGTTCAAAAAAGTAAAATTTCAACATAAATGTTGTTGTGTCTCCCTTACTCACACACAAAAGGTAACTATGTAACTATGTAGATTTTTGTACCAGTTGTTTTACTTTAACATCGGTAAAATTTCACAAAAATAAGAGTATTTTTACCGTGCCGAAAGAAAAATTCTTGGCCGAAACCGAAAACTGAATATTGGAAACACTTGGCCGAAAACCGAAAGGCCGAATTACACATGTAAAAAAATCATTTTTTATTTCATTGTTTTTAAGAAAAAATATATGGGCCTTATTAATTATTTTCCAATTAATGCCCTTTGCCCTGCCACTATCCCGTGGAGATATTTTCGTTACGATGGGAGCAACTTTTTTTTTTCTAGGTGCTGTGAGCCTTTTATACTAGTCGTATTGTTTGTAGGACAAGTGGCTAATTAAAACAAAGGTGGAAAATTTCCTTGGCGTTATACCCCCTCGAGACACATCAGTAGAACAGATTTGACAGACTGGTATCCGAGCATATTTGTTTGCGAGGCCGGATGTATGGGGGGGCCCACCCAATCACAATGTCGGGAATATCTATTGTAGCGTCGCACTGGATATAGAGAACGCACGGAGAGTTGGTCTCACCTACTTTTTTATTGCAGGATTAACGGTTACTGTTGGCCGCAACCACGCCGAACAAGCAATCACCAAAACAAGCTGTTTTTCCAACCTTGTTTGTTATCCGCGCACTTCCTCTCTCTCCTCCAGACACATTCTCGCAGTCGGACATCCGGGCATTAATGACGTCACCAGCCACAACAAAGCGTCGCCATATTCAAATGGGGGCAAAACTCGAGTCACAAGCAGTTGCTCTGTCGTGCATTGTAGTACAAATGCGTTGAACTTTTGTCTTATTTGCGGTCTTTTTTTCCATCGGAATGACTAAAAGTTGCCGTGTTGCGGGTTGTAACACAAGGAAGAGTTCGGAGCTGCATTTGAAGTCCTTCATTCTTCCTCGTGAGAAGAAAAGGACAAGCAAATGGCTGAAAGCAGTCGAGGAACAGTAAAAGAAGACGGTTCTGTGGTTTTTTTTTCTCGTTTTTTTATTTTTTTTGCCCCAATTAGCTGCTAGGATTCAATAGACTAGGCACTGGTTATTTTTACCGTAACCGACAACCCGCAAAGCGTTATTTTTCTTTTGCCGTGAACTGCACTGATCGGTCAATCGGTATATTATTGGCCTGGTGGGAATTGGTTATTTTGCCGTGACGTGTTCACGGCTAAATAACGCTTGGAGGCGGATTACAGGTTATGGCGGAAATAATCACTCCGTATATACTACCAGTTTTTTTAGTTCCACACAGAACATATTCCACGTAATTGATAAAGGTCAACTTACTGGGTGACTTTATGAGGTAGTTGTAGATGTTTCCGACCTCCACTGAGGCAATTCCTTTGGATTTTTTATCCAGCTATCAGCTGCGACTTTGTATGGGCAGATTTGCCGGCCTATACACGCTAATTTTAAGTTGCATCGCCTCCTCGCATCTGTCGGCAGTGACTCGTGATAATAATAAGTCATGTTTAAGACGTTTTTATGAAAAAAAGACGCAAAACTCAGCTGAAATATATGAATTTCAGACAAAGTTTGTCTACGGGTGTTTACCTGTGTGTGCCCCCATCTCAAAATGGCGACACGTTGCTATGCGAGATGACGTCATCGTGACATCACGCCGACTGCGAGAATAAGTAGATAGATGAATGAAATAAAACAAAAACAAACAAAAAAAACCAAATAAACCCCCCATAAATTAATGCAGCCTCAACGGGACACAAGCCAGTGGCCTACTTGCGCCGGTCCCAAGTCCGGAGAATTGCAGAGGGTAAAAAAAAAGCCCGCATTGGGGTGCCCCCTCAAGATTTCTTAGTGCCCACCCTGGTGTGTAAACCTAGAGCCGGGCCTGTTTGTTTGATACCTCAAAATACTTACATCTGACATCATCAGCCAGTGTGTTGCTTCTCGCCATATTTGGATTACGTCATCACAAGAGGACTAAGATTCTTAACACTATTCGGTGGTAAACTGTCGGTCTTCAAAATTCCGAAAACCGACAATGCATTTTTAGGTATTTTCGATCGATAGCTTTCGGCGCCAAATTTTCGGTCACATCTCTGGTAGATTTGTTGGGTAGTCTTTCCACCACTGGTAATTAGCAGTCAAAAGTCAGTGCTGCAATCTTCTCTGTAAAACTACTGACATTCACTGGATTATCCTTTTCACCTAAAGGTTCTGTTGGACTAAATTTGATTGTTTCAGAGGGAAATCATGAATAAACGGGAATAAACTTCCAAGCAACCTAAAGCACAAAAGGATTTTGTCGTTGTTTCAGTTCAGGTTGGCAGTATTCAATCGCTTTACTGCCACCCAGAAGTACAAACATTTTTAAATGGTCTATTTGTTTTTTTTTATTGGCATGCAGTACCTGGGCAGCTGAAGAAGTACATACTTTCGGTAAACACCCTTTGGCTGGATCTTCATGGCTGTGAGAAATGACGCAGTTCAAGACGCTAAGAAAACAGGAGCCGGAACAAAATTAAATTCAGCGATGTGTGTTTTCTTTTGGGCCAAAATGACACTGGCTTGGATGGTGAAAGGAAGCCGATGAGCTGTAGTAGCCTGGAGCTGTCCGCTATTGTTTTCAAACAGCTCCTCTCCTGTATGCCTGAAATACTTGGATAGACCTTTGCAGCTGAACACATCTATCTGATTTCCTGTTCTGAGCAGAAAATTACTCTGATAACATTGGTGAACAGACCCTAAGCCTAAGGAACTGGAGCTTCTTCCATATAATACGCTCCTGAAAGCCTCAGTGTTGGTTCTCCTGTTAGTACACACAGGAAATTGGAACTGCGACATTTAGCCCTCCTGCTAAAGATAAGGCATATGCATGTTATTACCACTTTCCCCACACTAGTGAGAAAATAGTTTACTGCCCAGAGATGCTGAGTAGTAAACACATGCATAGCTGTGGCTTCTGTCTAAAAACAGAGGAAGTCACATCCAGTAATCCTGTGGAAGGAGAAGGTTGATAAATGCATAAAAAATTCTGTAAAGTTAGTCAGCAAATGTTTGGAAAAATTACAACACTTTTTACTATCTTAATGGACCAAACACATCTCCAGTGGCATTCACACCCTACAAGAAGTGTTTTTTTCCACCCTCAATGCCTTGAGTGAATGCAGTTGTGTTGAGTTTGTGTGGTCAGTGGTGGCTTTTTGCTTCAAGCCAAAGCTCCTCCAAAGCCACAGACAAAGCCACAGCAGGTGGATGGGTTGCAGTGCGGAGGCAAAGAGGAGGGGGGCCATGGATTACAGGAGGCTCTATGACTCTCCTCATCACGCTCCTCGACTCTGAAGAAAAGGTTGATTAATCGGAACCTAATAGGATAGATGGGCCACACTTACCCTTTTACTGTGGTTGGATAGGCCTTCAGGACACAAAAGACATAATAGAAGAGAGAGAAAAGAACTCGTTCCGCTCATAGGGTGAGCAACAATGTTCTTATTTTTCCATCATCTTGAAATCGATCACTCCCAAACATTATATTGTCTTACATTTATATATGTATTTATACATGTATATATGTACATGTGTACTTTTTTTTTTCTTTTACTAGGCTGTTGGCAAAATGACTTGCAGTATATGTCAGCATTTTGAACTGATCTGATCAGACAGTTTTGTTTTAGTTTTGTGGTTGAAAAAGCAACTATACCTTGTACATTAAATTGTACATTAAATGCCCCAAAACATATGCAAGTGGATGCTTTTGTTTGTTTGTTTGTTTTAACAGAATTAAACCAGAATAACTTATAAAGTACAGCCCTTTGCCAGGGCTGAACAATCTGGAATTTAAAATCTGCACTTGATTTTGAACCATCATCAATACTAGCCTCCTGTATAATGTATAAATATTAGCAGTATTTCACCATGCAACCAATGACAAGTAATCAAATGTTTAGGGAAAGCACTGACTAGAAATGTTCGAACATAACAACAAACATTTTTTTTTGGCTGAATAATGAAGACACAAATCTACCTCCATATTGCTCCGCCCAGGGGATACAATTTTTGACTGGGGTAACTACATTGGCACGACACCAGCGGGCGTACCAAATTCCATGGATGACGATCTGCGCGAAAAGTATTGCCTCAGCAGCCTGATTTAGAATTCCCCTCAAGAATGATGGGAAACAAAAAAAAAAAAAACGCTCATTGTCAACTTATTATTTTAAATATTCTTGTAAGTTAATTTTATTGCTAACACTGCGTTTTGGGGTCATCAACATTTTGTGCCCCCCCCCCCCCCCCCCCCGCCCCAAATGTCAAACTCCGCCTATGGTACAAAGATGATCAACCAGAACTTTCTCCCACTGGTGGTTATTACAGTGAAGATGATCATGTAAAGCGTGCATTAACAGACACAAACAAACAAAAATGCACATGAAAAAAATACATGTCCACGAAGCTGGATCAGTATTTGGAAACAAGTGTTCGGGATGCTTCTGAAACATTAAGTTTAGAATACATGATAAAGTGTAATATTTAGCATTTGCACTTTTTTTTTTTAAAAGCTGTTAAAAAAAATCTACCCTATAATGGTATCAAGGCAGAACAATGGACATTTATAGGGTGTGTTCTGTGTGAATGTATGGATTTAGTTTATCGGTTATAGCCAACCTTTCACCTACATAGGGATTTTTCACAGAAGCACCAATATACGTTAACTGATGGTAAACATTTGCTTTACTGAAGGAATATATACTGTATATTTCATATATCCCTGTCTATTTGATAAAAGTTCAAATGGCACTTTTTGGGGATTTTTCTAGTCCTTATCCCTTAGTTGTCTGGTAATTATCAGATTGGGCACAGTGAAAACCACTGCTTCATACTGAGACAAGGGTTAGACAAGAAGATAGAAGTCTGGGTTAAAATGGTTCACAAGCTGTAAAAGTAAAAAACGGAGTGGAAGATTCCTCACAGATAAACGGTGTGTACCCCAATAGCAGGTGACTCCGTGACTGATCCAGCCTCAGCTCGCCAGATTCACATACCAATTACGCCCGCTGAATGTCAGTGCGCCAGATGCGGCCCAGATCATCAATCTGACAGTCCAAATGACAGGTTACGTACTGGTCTGGTGCGGACCGTGCAGACCGGACGAGCTAAAAATCTTAAATTTAACGGTCGATGTGTGACGTCACATCAGCGCACCCTGAAGGCGGGCATCCGCTGCGACACGCAGGATTCAAGATACGTCATTTCGGCGTAGAGAAATTTTTATGGTAAGTACTAGATTCAAAGTCATTATTGTGTTTTGAAGTCACTTCTTGACGGTGTATTCAAGTGATCTGCCATGTTTGCAAGTTAAGTAATTCAAAATTTGTTGCATAACAACTGGGCTGTCAAACGATTAAAAATTTTAATCGAGTTAATCACAGCTTTGAAATTAATTAATCATAATTAATTGAAACTCAAACCATCTCTAAAATATGCCATATTTTTCTGCAAATTATTGTTGGAACGGAAAGATAAGACACGAGAGATATATATATTCATCATACTGTACATAAGTACTGTATTTGTTTATTATAACAATAAATCCACAAGATGGCATTAACATTATTAACATTCTTTTTGTTAAAGGGATCCACGGATAGAAAGACTTGTAGTTCTTATAGAGCATATGACACGAGAAAAAAAATCTTAAATGGCATTATTATGTGAATTACAATCATATTTTGAGACGATTCGACTATATACAACAATTTAGCAAAGCACAGATGACGAGAAATTAGTCTTTTAATCTGCCGGTTAGCCACGCCTACCATTATAGGGCTTTAGCGTCCCCAACAGGTGGATGACGTCAGCGGTAGACTGGGCTCATCGGTTTTACTATTCAGCCCATTGAGGGGGAATTATTCAGAACGAGGAAAACGCGACGAAGAGAACCGCAAAATGTCATTGTTTCAGTCTCTCTACTCCAATATTTTTACAGGATATTCTTTTTATCCAAGTATTTTTCCCCAATAGCTATATAAATGGCTTGAGAAGGACCAGTCAGCCCGTCGAGGGGGAACTATTCACAACGAGGAAAACGCGACGAAGAGAGCGGCAAAATGTCATTGTTTCTGTCTCTTTACTTCAATATTTTTACAGGATATTCTTTTTATCCAAGTATTTTCCCCAATAGCTATATAAATGGCTTGAGAAAGACCAGTCAGCCCGTCGAGGGGGAACTATTCACAACAAGGAAAACGCGACGAAGAGAGCGGCAAAATGTCATTGTTTCTGTCTCTTTACTTCAATATTTTTACAGGATATTCTTTTTATCCAAGTATTTTCCCCAATTGCTAAATAAATGGCATGGTCATGACAAATAACAGTCTTGTGCTGAATGGAATATGAAATAATAAAAATGCATTCATTCAGGACGACATGGCAAAATTACTCCATAATGGTCAAATCTGTCGACTTCACCTTTACTGTCGCACCTCCCGAACGATATTTTATGACACCTAAATCGGACATATGTCATTTCCCTTCCCCGGCTTCGGAGAATGTAAACAAACCAGAAGGCGTGACAGCTAGCCGACGTGCTAACCCGAACCGAGTGATGTTTCAAAGTCTTCGAAGCGGAAAATCACACATAACTATCCTGGATTATTTGACATGACAACCCGGTTGTTGATTGTTTTCGTTCCCCGGAGGAGGGTGGCTGGAGTTGTTGTGCAGCTAACGTGCTGCTGCTAATGAGCATTAGGAGAGCTTTTTACATGCCTATCAATGATCAAACGTAAGTAGTCCTTCATTTAAAGGAAGTTTGTAGTGTTTACTTTGTAATCGCTGTATTCGTATTTGACATAATACAAAACAAGATGTTTACTCACTTCTTCGTAAGTCCAATGGTCCCACAGTAAATATCCACGGTGAATGGGAACCTCCAAAAAGGCGCATACGCCTCTCCCTCATACAGAATGTTTTTTCTGCAGCCGTTTGGCTGGCGTGATGCGAAAAATAATCTTATTAATCCGCAAAATCAGCTGAATCCTTCATCCTCATACACAACAGTACACTGTAGCGTGAAGAGGGCGTCTTCTACCGTACACGTCACAGCGCCCTCCTCCTCAATGCAAGACCGAAGCCGGAAGTCACAAATTTTCATGGCGCGGGATTAAAAAAACTAAATAAAAATAGCGATCGCTTCCACACACATCCAAGCAGCCCATATGATTCAAGGGCATAAAATACCGCGTGTATTATGAAATAAACATGCTTTTTCGTGTCACAGGCACTTTAAGATAAATGTAAGTACAAGTTGTAGTAATTTTATATTAAAACCCCTCTTAATGTTTTCGTTTTAATAAAATTTGTAAAATTTTCAGTCAAAAAATAAACTAGTAGCTCACCATTGTTGAAGTCGCCGAGTGGTGACGTCACATGGGCTTCCTGCCATTCTTCCACAGTGTCTTTAACTACGTAAGATAGTGAAAAATACACGACAAGGTGTCAATGGCGAGTTTTATCAAGCCAATGAGTGTGTTTTGTCTCTCGACTGACGCCGTAGTTCCCTGTTTACTCGTCCATCCGTTGTATTCCATGGTCATATGAGTGCTGGCTTCACAACGTACGAGACCTCTGATAGTTTGTATATTTTGACTAAATATTGCCACTCAGTGTATTTGTCGAGCTAAACGAAATGTTTGAATAGAGTTTGACCAAAGTCTGAGTAAGTTTTATGTGTATTTTACATAGCTATTTTGAGTAGGAATGCCAGTTCTCTTGGCATTGTTTTTGTGAACATTATTTTTTTTTAGAGATAGGAATATTATTTTTGTTGTGCTTTCACTAAATGTTACTTATGTTTGTTGTGAAGGAGTTGCCGAAGTTTATACCAATAAATGGCGCGGTCCAATGAACGCTTGTGTCCACCGCCTTTCTATGCCTCTGAGGTCTTAATGTGCAAAAAACTGCGTCATCGTAATATAAAATGTACTGTTTAAAGCAATGCATGGGCGGGTCATTCCGCGCATGAGTTAAATGCGTCAAATATTTTAACGTGATTAATTTTGAAAATTAATTACCGCCCGTTATCGCGATAAATTTGACAGCACTAATAACAACATATGGAGGGAGAAAGCATTTACTCTGTGTTGTTATAAATGTTTCAATGTTTGAATACTATTATTTAAACTGAGCCCCTCCTTCTTGTGGTTGTGTATTTGTGTCACTGCCTTGATTACACAGATGGGTAAGCCTGGGACCAGGTGCCGTTGATCATCGTCAGCAGTTTACTTAAACCTGTCGTTGGCCTTACATCAATCCCAGAGCAACAACTCACTGACATGACTTTCAGCTAACAAAGAATCTTGTAATCTTGATACTGAGCTCATTTTTTTCTCGATCCTGTACTGCTTTCCTGCAAGAGCACATGCCTGCCCGTTCACCTGTTCTATCACCAAACTGCCCACAGGATTCTTTGGACACTATTTTCCACTCCCTCTCATCGTCAAGGAATTCTTGTCACCACTGCCAATTTGCCTCTGTCTCTGCGCTTTGGTCCCCCATTACCCCAGAACCTTAACAAATATAATATGACATATTATATAACATTGTTTACAGTCTAAAAATGGGTCATCTTTAATGTGGAGTTGCTTATTCCAATTAAAAAAAGAAGTGGTGTCATTATTGCTTTTACTGGACAAATTTAATTTGCCACATAAACACATTACGGTATGATACAATAAACAAAATGGACCCCAAATTTAATAATGAAAACTGATTTGATACAAATCTGGCCCAGCTTGGGTAACATGTGTGCCATATCCGGGCCATACATTAATGTAGTGTCTGCTACTTTAGACCATTTCTCGCCCAAAACTGGTGGTTTATCCGGCAAGTGACTCCCTATTGAGTTTGGACCATTATTCAAAAAGACACTGGGGCGGATCCGTTTTACGAAGTTGGGCCAAAATTTGCAGTACATATCTGGTAGTGACGGGATCTGTCGTTCACTTGAGTAAACGAATCCATTCCGGTTCGTTCAGTAAAACGATTCGTTCAAACGAATCGTTCAACGAATCGTTCGCCCCCCTCATCTCCCTCCCCACCCAAATGAATCGTTCGGTTAGTGAACGGGAAGTGACGTTGCCGAACGAATCACCAAAGACCGCTTCACAGTATAACTGAACGGGAAGTGACATTGCTTGGTCCCTCCCTCTCTTGCACATTGACCACTCGTCGTAGTTTCAGAAATGAGTGACAGGCGATATCATTCTGCTCTCAGAGACAGCCTCGTCTCCCTCCCGCTGCTGCAAAAGTGAGGGAGAACTTCCGCGTCGTCTGTCCTAGTTCTATGGGCTCAAAGTCATGGCTCGTGCTTGCATTTCGAATTAGGACACGGTTAAACATTTTCCTTTTGAGGGGGAAGTCGGGGTTTGGGGTCGGGGGCGCACGGACTTTCTTTAGCATGATCTTGCTCACATATACAATGCTGCTGCTAACAGCCAACGCGGCATGCCTGCTGTCACGAAAATAAAAATAAATCGAAAGTTTAATTTCTAATTATGGAACGGCCAACACATCATATTAACCTCTCGCTCTGTTGTATTTTTGTTTTTTATTATTAAGATGATCGTTTTGAATTTTTGCACTGGTATTAATAAATAAAATAATCCGGTCAGCTCCCCTGTCGTCCCCGCATCTCAGATCGTCAAATGCTGACGAGAAATAATTGTTTGCTTTATGATTTCGCCTTTCTACTCTCATTAGTCTGTTAAGAAAAATGTAGACATATTGCGACATCTCCCGTGTCCGCGCGCTTTGTTTTTGGGGCGCTTGAGTAGCACATGATGGACGGATTGACATAATTTGTCAAACCAACCGACACCCTCTGACACGAAAAAAAAAAAAAAAAAAAACACTCGGAAAAAATTGACATGTATATACAGTTTCATTGCAAATCAGTATTATGGTGATCATACTAAATATTTTTTTTCTGTGCACATATGAGGTACATATCGCTGCCATGAAGCCTCCATATAGTGACAGTTCTCTGCCCGCTTCACTGCCGTCACGCGACCGCAGCTCAGGTTTTGCTTGCCTCGTAGCTACGCGTGTTTTAAATTACTGTAAATTTGATAGTATATCGTCATAGGCACAGTCCCGAGTCTGTTGAGAAAAGTAGAACACTAAACCATGCTCGCTAGATTTGTGTGGTGTTTTTGTCTTTTTGAGCAGCATTTGATAGGCTCCACGTTAACAAATATGTGACAAAGTCGTTTCCTTTCATTTTATGACTCGTTCACCGCATAGTCATTACTGGAAAGTCAAGTTAGCAGCAAGCTAGGTCAGGAACCGGAGGACCGAATCACTGAACGGGAAGTGACAAAACTCAGTCTTTCCCCCCTGCCTGCACGCTGGCTGCTTATTGGCCACACGTGGAAATGAGTGACATACGCCATGATTCTGTTTCCGCTCCCTCCCCTGCCCGCGATGAGGCTGGCGTCTGATTGGTCGTGTGCGATGTCAGAAGACGCTGCCGCTTGCTCAACGCCCTCCCACGCAGCGAACAAGCGCCACCAACTTCATAGAACGAATCAGTGCAGATGGTGATTAGTTCGGTCTCGTTCACCCAAACAATTCGTTCAAAAAGAACGAATCGTTCGCGACCGATACAACACTAAAGGCCGAGTTATACTTCCGCGTCAGACCTACGCCGTCAAGGAAGAATCGAGTTACGACCCTACGCCGTAGCCTGACGCGCACCTCTCGATTTTTGTAACCTTCGCGTCGCGTAGACGCGTTGACGTAGCGAAAACGGACTGTGATTGGTCCGCTCAGACTGTTGTTTCCGGGCGAAAACACCGCCATTGTAGAATAGAATCAAACATTATTTTCTACACGCAAAAATGCACCAAGCCGACGGGAGTATCATCGAAGAGCAAGTCTCGTCAAGAAATTATTATTGTGACTGCCAAATGGCAATGTCGGCGATCGAAAAAATAAATAAATGGAAGAACCACCGAGACGTGGGTCGTGGGACGTCGGAATCGAGTGGCCACACGAAGCGGTGACCCAGTCGGCCAAAAACTGCCAACTTTTTATCACTTTATGTCGTATTTTTGGTTGGTGCACTTCATCATTTACTGTGTACATATGTTTCAAGTATATGAAGAATAAAGCACAGATTTGGTGTCAAAAGAGTTGTTTTGATCTTTAATTTTCAATAACAGACAGTTCACACACACAATACATCATCACTGATTGAGAGTGCCTCGGTGCTTTTTATGATAACCTTAAAATCAAGCCTCCCAACGCAGTTTGGGAAGTTCCCTAGACGCCAGAAATCTGCTATGGCTTCCCACTGGCTGGTTGTAGGACACGGCAAACAAATCAGGCTGGAGGGCTTTGCAGACCTTGAACGCAGTGCTCGACGCCAGTTTGAAGCTAGCCGCCACAGCTAGCTCTCTCCACCCGAGTCTAAAACTCTCTGTGCGGCATCAAAAGTCGGCCAGACCGCCTCGAAACCGTCTTCTGCGTCGCCTGCCCGTCAACATTTGTATGTTCAATATTTATTCAGTGTTGATGAGCAGAATATTTACTTTCAAGAGTTCCATCTTGCATTGTTTATTTTTTCTCCGACTAGCGGAAGTAGTCAACAATCATGCCCCAAAACCGTACAAACATAACGCCACATCCCTCTAGTGGCTTGGCGGTGAATTACAGAGCAACGTGTTCCCTCACCGCAGAACTATCGAATGTCGAATGACGCCGTAGTCGCTACGCCGTCACCGCAACGCGGGAGTATAACTCAGGCTTAATATCTGGCCCGTGTCCGCTCCAGTTATATTTTGCTATCTGGGTATTTTGATCCTTTGCTGTTGTTGTCACAGTGAACACACAAATCTCCCATAGAGTTTTATTACAAAAGCATGCCTATTTTCAAGAAAATCTTTCAAATTTCCATTTTGAGCCGAGCCTAACTTTCAACAAAAGAAAGACTTCAACCTCAACTGGTAAACAGCCACACAGTTGCATTGATATCAGGCACAGAAAAAAGGATTACCTAAAATATTTTGATTTAATATTTTGTTTTTACTGTGATGAGAGACATGGATGACACAAGATAGTCTTACTTGCTGTGGTCCAATGATGTCTGGAAGGCTTTGTAATGGACACCTCTGTGGAACTTTCAACGAAGCGCAGTCTGGCCCCTGGACCTTCACAAGACCTCTGGGAGCCCTCCGTTGACTCCCTATTGTCTGCATAAGTGTGTGTGTGTGCAGGGGTGTGCAAGTACGTGAGTGTGTTTGTGTCTTTGGGTGCCTTTCAGGGTCCAGTGTGACTCCTCTTTGTCTCTGCTTGGCCCGCTGTCAGATTGTGTCTTTGTTATGACAGTTGAGCTACTTCTATACAGACTAAATCACCTCTCTCAGCTGTTCATTGACTGACCTAACCCTTGACAGCAAATACACACTCACATACGTATATCTATACAACACATGCTCTTCTACTTCACTGCACTCCTCTCTATTTTACTGCACCAAGTGAAAATGTCCATATCTTTCAAGAAGGAGAATAAAAGAGGTAGACAACAGGAGGATGAGAGGGTGGGCTAACAAAGCAAGGCAGGGGCAGGCCAAAGGGTATTTGACCTCTGAACTCTGTGTTGTTGGTGAGGCATTGGAAGCCAGAGGACACAACAACCTTAGCTAATGAGTTACTACACGCTAGGTACAACACACAAATAGGCAGAATGGGAGTAAGGGGTCCAGTTTAAAGCTGATTAATTTGGGTGACAGCAACCAAGTCGCTGCTGTCAAGCAGTAAAATAACTATTTGAGTGGTATTCTAAGCGCCACAAGCATTGAAGCATCAGGTTACATCCTTGAGTTCAGTCAGTTCCAAAATCTTATTTCTATTATTATCTTTTGATACTGTTTTGATGAATCAGGCATTTTATATCATTTTATTTAATCAATGCCAATTGTGAAAATAAAATCAATTGTCTAGAAATATTCCCTGTTCCTACTGTACAGTGGGCGTTGAGTCTTAAACTACTAAACAAACATTTTAATGCAAAGTTAATAAATGCCAACGTGAAACAATTATTCTGCAATAAATATAAGTTACAGGCTTATTAAAGTGGCATAAAACTACCTTTAATTTTTCTTTAAAAAATAATAAATTCCAAAATATGTCATTTAAAAATGGCTGTGTGTAAAATGGAATTTCTTAAATTCGTAACATTTTTTAGATGTTTAGGTACTCCACTTTAGGTAATTTATTTCACATTTTCACTATAGCCATAGCTGTACCAAAGCACTGCACAGGGTCAGGGCAATGAAACGTGTATACTTTCTTTGAAGGCGTTGGTTTGCATAGGGACGGTAGGGACATAACACTACCAACTTTTCAAGATGCTCAAATTGTCCCCACCAATTTTTAAGCAACCTTGTATGCATTATGTAATGAGTTCAGTTATATGTGTAATTTAAATTGTCTTCCTATATGTTGTAAGGATAGATTATTTTCATTATGTTCAGACTTACATTTATGCCTTTTTACTTGCTGAATGTGCCAATTCATTTCCCCCCCTCTCTGAATGCATGTTTGATTGGCGGATGATTTGCCCCCAACCCCCCCAACACACACAGACACGCACAGTCACACAGCCCTGACAGTCTTTTTGGCCAGCAGCAGCTACTGCAAGTAATGTAAAAATACATCATTGTTGTGAAGGCGGGAGAAACACCTCTAATTTAGCTACTGAAAGTCCAACCTCCATCAGAGTTAGCATAAAATTAAACTGAGTGAACCTGATAACCTGCAAAACTACTGCGGTCAGGACAGCCTTTACAAGGAACAACGAAGTCAAGCTAGCCGTCCCTCATTTGGATCATTGTTTGCATTATGTGCATTACAGTAATGCAACGCGATGGCTTCAGAGTGCAACAAGTCCCGTTATTGAAAAAAAAACTGGGAGCTTTCCAAAATGGGTCCACTTCAGGGGGGACACAGACATGAACATTAACTGACATGAGAAAAAAAAAATCTATGAAATGAAATCACGCAGAATTTCATGAGAGTACTTTGGTTCGAGTCTTGGGGTAGTCTAGTATGCCTCAGATGTAGATCAGTCCTTGGATGTCTTGATATGTTATATCGTCCCTTGCAATGTTGACACTAAACCTAAGCCCTTGCTTTCTTTCCAATATGAGATACATGTCTCTTCCGACTTTATCGATAATACCACCACCTGCTCACCAAAAATATAATTGGCTAATTTTATTATATAATTTTATCATATCAAATAATATCAAATCACATCATGTCATGTAATATCACTTCGTATCCTATTCTATCCTAGCCTTGCCTGGCGTAGCCTGGTGTAGCCTATCATATCACATCTATTGTTTCTGCGTCCATTTGCCAAAACACGTCATTGGATTTAGCATCTAAGGCTGTGCTGTTTTTGTCCCTTTGCCCCGAATTAAAATAAATTAAACATTCAATTGGCCTATTTGTCTTCTAAAGCCTCCTGTTTTGCATTTTTTGTCATGTCATATGTGAATATATATATTGTGTATGACAATAAAAATCTATGAATCTTTCAATGTATTTATTTTTTATTGTAACATGATGCAGCAAATATACCACACTCAGAACGTAAAGTTTGCCATGCAAAAGAGACAAAGACTAATACTAGTAAAGGGGTCAGAAAGTGAAAGAGGAAGAGACTTGTCAGAATTGACATAACTCTTACATGTATTCACATATTGTTTATGTGTACATGTGAATGTGTATTTGTGTTTGTGTGTCTTGCAGGAAAGTAAATGTTAGAGGTCTGAGAAGCATTGGTGTTACCAGGGTGATGGCTCAGGAGGGCAAACCAGCAGCAATATAAAACCTGTGCTTTACCAGAATGCCTTTGTGCCGGCTATGTGTGCCAGATCCTGTTGTCGTGGTGATGAGAGGTCGATAGGGTAACACATCCGGGCTCAGAACTTTTCTCTCATGACCCCTTCATTTCTTCAGTCTTTATCTGTCGCACACAATCATACACAGATGCTTCTTTCGGTGTTACATTATGAGGTTACAATATAAGATATGAATGAATCCTATTTCATCCAAAAGTGTTATAATTGGCCAATTATTTGATCCAGTAAAGTAAATAATGAAACTTATTTATTTTTTTTGTAGAATCTGATCTTTTTTTTTTTTTTAACAAGCAATTGCAAGCATATTTTGCAGTCGATTTAAAAAAACAAAAAAACAAAAACCCGAACATTTGGTTTCGACATCAAAAGAGGAATATGAGACACAATTTTGCCATTATCAAATTTGATTTTCAGGACTTTGCATCTAGTTCTGATAGATTCCGTAACCTAGAAGAAAACATTGTAACTTTTTTTGATAGTCCCTTACAAAAGTCTCATATTGCTACATATTTTTTTATAATCCTACACTATACCCTATTTGGTCAGCGCTGACACATAAGATCATTATGTTAACCCTAAATATTAACAGATAAAACATGCTATAGTTTACAATAGCAATCCCTATTATTAGAGATAGAAAGCAATGAATTATTAAAGCAACGTTCTCAATGGACACGAAAGCATATTGTATTGAATGCGCAGAAAATAGCGGGCAGTGAAATAATAATATAATAGTAATAGTTGTCTAATATGGGGTTTACCTTGGCTGCGATGAATAGAACAACACACAGCTGGATAACCAACAATACCCAAAATTACCAATTAACAAGGAATCCACTTTAAAAATGTCAAAAACCTGGAAAATTGGACATGTTGTGTATATAACCAGTGCAAAGAAGTGTGTTGAGTTCAAGGAATATCTTGATTTAGCTGACTATTGCAGACTGTGGCCCTCACGTAGCAACAGGTGAACGCCAAGGTGATTAAAAAAATAAATAAAATTTAAAAAATTAAAAAAAAGATTACAGCATTTTTTACCCTATTGTTGAGTCTTGAGGTATTTACTCAGCAGTCAAGTCGAGTTTTAAGTCTCAGACCCTCCCAAACAAAGCGAGTCAAGTCCGACTCTTAGTTATTTTTATGTCAAGTCCGAGTTGGGTTGTAAGGCATTAAATTTGCGACTTGAGTCAATTTGAGTCGGCGAACCAATGAATTCAATGATATCAAATTCACTATCAATCAATCAATAGATAGTATATATCCGCAGTAGACTATTTATTCAGTGTTTATTTGCTGTTAATCTATTAGGAATGTTTCCAAATGATGAGCATTAGTTAGCGTAACATAATATGATGTTCTTTATGGGTACATAAATTCATTCCATATTGATTGATAATAAATACATGTTTCCAAAAAAAAAAAAAAAAATCAACATTCCTGAAAATAATCAACCATAGTAGCAACTGAAATAGCCTAGCTATGCTCCTATCAATGCAAGATGTATGAAGGTAAATATAAATATAGCCTATATGTTATCAATATACAAGACCATAATAACATACCAAATCAAGCTCAGGGAATGTTTCAGGTACAAATAATTGTGACGAAGGCTCTTCTGGGATCTTATATTCCGTTTGTGGCGGTCCCCTGTAGCATGCTGTTTTACCCTTCTGTGAGATGCTGCAAAAACTTTCCTACCTGCCTTGCAGTTCGCTTTATAATCATCATCAGTTACTCTATCGAGCCATGGGTTCCCCTCTTCCCACTCCATTGTATTTTTTGGAGAAGTTTCCCCTTTTGAGGATGAGTTGGGGTGTCCTGAGCTTCTGCTGCTGAAGAAGACATTTTTGTTTTGAAAACGCGCAGGGAGGTGCACTGAACAGAGCGAGCGAGGTTAAGTAGGCAATGAACCTGGAAGTGGAGCGCAGTGCAGGGCAGACAGCAGCGGGCAGGCAGATAACTATCTTGCTGTCTTTAATATCTCCTGCCCTTTTTGTTCATTATTGTTGGCTCAGTGGTCACTCATGAGCGCAGGAGGTGTTTGTTTATGTGTGACAGACGTGCATGGGCTGGGCGCACCGCCGCCCGCCACTCCTCGCCACCGGAGCCACGGGTCGCACGGAGTCGCCCCATGGGACAATTGTGAAATACGTAATATTTGTTCAATACGGAACACAACTTTTAATTCCCAATTACGGAACGATTCCGTATTTTAAGGGACGGGTGGCGAGCCTAGTCTTGGGCACTCTACTGGAGCAGTAGAATTCAATTATGCTCCAAATGAGTAGGTCTGAGGTTCATACATAAGGCGACCTGAATAATAAGGTGCGCTGTCATTTTTTGTTGTTGTTGTTGTTGGGGGGCGGGGGGAGGGGGGGTATCTTTGCCTGATAATAAAAAAATTACAGTAATATATTTCAACATTTTCTGACATTCACTGTTATGATTTCTCTATCAAGTTAGATTTTTCTAATGAAAAAGGCAAAACATGCGTCTGTTTATCATCAATTTATCACACTTAATGTATTGAATGTAAAGGCACAAAGCTTTGATTCACCTATATTTCGAAGTTAAAAAACATTATTTAAGATGAACCAAGACATAGAAATTCATTTAAATGATTTGAGCTAATGTGAAAAACCATTTCAAATGGACACCCCACAGTATCGCAGTTGACTTTGGTCTATCTTGGTCACAGTTATGAACTCCTGAGGTACCTATCAGTCCACATCTGTGTGCACATTGTACATTTTAGGACTTTTTCCCCTAAGAGTTAAGACTACTTGTATGATTAAGTATTGAATTTCTTTCTTGAGCTGCTCATTAGTGGCCTGCTTTACTCACTTACGTCCTCTGTTGGCCAATCTGCGGTACAGCTGGTGTTGGTTACTACACACAATACAGATTTTATACCCTAAAAATCATACGTAATTAGGTTGAAAAATATATAGGTAATATATTTTTTTATTTTAAAATATCAATTAATCAATATACACTGCCATTTCCTGAGCTATAGTGTATGTAAAATTGGTTCAGTGATGTTCACAAAGTGGAAAGTGTGGATCAGTCACATGGCACGAAGTGGTTTTTGGACTTTTATTTTATAAAGTACAGAATTAGAAACCCTAGATTGACATAAGAGTTTTATGGTGGGTATGTGCCGTTTTGTATGTGGCAGCCAGTTGTGCGGCTACAACCGCTCATCTCAGCGGGTTGTATCTTAGCTCCCTCCCGAAACCGAGCAAGTGAAATGATATAAGCCAACACAAATACGAATGCAAATATGTAGTGAAGTGTCAGCTACATTCATCTGTATTTGCTTAAATACTGAAAATGGGTTATTCAATCTTATGTGGACATGAGAAAATTCAGCACGGAAAATAATTTTCCCCATATGGAACCCTAAAATGAGTATTATTATTATTTTTTTGTTATAAACATTTTCAATGGAAAAATACATCTGTGATTAAATCATCATTTTGAATAGACATTGAATCTTACTTTGACTACATTAAATTACATATTAGATTTAAAAAATTTGATTATTTCTGTAAATGTTCCGTATGCTTGACAGGCAACCAATTCGGGATTTTGCCTGAAGTCAAGTGGTATTGGCTCCGGCTCCCAGCAGAGGTGATTGCATAATTTTATGGGGCCCACTATCATGCCGGTCTACTTGAAGTTGCTCGCTAAAATCTGTACCAAAATTAAAAATGTTAAAAATGTAAAAAAAACCACTGTTGAACTCATCCATCCATTCTCTCTACCACTTTTCCTCTCAAGGGTTATGGGTATGCTTGAGCCCAGGTACATACCTTTGGGTTAGAGGCCTTGAACTGGTTGCCAACCACTCGCAGAGCAAATACACACAAACATACAACCATTAACACTTAAATTCGCACCTGAGGAGTTTGAACTCTTCATTTGACATACAATGCATAATTTTGGAATGCGGGAAGAAACCAGGTCGGATCGTGGGGCAGCAACTTTTGAACGGACACCCAGACTTCCCTTTCCCCAACATCTTCATCCAGCTCTTCCAGGAGTACACCAAGGTGTTCCTAGCATCACAGTGAGATATAATCTCCCCAACAGGTCCTGGGTCGACCGGGGCCTCCTTTCAGTGGGCATGCCCAGGGTGCCCTAATCAGGAATGTGCTCAGGGGGGATCCTAATAAAATGCCCAAGTCAATTCATTTGGCAAATCTTGATGCAGAGCAGCAGCAGCAGCTCTACTCTGACTGTCTCCTGAAACACCATGCTTCTCACCCTATCTCTAAGGAAAAGCCCGTACACCCAGCGGAGGAAATCATTTCCGCTTCTTGTATTTGGAATCAGAAAACCCATAGATCGAGACCATAAGTGACAACAGGAAAGTAGTTCAACCGGTAAATAAAGTTCTGCCTTTCGGCTCAGCTCCTTCTCTACCACAGTGGGCAGATACAGTCCACATCACTGCAGACACCTCACCAATCCACCAGTTAATCTCCCACTTCCTTCTTTCCTCACTTTTAAACAACAACATTTCAGCTGAACATACACTGGCATGTAAAAGTTTGGGCAACATGGGTGCCCAAACATTTTAATGCCACTGCAATTTAGGAGTAAAATGTAACAATCAGATGTAACTTTTTAATAGATCCCTCAATTGGCAAATGTTGGTGTAGGGTAAAAAAATATGTATATACACAGAAGAAGTTGAACACACAATGGACCCCTTAGAACAATGTAGACATGATAACAATGGGGAAATGCAGAAGTTTCAATTGACCATCCACCTGAGGTGTTACGACTGCAGTTGTGAGGATTTATTTGTACAGTCAGTATAGTTTTCATAATCAACCAACCACTTCTGAGACAAGATGTCCTCACCAGCAAAATATGAGAATGCAAGGGCGTAGTTTTGGTCTCAACATTGGTAGGGATGATAGAACAGCATAATCTTAATGTACACTTTTTGCTGGGGACAGGAAATTAATAGGACAAAAGTGATTCGGTGAATGCGGGTCAGGGCTACATTTCTCACGAATATTACCTAGGGTTAGGGTTAGGGTTAGGGTTAGCCTAACCTAACCTAACATAACCTAATTAATTGATAGGCTAAATAATCAATGCAAAATAAGTCTGTATTGACTTATGCTAACTATCATATGTATTGGTTCAGGTGATAAACCGTTCGATTCAAACCTTTGTTTTCAAAAACTACTAAGGAAACATTTTGAAAACATAAATGTCTGGATTATATTAGCAAATGTAAATTGCAATATTTGAACATAACTTTCAAATTACATGAACATACACAATAAATACAGGAATGCAAAAAAAAATAAACATTTGTCTCGAGACCACTCAACATTGTCTGTCTAAATAAATTAATTCAATATAACTAAAAAAAAAAACAAAAAACAAAACTTCTTAGTCAGGAAATAACAAAAATAAAGAAAAATGGAGCCTTCCTTCAGATAAAACAATACTGCATTTTTTGTCCACAAGCACAGCCAAACTCAATGAAAATGAAAGCTCCTTTGGGCTGCTTTAAGGCCACATAAATAAAATAAAAATGAAAATTGGGGAGAAGGGAGTAATCCTCAGTTCACTACATTTCTAACAGTTTAAGGAGAAAACACATACAGCAGGACACTTCTCTATAAGCAGCTTCCTATTCGAGTTTTGCAGGTTAGCAAATTCACACAGTTTAATGTTAAGCAAACTCAGGTTGAATTTTCAGGAGCAAAATTTGTGGCGTGTTCCCCACCTCCACAACATTGACGTCTTTATACATTACGTAAAGTAGCTGCTGGTGCTGTTGGCTGAAAAAAAATCTAATATCCCTCCTCTTTGATGGGGGTGGAGGAGGCGGCATGTCATCAATATATTGTTTAAGTGATCAACCAATCAAACATGCGTTTGAAGGGGAAAAAATGGACTGGCACATTCAGCAAGTGAAAAGTGGTAAATGTAAGTCTGAACATAATGAAAATAATTCACTTAATAATAGTAGGGTCAATTCTACCCTTATGGCATGGGAATACAATCTAAATGACCTATATAACTGAAGTCATTATATAATGCAAATAAGGTTGCTTAAATATTGGTGGGGACAATTTGATCATCCTAAAAAGTTGGTAGTGTTATGTCCCTAGTGTCCCTATGCAAACCTACGCCCTTGTATTCGTGACATTTACTTTGCTTTTTCTTTTTATTGTCACTTAAATTATTAAGTCACTGGCATACACCTGTGTTTGGTCAGTGCAACTTGTTGCCATATCCTAAAAGGAACATGTTGTTCATGTTTGTCGGTCATTTCATCTACTCTCATAATGAAAACTAGGATTAATTAGACCATTTAGTCTTAAATCATTTGCTTTTTAATTATTACGACAACTCTGTTCTCCATCATGCTATTCTTTCTTGCCTGTATCACTTGGGGCACACTGATTAAGTCCTCATGGTTGTGACACACCATGACTGTCTTCCCAGAAATGTTTCCATCAATCAGTGGTGTCCCTCACATTTGTCATGTTATTTGGGATTTAGGGTTCGAACACAGACATTTTGCAGTCAAGCTTTAAATAGCCTGTTGACCGCAGAAAATTTGGTTGAGTGTGTGACAGAAACCTAGAGGTGCTGCCAAGAAGTGGTTGGGGTGCGTATGTGCGTGTGTGTGTGTGTGTGTGTGGGGGGGGGGGGGGTTAGAGAGAGAGAGCGAGGGAGAGCATGCATGTGTGTTTATGTGAGTGTTGGAGAGGAGTGGGGATAGCTGGGGAGGGCATTGGTGAATGGCTGTGCTATTGCATCCTCCCAGGAGACCTCTAAAACACATAGTCCCGTCGACACACACTCACACACGCGCAAAGACGCACTCACGCTGCCTCATGAACCCGCCTCCCTCATCCCCCTAAAACTCCCATCCATGCCATACCTCCACATCCTTGCACCGCCCCTCAACTAAAGTCAGCACACACGCTCTCTTCTCTGTCAGACGCACCAAAACACCGGAGTGTGTGTGTTCATGTGGGTAGAAGTAATTGCGCGTGCATGGTCCTTGGGAGCATTCGTTCAGGGGCCTGATGCAGGATAGCAAGGAACTCTTCAATGCATGATTGTCCATTATGATTGCTCTCTAATTGGGGTAATTAATGCAAAATTTAGACTGTATTTTCTGCGAACATCCCATCTCCTCCTCCATCCCTTGAGGGAGTGGGAGCGCGCAACGAGGGACGTACGTTACGGGAGAATTGGGCGGACGCGCCGTGAAGCTGCGCGCCTATTAGGCCGTGGCCGGAGTGCTGGATGCGAATGCGATGGATTAGCAGCAGTCTGGTCCGAACCGTGCCACCGTTTCCCTCTCCATCTCTTCATCACGGGATTATTTCCACTCTTGACGAACTTCTCCTCTCAACCGAGCTGAGATGACAGAGGAGTGTGTGCTGCGATGTGTGCTGATGCTCTGCTGTGTGCTCCTCTCGGCCAATGCCAGCAACTGGTTGTAAGTTCAACTCCTGTATTTTTTTTTATGCCTCAGCGTTTCCCATTAAATGTCAAATTTTAAAAAATACATAAATAAATAAATAATATATATGTATGATTTATGTTCTGCGTCGTCGTAGTTTCACAAAACTTCATTTTCATCCTCCTTCAACCAGCTCGGGTTAATTTTTAAACAAATACTCAGTCACACCTAACAGAGACTTAATAAATCATTAAATTCACTGCATGCGCCCACACCCGCAGCAAAAATAAATAAATAAGAAAGTGACATGTCAACAATGACTAGCCTTTTTCCTGCAACAATATGAAACTGGATTATTAAAATAATTGCCCGCATAGATGAATGGAGGAAACAGGTCTCTTGCAACACACCAATTATCCGATTTACAGATGTTGAGGACATATGCATGAGATCAGAGATAATTAAATCCACAAATCCCCGACATTATGTAAAAAAGCACTTTTTCACTTGTGGGGATGGACATAATTAAGAGAAACTATATATATGTGCTTTTATTATGTAAATTTAGTGTATTATCAGAATGCGGAAAGGGGATATTCTAACAATTCTGTGAAATCTGATGTAATTAGTGATTTAAAGTGATAGGAAATAACGCTGTGGATGTCATCTCAAATTCAACAAAAGGACACCAATAATGTACCAAAATAAGGAATGCATTATTTGTATGAGCCTTGTGCAATTGCAGCTGAGCTGCCTTCTCCTGCAAACTGGCTGCTCTAGTCGCATGTGTGTGCCTGCTCTCCGCGCAGTCCGTGGGAGGTGGATGGGATGGTTTGGTGGGTTTGCATTCCTCCGCACAATCTTCGCTCCTTTTTTTAAAATAACATCTAGCGCTGCCATTTCACACCTTTTATCTACCAACACATTTAAAAGAACCTTTTTATTTAATTCCACAAAACCTGTTTTAGATCATTGTATTTTCCTGTAATTTGCAATTAATAATTCCTATATGTAAATGCCCTTTATTCTCCTATATTAACATTTAAAAGACATGAAATTGCAAGATTCACTATAAGAAGCCATTTGAAAGCTTGCCAAACACCTTGAACTCTGTCACGGAGTGCAGCGTAATTGTGCTGTTTGTGACTAAAGGCGTGGTGACAGTAGGCATGTACAGGCAGGTTTGCGGAGCTGCCAGTCCGCTCAGTGGGATTGCTCCGCAGGGATTGCAGTGTGGACTGTACAGGCACACGCGGAAGCTTCACTTTGACCTCCACACAGAAGGTATAGGAGAGTCTGGTATACAAGGTTTGGAAGGGTGCGCAATGAACTATTACTCATGGCGTTAAAGATAAATTGCAGATACTTGGTCATCATTTGATTATTTTTTATATTTTATCTATATTATTCTGTTAGTTTTTTTTTCCTCACTAAACAAAAATAAACCTGTTAAGGTTACATTAAATCGAGTATACCCGTAAAATTTAGAGTAATCATAATGACCATTCAATTCCTCAATCAATGTTATGGAAAATTAGGGATTATTATTCGAATGGGTTAGATTTGACTATCAATTGACTAAATATCATTATTTCACCTTGAAATTATCTAACATTCACTAAAGTGACCAAGTTAGGGCGCCCATGCATGTTATAGGACAATTTTGAGATTAACCACGTGAAGTTAATTAAAAGGAAACAAATTATGAATCGGAATCTCAGAACGACATTCCCTAAATACCAGATTTAAATATATATTGTTTTTATGGGATAGTTGCATCAGGGATAAAACAATCCAGAAACCTACCATGTGTTTCCACTTCCCACCACATTTACACGTTACCAAACATGCACCTGTTGGTCTATTATTATTTATTTTATTATTTATTTATTTATAACTGAAAATAATGATCATGCTAAGAAATTTAGGGATCAAAAGTCATCCAATGGAAAATTTGGAGCTTGTAAAGGTTTAACAATCTTATCATAGTGGGATATACAAATAGTTGTTTCAGATATATATATTTTTTTAATCATTTGGTGGACCGACGACATGCAACACAATGGTTTACAGTGATCCCTCGTTTTTCGTGGTTAAGGGGGACCAGAACCCACCCCGATAAGTGAAAATCCGCAAAGTAGTGACACCCCCCCCACACCATTTTTTTTTTTAAACCTCTCCTGTTCAGCTCTATGGATACAGGATAAAAAAAAAAATTGCTTATACAATACATACGGTATATATAATTTTTGTGTATACAGTACAGTAGTTTGAAACATGTAAATTCAATATTAATGTATGTAAACACAGTAACATGCATCAGATGAATAAAATGTACTTACCACACAGATGATCTTGATAAATGACGAAAAAACTGCAGAGCGATGGAGATGAAGTAGATAAAGATGATTTTTTTTCCCCGACAGTCCGATATCCACACTGTTAGTTCATTTTCCATTTTTACAATCCTCTTGTTGAGAGGAGTCACAACTTGCTTAGTGTCCATGGAAAGCAACATTGAGGCCATCTTACGGATTTTCGCTTCGTCTTTTTTTACAAACGGTTGATTCATTTAGTCCATAATAACGTGCAACAGCTTTGGCCAGCTTTAAGCATTACCATGTCCAACGATGGAACATTCTCGTGCACTGTCATCATTTTCCTTTTCTTCTTGGGTTCGCTAGAGCAATTAGCAGGTGGACGACGTTTTTGAGCCATTTTCAACGACCAACGTGACAAGCACAATAAGGCGAGCAAGAGCGTTCCCCTTCAATAGCAGCCAGGTTAAACGTCTCGGCCAATCAGCTTGCGATATTCCTGAGTGATGCTGGCCAGCGAATTAGAGTGGTGGATTTTCAGTTGGGCGGGCTCTCCTTGCCTTCTGCAAGCAAACGGGGAACTTTTACACCTTATTTATAATTATATATATATTAGCATATATAAATATTAGGGTTGTTCTGATCATGTTTTTTTGCTCCCGATCCGATCCCGATCATTTTAGTTTGAGTATTCACCGATCCCGATATTTCCCGAGCCGATTGCTTTTTTTTGCTCCCGATTCAATTCCAGTCATTCCCGATATTTTTTCCCGATCATATACATTTTGGCAACGCATTAAGAAAAAAATGAATACAACTCGGATGAATATATACATTCAACATACAGTACATACTGTAAGTACTGTATTTGTTTATTATGACAATAAATCCTCAAGATGGCATTTACATTATTAACATTCTTTCTGTGAGAGGGATCCACGGGTAGAAAGACTTGTAATTCTTGTAAAGGATAAATGTGACTTTGTATATTGTGACTAAATATTGCCATCTAGTGTATTTGTTGAGCTTTCAGTAAATGATACTGTAGCCATGCCCAAATGCATGATGGGAAGTGCAACCATGACTGTGCGTAGTGCTACCAATTGACATATCTTCTCGCGTTGGAAAATAACATAGGGTGTTAAGAAAATAATCAATTATAACCTTGCTTCCCCACATTGCTTCCCACGATATTTCCAATCGTAGGGAGAGGGATTGTAAAGCTTTAGCCAATTAAAAAAGGCTTCAAAGGCTGCTAAAATTCACTCTACTCATTATACGCTGTCTATTAGCTCTCTATATAGGTAAAACGGCGCCATTACAGATGGAGCGCGACAATGAGTGAGTGGGTTGTACAGCGCATGCATTAATTGCGTTAAATATTTTAACGTGATACATTTTTTAAAAAATTGTTTACCGCCATTATCGGGATAAATTTGATAACCCTACCTTAAACCTAAACTAAAGACTCTGGATGAGTGTTACATATTATGTCTGTAACGTTAAATACAATTAAAAAACAATTTAATTTAAAAAAAAAAATATATATATATATATAATAAAAAAAGGCATGTCCGATAATTTTTTGCCGATTCCGATAATTTGAAAATTACGTGATCGGACCCGATCGATCAGCCGATCGATCGGGACGTATATACATATATATATATACTTTTTTTTTTTTTTTTTTGCTTAAAAAAACATGCAATAGACTGAGGGCGTGAAATTCGAAGAGCGAAGTAGCAAGGGATCACTGCATATTAAATTTGTCTCAAAGTTCTGAGGGTCTGGGCTTAAATCCCATCCCTGTCCTTTCGCCAGCATCTTCTAGTTGTGCTTGTGTAAGTATTACATGTGTGTATCTGGTTTCTTCCCATAACTCCCAAAGCAAAATCAGACTGAGCAGGTGTGCCTAATGATGTGGTGTGATAGTATTTTCTGTAATTATCAAAATGATGAAGCAATAGATAAGATGTCTCTGTCTTCATGTATTGTTTTGTCCTATTGTGCGTCTTTGTCATTTTAGTTGTCTACTTGCAATTTAGCAACATATAATACCTTTAAAATTATATGTTGTATTACATTAAATGCAGTCCGCACCTCATTTCTTAAATTACTATAATAACTGATAAATTATTGCAAAATTTCTTTAAAAGCCATGCCGTTGTTAATGAATTCTATATTAATGCACACTTAGTAATAAAGATGTAACCTACAGAAACTATGGTTGTGTGTCAGTGAGCTTGTGATGTGCATTGGGATTTGGAGAATGTACTGGCAGAAGAGATCACTCAAAAATGCAATGATTTACTATGGAAGAAATTTGGTTGTTTTTACAGTAGTAGTGTAAATGTTGGGTGGACTTGGCCAAGTGTAGGTAACAACTGTGACGAAAAAGAATTTGGACCTGTGGGGGCCTCATTTCTGTCTTGCGGGAGTCTTCAAGTCATATACAATTGCTGGTCAGGGCTACATAGTAAAGAAAATGCTATGGGATAGAGAGGTAAAACAATATCCTGTCCCTTAAGGTCTCATTTCATATAGAGGGCAAAACGTACTCTGAGAGGCCCGTTTAGAAGTAGCTCAAGTACATGATATCCCCCAAAATTATTTTAGCTTTTAAAAATGTGAGGTTGTATGTCATAAATAATCCGTGATGAATTATTTTTCCGTTATCCTCCTTGGTGATGCACTTGACTGAAAGATGGTCTATGGAAAATGTATTTGCAAGCACAAGGCTTACAGTACAGTGGATAGAAAAAGCCTACACAACCTTGCTCAATTGCCAAGTTTTTATGATATTATTTTTTTTGTCAAAATAAATCATTTCAGTGTCATAAATATAAATAGTTGGGTAGCAGGCTTTGGGTTTGAACCGGAACTTGGGCCTCAGTCAAGGTGGAGGGAATTATGAACAGTTTAAGAGTGTTCGAACAAAACATTCAGCCCACTAGTCCAGTTAAACTCTTTGGAGGGGTTAAAAATATGCAATTTAACTGTTGACAGTTTTGTACCAACTCCTATTTAACATTGTCGTGTATGTGATTGGTCCATTTTCAACAATTGCCAGAATATGCAGGTGTGTACATTTGTTCAACGACATGAGCTGAGATGCTTATTTTTACTTCCCTTCTCTAAAAGGTCTCCCTATTTTGGTTGAGTTCTACAGACATTGGTCAATCTCATTTTTAATACAACAAAAACCTGGCATTTGAACAGGTTGTGTCCACTATTTTTTTTTTTTTAATTTCCACTGGAGGTTCTACACAATAAATTTGATCAGCATCATTTTCAAATATGTACTACTCTCACACGCGAGTAAGAGTGCATGTACACACGAAGAAGAACATATTTGCGCACACGAAGAAGAGCACACATGTACACACGGGGAAGAGGGCATGCGCACACATGAAGTCGCGCAGCTAAGTGAGAGAGAGGGGAAAGAAAGGCACATTTGTTGCTTGTGAAGCATCCACAGAGGCAACACCTGTATATAACACCTTTTGTACTGTTTATTGTGCATTTTCAATTGTGGTCGAATAAGTGGGGCGAGTTTATGTGATTGTTTTTGATGATGTGCGGATGCTAACTGATACATGCTAATCGTCTGTGTGAATTGTTATTGCTGTATCAGCAGCTAGTTATAAAAGCAAATATGAAATGCTGTTATTTAAAATGAACATGATTTAAATTCATTTTATATTTTAGTTTCATTCTGTAAGTGTTGATGTCATGAGCAGCTGAATGAAGTCAGCAAACCACACGGATGCCTGACATTGTCGTTTTGGAGCTTAGCTTGCTGTCTAGCTCGGACCTAGCTCCAACGTCGTGGTGAGGATGGTACAATGATGTATAATACATGTTTTTGGATTGTTATTTTGAGATTTGGGGGGTATTTAGGGAGTATTTCAAGGGTTAATTCCAACTTATGCGGAAATTCGGGAACTTGTTCGTGACCCGGGGACTACCTGTATATATATACATTTTGACACTGCATGTGTTCAATCCTTGGTTCAAGTTCAGTTGTCGTTGAAACTTTTGAAAGCTTAAATTTGAAGAAATTCTAAATATCCATCTTGGCTCCTCAGATGTAGTTTTGGCTTAGCAAAGCAAAGGCGCGTCTTTATGGTGCTAGTCACTTGATCTGTTAAAAATAATAATAATAATAATAATTTTGACACAATATGAAATACCATGTAGGACTATTGTTCATTTTATTCATTTTTTTTTTTTTAAATTGGTTTACAACTTTTATAGTCAACATTTTAATGGCAAGGTCTTTATTTTAAAGGGGAAGCGAATTCCATGCAGTTTGTCAGTTATTTGTTAGTTTCAGGGCTCCAGAGTGGCTAAGCTAGCACGAGTCAATGGTGCCTGCGTAGCATGCCAATTAAAAAATGATATTAATAGATCCAACATAGGCAAATAAAGTTAAAATGCAGATAGTTAAACGAAATGCCCATGTGGCCAAAACAATGTCACACCAAACTGCTGTAATTCAACTCATTCTGCAGCAGTATTTTTTCTCGTGCTTAGTCTGCCGGGGAGTCCCTTTCGTTCGCACAAAAAAAAAAAAAAAAAAATCTGCGGTGAAATAACCGATTTGATAGCACTCCTTCCTGCTTGCCTAGACAGCCTGTTCCTTGCGGAGCTGCTGGATTACAAATGTTGCTGTTCATTATTGTCATATATACATACACATGTCAATTATTGAAATGTAATGGTAAGTTGTAATAACTTTATCCTGAAAACACAGCCAACACTATTGATGGCATGGGGCATTGGTGATTCTCATCCTTGCGTATGTTGTTTTTTATTGATATGCTAAGCAGGCATCATTGACTCAGGCTAGCTTAGCCACTCTGGAGCCCTGAAACCAACACACAACTAATAAATTGTATGGAATTTGTTGAAACCAACTCAACCAACTAATTAAACCCCCGCTAACTCGAAGATTAAGTCTTATGTCAGAAATTCTGAACTTCCCCTCTAAATTAATCCATAGGAAAGTCAATTACTGTATATGCAATGACATTTTTCGGCCACCGAGCGAGGCACTGCCCCACTGCCCCCCTTCCATCTCCACCTATGATGTTGTAAACAATATGGACTGCAAGCAATGAGCACGAAAGGCATTTTTAATATACATCATATTCAACAGTATATTATCTTTATCGATTGTCATCTTGTCCGTTTCTGATGTCTATAAAATATTACATGAAAAAAGCGTGAAATGAAAATAAAGAAACAGTACTGCATTTTGAAAAAGAAATATGCTGTACATGCTACAATAACCTAGCATGTAACACACCCTACCGTACCGTAGTATCTACTGTAGATTTACTTATGTTTGTGAAAAGTTTGGGAAGATCACAAGGAAATGTGCCCCCCTTACCATCAAAAGTTGGAGTTTGTCCTTGAAAGAGTGCCTGCTGTCTGTAGCTACAGTATTTGGTCATCACAACCTGGTTTATTGCACATGGTTGTGTAAAAGTGAGTGATGCTCAAAACAGAGACAGGAAATTGATCAACATTACTTTTAAATACTTCAGGGATTTGAGTGACACATCAAAATCTTAGCGTCCATTAGCTCCATTTTCAGGTCATTTGTCACATGGATTATCACTACATTTCTCTGTTGTTTCATTTATTTATTTATTTATTCAGAAAATTAACCTTTATGATATACATGTGTTAATGCTATTGATCATAGGCAGCTCCTCCCGGTCAAAATAGATTCAATGTCAATTGCTCTTAATAGATTGTTTTGAAACAGGGGAGGGTAGAGTAGCCAAAAATTGTACTCAAGTAAGAGTCGCGTTCAAAATAATATTAGTCAAGTAAAAGTCAAAGTAGTCATCCAAAAAATGTACTCAAGTACAAGTAAAAAAGTATTTGGTGAAAAAAATACTCAAGTAATGAGTAACATTGTGAGAAACCTGCCACACACACACAAAAACTACAAGTGTACTGACTGCTTTACGGCATACATCACTTCCCCCATTCCCCATTCATAAAAAAGACGGAAGTCGATACTAACGCTTTCCCGCGAATTCTGCAAAAATGGCAGAGCAACAAAAGAGACAAAAATTATTGTCTGAAGAGGGAAAAAAAAAGCCCGGCTTTCACTCGCTGGCGTGACGTCAAACTTCCCATCAACCGAACCACACAGTTGCTAACCGTCATATGCTATTGTTTAGCCACAACTGGATTCATTACCTTATTCATCCTTCACACAGCCGCTGGAAACAGAAATGTTGTGTAATCCATCTCGAGGCGACTGGGAGATTGATTTTTGATTGATTGATTGATTGATTGATTGATGACTTTACGACACTTTGCGGGTGTGCGCTGGTCCTCATGGGAAACACAGTCTTCCTTAAGGCAAAAAACTAACGCTTTTGTCCACCGGCGTCACTAAAATCGACCAAAACTGAAAAATTACCAAGTGTTCCTTTAAGCCAAAGTAATACAAAAAAATAAATAAATAATTCTGGCGAGAGAAAAAAATGATAGAAGCATTATTTGTCCCAACAGCATGAGTGCCCGCTCGTGCAGAAAGTAGTTCTCGTTTGAATAGTGAATAGTTCCCTCATTCATTCATTCATTCATTCATTCATTTTCCATGCCGCTTATCCTCACGAGGGTCGTGGGGGTGCTGGAGCCTATCCCAGCTAACTATGGGCAGTAGGCAGGGGACACCCTGCCTACATATTTATCATTATGAAATTAAAAGGATCATATCTCAGGTTTTACCATGGTCAGTCGGTGCCAAATAGACTGGAAGAGAGGTTAAAGTGCCTGTGACACGAAAAAGCATGTTTATTTCATAATACACGCGGTATTTGATGTCCCTGAATGATATGGGCCTCTTGGTTGTGTGTGGAAGCGATCGCTATTTTTATTTAGTTTTTTTAATGAAAATGAAAATGAGTGACTTCCGGCTTCGGTCTTGCATTGAGGAGGAGGGCGCTGTGACGTGTACGGTAGAAGACGTCCTCTTCACGCTACAGTGTACTGTTGTGTATGAGGACGAAGGATTCAGCTGATTTTGCGGATTAATACGTTTATTTTTCGCATCACGCCAGCCAAACGGCTGCAGAAAAATCATTCTGTATGAGGGAGAGGCGTATGCACCTTTTTGGAGGTTCAAAAGGTTCCCATTCACCGTGGATATTTACTGTGGGACAATTGGACTTATGAGGAAGTGAGTAAAGATCTTGTTTTGTATTATGTCAAATACGAATACAGCAATTACAAAGTAAACACTACAAACTTCCTTTAAATGAAGGACTACTTACGTTTGATCATTGATAGGCATGTAAAAAGCTCTCCTAATGCTAATTAGCAACAGCACGTTAGCTGCACAAAAAATCCAGCCACCCTCCTCCGGGGAACGAACTGTAATTTGCTCTCCGCCGGGCGGTTTGCCGATCCACTAAGATAATCGACAACCGGGTCGTCATGTCAAATAATCCAGGATAGTTATGTGTGATTTTCCACTTCGAAGACTTTGAAACATCACTCGGTTCGGGTTAGCATGTCGGCTAGCTGTCACGGCTTCTGGTTTGTTTACATTTTCCGAAGCCGGGGAAGGGAAATGACATATGTCCGATTTAGGTGTCATAAAATATCGTTCGGGAGGTGCGACAGTAAAGGTGAAGTCGACATTTTTGACCATTATGGAGTAATTTTGCCATGTCGTCCTGAATAAATGCATTTTTATTATTTCATATTCCATTCAGCACAAGACTGTTATTTGTCATGAACATGCCATTTATTTAGCAATTGGGGAAAATACTTGGATAAAAAGAATATCCTGTAAAAATATTGAAGTAAAGAGACAGAAACAATGACATTTTGCCGCTCTCTTCGTCGCGTTTTCCTCGTTGTGAATAGTTCTCCCTCGACGGGCTGACTGGTCCTTCTCAAGCCATTTATATAGCTATTGGGGAAAATACTTGGATAAAAAGAATATCCTGTAAAAATATTGAAGTAAAGAGACAGAAACAATGACATTTTGCCGCGCTCTTCGTCGCGTTTTCCTCGTTGTGAATAGTTCCCCCTCGATGGGCAGACTGGTCCTTCTCAAGCCATTTATATAGCTATTGGGGAAAATACTTGGATAAAAAGAATATCCTGTAAAAATATTGAAGTAAAGAGACAGAAACAATGACATTTTGCGGCTCTCTTCGTCGCGTTTTCCTCGTTCTGAATAATTCCCCCTCAATGGGCTGAATAGTAAAACCGATGAGCCCAGTCTACCGCTGACGTCATCCACCTGTTGGGGACGCTAAAGCCCTATAATGGTAGGCGTGGCTAACCGGCAGATTAAAAAACTAATTTCTCGTCATCTGTGCTTTTCTAAATTGTTGTATATAGTCGAATCGTCTCAAAATATGATTCTAATTCACATAATAATGCCATTTAAGACTTTTTTTCTCGTGTCATATGCTCTTTAAAGTCTGCGCTTTCGAGTCATGTTGACGACAGCGCTCCATGTCAAATACTTCATTTTTTACGGTGCTTCAAAGACGCCACGTGATTGAACAGGCTGGCGTGATCAAAGATTGGCAAGCTTGTGTCTGATTGGTGTAATGGTATATTCATGCTTCTTTATTAATTTATAGGAAATTAATGCAGGGAGGAATGTGGTGACGAGTATATGACAACAAAACATTCACCATGTTTATAACATCGTTATATGGCCAGATACTGGTATTATGATGCAACTATGTCCCTTAATGCTCTAATAGTAGCATTGAGGTGTTTTACATGTTTCACTGTTGGCTCCATTGTGTGTGTGAGCACTAAAACACATGTCCTGTTTAACCATGGTGAGGTGCTAAAGAGATTGCAGGGTAACCAGAGAAAGCAGAGACCTTGGCAGTACATGCTGGCGCCTCACACTTTGTTCACATTCACATGACTGCAATGAGGTTGCGACATGTTATTTCAAGCCCTCTTGTCACCACAGTGTGTGCAATTATCATGGCAAACTTGAATCAGTGGGGGAAATCGCTCAGGATGACCAGATTAGGACTAGGATGAGTTGAGGGCAGATCGGACTGACGGGGAAAGAGCGGGTGGCCGGCCTCCCTGAAAGATGAGATACAATTGTGCCACACCACAGAGAAGTGCACAAGTCTTTCAGGAGACAAAACACACCCTACGTTGGAGGGCTAACGCTCTCCGACGACAATGACTATGAACAGCTGATTGCAGCTGTGCTGCACACAATTCTATCTGTTGGATTCCGTCGAGCAGGTATGATGTGACTTTCATTGAGGTTGTATTTAAATGAAAACGGGCAGCAGTGCAAAATTTTTATTTAAGACCTGTCCTGAAGGTGAGGTCCAGTAATGGGAGAAAAAATGACAGTAGTCAAAATTCTTCCAACAGACATAAATCTTAACACCTACATCCAGTTGGTAACTACATAGAGCATAAGGTTCACAAATTTACTCAGAAACATATTACTAGAGAGCACTTAAAGCAAAACTAAATAGCGTTTCAACCTTCATTAAACATATTCTTAACTTTTGTGAATATTGACAACTGTATTTCAGTCTGACCACAGGCGACCGGGAGAACAGGACTTTACGACACTTTACGCAGGTTTTCATGGGAAATACGGACTTCCATTAGTCAACCCTACCGTGTTTGTCCTCTGGAGTCAGTGAAAACTAGGGGTGTGACAAAATATCGAAATGGTAAAATGTCGTGATTCTTTGTATCCTAAAAGGTTATCGATACGCTCAGTCCAATAATCAAGGTATCGTTCTAAAAAGGTATCAATGTTTTTAAAGAGGAACCAACAAGTGGCTAGCAAAATCTTCCACCATAACAGTGTCTCAGTGAACTCTATATTGACGGCGCCCGACGCCCAATCCATTAAGACAGGGAAGGGCGAACGAACAATGGAATACAAGTACATCGGCATCAATAGAATGGACAAAGGTGCCCGTCAATGGCATTAAACAAAGTAAATGCCATTAGAAATGAATCGGAAATTTGGACGTCCATGGCCGTCGATGGCAGCACCCTTGATAAGCATCAATGGAATCAGGGAAGTTGGGGGGACACGTCCTATTGATATCTGGTCATTTCCTGTTGATTCTGGGACATTGTTTTTTTCCAATTGAAAATGAATGGGAAAAGTTTTGGACGTCAATGGAAATCAGTGGCATCGAGTTACATACTGTAGGTATAGTCAATGTAATCTAACTATATTAGCATCAATATATTCGACATACATGGCCATCAAAGGCATTAATGCAATGTAAATTCCACTGGAAGTGAATGGGAAATTTCCTACTAAAAATGGATGGGAACATTTTTGGCAAATTTCCGGGGAAGCGTGAATTTTTTCCAAATATAACTGTATATTTTTTCCAAATTCTGTATATAACTTTTATATACAGATATAAATAATATATAATGTCCCGGAAATTTTGATGCCCAAATTATGTGATTTGGTTAAAAATTGTAGGACTAGATACATTTTGAAACTTTTTTTTACGGAAAATCGCTGTTTATGGGTGAAAGGAAAGTTTTTCGGGGCCGTTAAAAAAATTCTCTGCGTCGCACGAAAATTCCGGTCGTGTCGATACTTGAACGGTGCTGATCGGTGAAATGGTTGGGGCTGTGCGGCGCGCCAAAAAAAACGCGGAGAATAAGATGAATAAAGAAAGAATAAATAAGTACGATAAAGTCACAGAACAACTCTATCTGGCCTTTGCCAAGGCAAAGACCCAGATAATAAACATGTAATGCAAATGTGGGAGTTAATTGGAAACAAACGATATGGGTTGGGAACTGAGGTAGGATTTCAGTTATTGTTGCTGCTCTAAAGTGATGCAAAAATTTCAAATAGCAGGCCGAATATGAGCTGTTCTCCATCGAATCAAAGGGCGAAAAGGCGTGATCATTCGATGTGTGTTGTGCGTTAAAAAACTTTTCTTCTCTAATCTGCATGGAAAATTGTCCGGAATCCTTACGTTTTTAGTCAATATCAAGTTCGGCTGAGGTGAAACAGAATGATAGTCAATTTATGACTATTACCTGACAATGGGAGAGAAGCAACTACAGTGGATGTTTTGTGTTTGTCTATTGCCAAACTCAACACAGTGAAAATGATAAGAAGAATTATTGGTCACCCCAATGTAGAGTAGTTACCAGATAACAGTAAGGCCAACATCATCATAAAGGTAACCAAACTACGGCCCAAGACATCCCATTGGCTCGCCCCCCCCCCCCCCCCCCCCCCCCCCAGTCCTTCTGTCCCTCACCACTTGAACTTGCCACATGAAGCAATAATTTTTGTAATTTACAGAGTCACCATGAGTGTCTCACTGGCTGTGTGCTGTATTGCATGGCTGCCACCATGTTTGATACTATCTCCGCTCGTGTACTGTGAGTCACTTTCACATTCTCTGTAATGCTTCAAATGAGGGGTGGGGTGGGGTGGCTGGAACAGTCTTTCAAGCGTGACACTCCAGAACTTTGAATAGGTCAGGTACAGGTGTACAGTATATATTTTATAGCCTTATTTATCTGACTTTTAATTTCCCATTATTGTTCTATTTTACAGTGGTAAGAAGTATCTGAACCATTTGGAATTTCTCACATTTTTGCATAAAATCACCATCAAATGTGATCTGATCGGTGTTGCGTGGTGTTGTGGTTTTGGGATTGTTGATTTGTATAAAGCTGGGAAAGGATACAAAACCATCTCTACAAATCTGGATGTTCCTCAATTGACAGTAAGAGAAGTTGTCCACAAATGCAGAGAGTTTGGCACTGTTGCTTCTCTCCCTAGGAGTGACCATCCACCAAAGATGACGCCAAGAGTTTAGCGCAGAATACTTAGAGAGGTAAAAAAAACAACCCTAGAGTGTCTGCTAAAGACTTACAGAAATCACTGGCACAGTCCAATATCTCTGTGCACACATCAACTATATGTAAAACTACTGTATGGCCAAGAATGGTGTTCATGGGAGAACTCCATGAAGAAAGCCACTGCTGTCTAAAAAAAAAAAAAAAATGTTGCTCATTTAATTTTCACAAAAAGGCACTTGGACACTCCACAGAGGTTTTGACAAAATATTTTGTGGATAAATTGAATAACTGTGGTATTTTAGAAATCACAGTTTGTGTAGTGATACATTTGCTTGACTTCAGTGCAGGCAGTGAGGGATCAATTTCCACTAAGTGGTGCTGTGATTTTGAGTGCAAATGTTTTTCTGGCTTTGTGTGTGCTCTACGACTGATTGGTGACCAGTTTAGCATGGTCTGCCTTTCGCCCAAAAGTCATCTGGCAAAAGCTCTAGCATCCTGTGACCCTGACAAGGAAAAGGGTGTTGAAAATGGATGCCTGGTATTTCAAACTTAAACAAATTGTCAGTCCTTGCTATTTTGTAAACAACTTGTGACGATTAATAAATACAGTATGTGCGAGGAATGATGATAGAGTATTGTGGACTGTGCCATGAGGCTAGCTAGTCATTTCTACTTCGCAAAAAAGCCATCCAGCCTGCTGGTGGTCATTTTGGTCTGGATCAAACAATTCCATGTTATATGCCCTACCCGACTCCGGCCTGTCATGACAGTGAAGAACCATAATGTGGCTAACAGAGAAAAAAAATTTGAAGACCTCTGATCTCAAGCATGCCATCTTCTACAAATATTCTTTTTTTTTATATTTGGTTGTCGTTGTTTTTTTCTGTCAGCTCAAATTTATTCTGGCAACATGCTGTCTCTCGGAGCGTTGTCTTTGGACTTTGTTTAATCGAGGAGACTATCGATTGATTATCATGGTCTTGTCATGGTCTAAGGTTGTTCCCAACTTAAATATGTTTATGTTATCTGGGTGTCAGGCAAGCGCTTTTTCCTTTTTTTCAAAATGTCAGAAAATTATCACGACATCTAAATCAGAGGTCCCCAACCTTTTTTGCACCACAGACCGGTGTGATTTGGGCCTTTTTTTTTCACGGATCGGTGTTCTGTCAAATTTTGCATCTTTATAAAATTTTTCTCCCAAAGCTTTTGTGGCGTTGAAAAAAGCCCTCTTATATTCAGATGGACTCTCAATGACATCCAACGGTGCTAAAAAACTATTTACATCATAAACATACATGTGCAACATGAAAATGGCGTAAATTAATGCTTAACGACACGGCGAAGTCGTTAAGTGAGAGAGCTGCGTGCAGTTGTTGTGTGCAGCTAACATGGCAAACGTAAGTTAATATTCCTTTCTTTAAAGAAAGTTTGTAGTGTGAATCTCCACATTCGCAGTCATTTTACACCGGCAATGTGCGGCTGAAAAATACAGGATGTATAAAATATCATTTGTTTTAGCCCCGTCGTGTTAAGTGCAGGGAAAATTCAACTCACCCGCGGAATCAGTGGGACGCCTGAGCTTGTTTCGTTTTAGACGAGATGGTCCCGAGATGGAGAGTGAGAAAAACCCGCTTCACAAAGATAGGAATTGCAGCACAGTTTTCAGCGCTCTCCTGGCGGTGTCAGGATATTCCGAAATGACTTTAATCTAGAACCTCAGTAGAGTTGTTGTCTCAAATGTATGTTTAAGTTTGCCGTGATTTGCGACCTTTACAAGCTGATATTCCTGTTGCACAGACATGCTCGGATCACTCGGTTTATTCACATACGGTCACGAATCCACTCCTTTGCAGTTTGTGGGTCTTTAGTGATTGGGAAGTAGCAATGACTTTTCTTCGAAGTTGTAGGTTCATCTTCTGGCTCGTCAGGTTCCCTTTTCCCCGTAAAAAATCTGTCAAAAGACGTCTGTTTTTCAGTTATTCTAGTGTGGGGGCTAATTATTCCGGGAACAAATGTGATGGGCGACGACCTACGTCATACTTTATTATCAAGGCCAAGCGCACATAGATATACAAAATAAGATGTACTGCTAACAGTCCAATCAATGCATTTCTATAACGACCTCCTATCCTGTAGTTGTATGTCTAGAGTAGACAGGGATATTGGTGTGTTAAGCGGCACAGGCCAAAGTCAATCGGCCAGAATGCAGTCGTTAATAAATTATTTATTATTTCTGCGCAGCCCGGTACCAAATGCGCCACCGACCGGTACCGGGCCGCGTACCGGTCCGCGTACCGGTCGTTGGGGACCCCTGATCTAAATGATTTGAGGTGTGACTTAGGCCAGATTCATACCGCAGGTCTTAATGCACAAATCTGATTTTTTCGTGTTTCACTCAAGTGAGGCATTAACTTGATGTTCTGAACAGACATGTCACATAGAAGTGGAAAATTTCAAATCCAATCTAGTTCAATTTCGTATGTGGCTTTAAATCCGATTTGGACCACATTTTTCAAAATGTGGCAGCGGTCTGAACTGTCAAGTCTCCCAAATCGGAATTCATGCAGCAATCACGTCAGCAAAGAGTGAGAGAGGCAGGGCAAACTGACCGGATGTGTATGCGTCATGCACACACAGTGCGTGCATGCATTCCATCACCTTATACAGTATAAACTTTGAATTTGTTAGTAAACGTTGATTATTTATGCCTGTTATTTGTGTCCTCTCTTTTGCAAATCAAAAGATGGTAACCCTAGAATAACGTAGAGTCAGCATGTTTAATCATTTGTTTTGATGTTTCTGCACAAGCAAGTCAGCTTGCTCAGCGTGTATTGGATGCGAGTTAGTGTGCATGCGTAATACTTGAACGTGCGCAGTGGAAAAAGGCAGTCTGAACAGGCACGCCAAAAAAACAGATATGAAGAAAAATCGGAATTTTGCATGAAGACCTGCGATCTTAACCTAGCTTTAGTTCCAGTGACAATAGGGCGTCACAGCATATGACATAACTATTCAACTCTGCATTTTATTGAGCCTTAGTCATTTTTGCACATTTCGGCAATTGGTGCTGATCCGTCCGAGATACTATACAACAGTGATAATGTTCATTTGGTGCGCTGCTACTACTTTTTAACATAATGTTCTCCACGATGAGCAGATATACGGTGAAGAGCAGAAGTATTTGCACCCCTTGTGATTTTGCAAGTCCACCCACTTAGAAAATAGGTAGAGGTCTGAAATTTCAATCATACATGCATTTTCATTCATGGAGACATAATCTAAAAAAATCCAGAAATCCGATTTATGATTTTTTAAATAATTTATTTGTAATTTACTGGGGTTATAATACTACTGGGGTTCCTAAGCATTAGAACCCCTGAGAATCGGCAATACCGGTAATAATGACGCTCAAAGAGCTGTCAGTCTACCTTTAAAAAAAGTCTACCTTTACCCCATGAGTAACCACCCACCCACAACCTGTTTGAGCTCAATATTGTCACCTGTGCACTCCACAGTCAGTCATATTCCAACTGCTACCATGGGCAAGACCATAGAGCTTTCGAAAGACACCAGAGAAAAAAATTGCTGAGCTCCACAAAGCTGTAAAAGTGTTAGGTTTTGTGTTTGGTTTCTCCTTGTGTGACTTGTCCCTGTGATTACCCATTGCTCTCACCTGTGTGTGTTTTCCCAGTGTATCCTGCAATCTGCATCCACCTGTGTTACCCAGCTGTTCCTCGTCTCGTTACCCCTTGTCTGCGTATATAATGACCCAGTTCCTTGTCACTCCTTGTTGCGTCATTGTCTACGTCAATGTCTACGTCAATGTCTACGTCAATGTCTACGTCAATGTCTACGTCAATGTCTATGTCTATGTCCGTCTTTGCCAAAGTCGAGTCCGTTCCACGCCCTCGTGTACCAGTCCCTCTATTTAAGTAAGTTTTGTTTGAATCTTGCCCTTTGATCCCCAGTGGTTTTGTTTGTACTTTGTGCTTTTGTTAGATATCATTAAAACGTTTTTTGAGTTCACTGCCACCTGCCTCGCTGCCTTTTTCGTTTTCCCTGCATTTGGGTCCACACAACCTGCCTGCCTGCCCGCGTACCTGACAGAATGACGCAACCAATTGTGGACCCAGCGGGAAAAATTCATTTTCGGCAGGCACGCCGACGGCCATCAACCCGAACCCAACCACGCTGCTGTCCCGCCAGCAGACGACCACGCTGCTGTCCCGCCAGCAGACGACCCCGCTGCTGTCCCGCCAGCAGACGACCCCGCTGCTGTCCCGCCAGCAGACGACCCCGCTGCTGTCCCGCCAGCAGACGACACCGCTGCTGTCCCGCCAGCAGACGACACCGCTGCTGTCCCGCCAGCAGACTCCGAAGTTCCTGACCCTCGCCCTGACGATGCTGCTCCCCGCTTCTTGCCACGGCTTGGCGGCATGAAAGACCGAGCACTGCCTCGTCTGGGACGCCCGCCTGATCTGCCTGTGCGGTCACCCAATGTCTGGCGCCCCGGGCGCCCTCCCGATCGACCCGTGCGATCGGCCCACGTCTGGCGTCCTGGACGCCCGCCTGACTGGCCGTGACGGGCTGGTGTTGCTCCCTCCTCTGAGCAACCTTCTGACTTTTTGTTTCCTCGGGACGTCTGGGATCCGTCCCTTGAGGGGGGGGTACTGTTTGGTTTTGTGTTTGGTTTCTCCTTGTGTGACTTGTCCCTGTGATTACCCATTGCTCTCACCTGTGTGTGTTTTCCCAGTGTATCCTGCAATCTGCATCCACCTGTGTTACCCAGCTGTTCCTCGTCTCGTTACCCCTTGTCTGCATATATAATGACCCAGTTCCTTGTCACTCCTTGTTGCGTCATTGTCTACGTCAATGTCTACGTCAATGTCTACGTCAATGTCTACGTCAATGTCTATGTCTATGTCCGTCTTTGCCAAAGTCGAGTCCGTTCCACGCCCTCGTGTACCAGTCCCTCTATTTAAGTAAGTTTTGTTTGAATCTTGCCCTTTGATCCCCAGTGGTTTTGTTTGTACTTTGTGCTTTTGTTAGATATCATTAAAACGTTTTTTGAGTTCACTGCCACCTGCCTCGCTGCCTTTTTCGTTTTCCCTGCATTTGGGTCCACACAACCTGCCTGCCTGCCCGCGTACCTGACAAAAAGGCAATGAGACAATTGGAAAGCAGCTTGGTGAGAATAAATCAACAGTTGCAGCAATTGTTAGAAATTGGAAAAGGCTAAACATGACTGATAATCTATCCCGGACTTAGGCTCCATGTAAAATCTCTCCTCGTAGGGCATCACTCATGATGAGAAAAGTGAGGGCTTAGCCTAGAACTACACGGCTGGAGCTGGATCTTATAACAACCTGAAGAGAGCTGTATGCACATTTTCAAAGGCTACTGTCAGTAGAACACTATGGTGCAATGGTTTAAAATCATGTATTGCTTAGAAGGATTCCCTGTTGAAGCCAGTACAAGGGAAGGCCCTTCTGAATTTTGCCAGGGAACATCTGACTGATGCAGAGGGGTCATGGCAGAAAGTCATGTGTCAGATGAGACCAAAGAAGAACTTTTTGTTGCAAATTTTACATGTCGTGTATGGAGGAAAAAGAAAGATGAGTACAATCCCAAGAACACCATCCCCACTGTGAAGTATGGGGGTGGAAACCTCATGCTTTGAGGCTGCGTTTCAGCAAAGGGGACAGGCCGACTGTACTGTACAAAGCAGAGGATGAATGGTGAAATGTATTGTCAGATTTTGAGCCACAACCTACTTCCCTCAGTCAGAGACTTAAAAATGAGTCGTGGCTGGATCTTCCAACACGACAATGATCCGAAGCACACAGGCAAACTGACCAAGGAATGGCTGCATAAAAAGCATATCAAGGTTCTGTAGTGGCCTAGCCAGTCTCCAGACCTCAATCCATTTGAAAATCTTTGGATGGAGCTGAAAGTTTGTATTTCTCAACAACAGCCTGGCAGATCTAGAGAAGATTTGTGTGGAGGACTGGGCCAAAGTCTCTGTTACCTTATGCAAAAACCTGGTAAAGAACTACAGAAAGTGTCTGACCTCTGTAATTGCAAACAAAGGCTTCTGCTCTAAATATTAGCACTGATTTTCTCAGGGGTACAAATAATTATGAACCCCAGTAAATTACAAATAAATTATTGAAAAATCATACAATGTGAGACAAAGTTCAGACCTCTACCCATTTTCTAAGTGGGCGAAGTTGCAAAATCACAAAGGGTGCAAATACTTCTGCTCTTCATTGTATATTGTAGATCTATTTTAAATACACATTGTCATTCAACGTCAAGGAAGCAGTTCACAAGTGGTTGCCAGCTACTCTAAAATTATTAGATATTTGAAATTTGTGGTTGGTTGGTAAGGGCTGCCATGTAACATAAGTAGAAGAGAATAATTATTGCATACAAGTCCTTACAACAAATTCAGCACCAATTGCAGTGATGTTCTGGCAGTTAAATCAGGGGATGTCATTGTTTTTTGTTTATTTGCCAATTGTGGACATGTCAAGACTTTTGTGATTAAAAGCTACATTAATAAACTTGTCTTTTCCTAACAGGTTACACCAGTGTAAACTGAATTAAATTAAACATGATTAGATGACACTAACTCAAACTTGTTATAAAAGCGGCCCTCCTCTGTGGAGCTTGCATGTTCTCCCCATTCCTGCGTTATTTTCTTGGTTCTCCAGTCTCCTCCAGCATCCTAAAAATTATGCAAGGTTTTACCCTCCTCAGGTGTGAACGTGACTGTGAATGGTTGTTTCTCTTTGCGCCCCAATTAGGCTGGAAAACAGTTCAAGGTGTACCCTGCCACCTGCCGGTAGTCAGTTGGGATAGATTAATTATTCGTTAATTAAATTTAGGAAGGTTGACTTACTGAATGCAAATGTTAAAATCAAGCTGCGCTTACGGCACGCAGTTCCTCTTCTAAAAATCTTTCCATTCTCCGTGTCTCACCAAATCTCTGGAGAGGATGCGAGGGACAGTACAGATCAAGAATGCACATTATTGCTTTCGATTTACACACTTAGTGAGTATACAAACACACACCTGACCCTTTCATGACCTTCAGCCACGTTTCACCTGATCTAACATGGAAAAGCCCAAGTATAGAGAGACTCAGCAGTGATGAAGTGAGAACCAAATATGTATTAGCCTCCTACACAGAAAAGTCTTTATCCGTACAAATATGTGTGTGCAACACATAGTTTACACATGTGCGATAACTGTGTAAATAGTAAGCTCGATGGGACGTGTCCAAACTGGCCCACTTTGCATGAATGATCGCAATTCCGCAAGTGAGGAAATACAATTTCAAAATTATTTGTATTTCATTTTTGGGAACAAAATCGTAGGTTCATGAAGTCTTTCCTCAGAATTGTAATGGTTTTGGTCTGACTTTCTTTGACAACTTGGCTGTGTGTTTTGAATCTTGAAGTTGTTGGAGAATACTTAACCTGCAACTGATGCCCACTTTTCTGACGCTAAGCTCTGATTTTGTCTGTTCAATTCAATGTGCATTCTCACAGATTTATGGCTTGACCACGTCAGTTTCAGGGTTTCAGCAGAGGCCAATACACACACCAAGTGTGTCTGTTCTTTTCACTGCTTTACAGTATAGTATTTTTATATTTAACATTATTAAACTTAACATTTTGTGCATTTTACTCATTCTTCATGAGCAAACATTCCAGATTTCACTGTTGTGTTGCCTTGCCCATCGAGAATATTGTAACTCCTTCTACCAATGTTCAATAGAGTTTAGATATGGATCACTGAAGGGCACGTCATAACCATCAAATGTTTTATTATTTCCTTTGTTGTGATATTTATTACTACAGATACAGAACTTACATTTGAGTATTCGCCAATACCGAGTGTACAGTATTGGTACTAGTATCAGTACCCTGATACTTGATCATTCTATCACTTATTACTATTGTGATAAAAATGTAAATAACGTCACCATTCATTTTACAAAGCTTTTACAAAGATTTTCCATCATCTGAAAGTGTTACCATTCATGTCCTTGTAGAATCAGTGCATTTTTACAACTATGAGCAAAAATGCATAGTGTCCCTTTTAGCCACAGTGTAGAATATGTTTAAGTTCAATGTCCTGTTGGAGGACGGATCGGAGCCGCGACCCGGATCGGCAGCGGAGGCCCCAATGTAACCGGTGTGTCCGCACAGCACCGGTCGCGTTCCGATCCCACCTCGCTCAGGTCAAGACTCAAACCCGCGCCATGCGACGCGCCTACTTGGCAGGCGGAAACACTAACCGCTAGGCTTGAGCTGACAGCGCAGCAGAAAAGTTGTAAGGGACTGGTGAAATGCGGTGGTTACTCTGTTGTTCTCGATTCTATTTTTTATTTTAAATTGCCTTTCAAGATAACATGTCTTTCTCAAAAATGTGACTTATACTCCTGTTCAACTTATATTCCGAAAAATACGGTAGTTAGATTACTTGCGAGAACACATCCTAACAAGGGGATACTATACTCGTATAAAGAGAAAGCCTCGACCTATGAATCTAACCATAACCATCTAACCATAGCTTTTTAACTATGAGGCAGAGAAGCTAACCACATTTTCCACCATGCCACTACCATCACATCACTTTACTGAAACATTCCAGCGCGCATTATACAAAGAAATGGTAACAGGTACACAGTACAGCCAAGTTTAGAAACAATGGATTTAGAAGCAATCAGCTGTTAACAGCTGTTGCGTCCGAGGGAAATAAAGACCTGCAAAATGGCAGACAGTGTTAATGTTACATCACCTGAAATACTTTACAGTCCGCTTTCAACTGTAATTTGATGTGCCGCGCAAAAAGCAACATATTGTCACTGAAACAGGCTTTAATCTATTCACGCAAAACGCACTCGCACACACACAAGCATACATGTAAGCACAATGATTTCTAGCCTTATTGGGCAATGCCAACCAGGCAAGAGTTTAGGCAATGGATTTTACTGGTTTTAATTTATTTTCCCAAATTGGCACGAAACTGTGGATATGTGAATGTGTCTGTGTTTCTGCGTGTGAGGCTTGTGGTGTTGGCAGAGCACGTTATTTTTAGGGTGCAATGAGCTCTAGTGGAGCCACCAGCATATAAATATACACAGACATACGTGTAAGCACACAAACAAGCAAACAAACAAATTACCATAGTATCAGGATTGCCTCACATGTTTCCATCAATTTACACGGTTTGACTTTTCTCTTTTTATTTCTGTGTGATTTAAAATACACCTCGCTACTATTCTGTGTACACATTATAGTTGTTCATCCTTGCTTAGGTAATTTGAAATGAACTACAGCATATTACAGTCTATCTTCAGATGGACTCAACAAAGGAGGATGCCTTAGGCTTAGCCCCTCAAAGCAAGTACCATAAGTAACTAGAAAAATAGTGCCCTCTATAGGTTTCAGCATTTCTTAAGGCTGTAGAGTGCAGTGCCATTTCAAATGTGTCATTCAATTAACTACAGTTCTTTGCATAAAATTAGAAGGCACTTTTTTTTGTCTGTTTGCTTGTGTATGGTTTGTCCAAGAAAAAGAAAAGAATATTGGGTTATGTTGATTTTTGATAGACACTGAGTCATATCTTACAACTACATCTGAAAATTTTCTGTTAAAATGTAGTCTGAGTCAAGAGCAGTAGATAATAAATACAATCTATATCAGGGGTCTCAAACTCAATGTATCCATGGGCCGCTGGAAAATGTGTGCTGCATCATAATTTCACAATAAAGGTTTCAAATATTTAAAATTAATAAATAGGGTGTAGGTTTGCAGAAGGACGGAAGGGACAAAACACTACCAAATTTTCAGGAGGCTCAGATTGTCCCTACCAACTTTTAAGCAATCTTATTTTCATTCTATAATGACATCATGTATACAGGTCATTTAGATTGTCTTTAATGAATTATTCTCATTATGTTCAGATTTATACTTACCCCTTTTTCTTGCTGAATGTACTGGGCCACCCCCCCACCCCCCATCAAACCCACGTTTGATTGGCTGATGACTTGACCTCCCCTCACCCCCCCCCCTCCCAACACAAACGCACACACATGCTGCCTCTTCCTGCTTTGAAGAGGAGGGATATTAGAAGTTTTTTGTAAGCCAGCAGCAGCCACTGTAATGTAAAAAGACATCAATATTGTGGGTGGTGGCAAACACCCCCCCTAATTTTGCTACTAACAGTCCGACCTGCATTAGAGTTAGCATAGCATTACGCTATGTGAACATGTTAACCTGCGAAACTCGAGTACACTGCAAAAATACGCCTCTTTAAGTTTAATTCCCTTGTTTTCAGTGAAAATCTACAAGAAATAAGTGAAATTATCTGCCAGTGCTTCAAGTAAATTTTACTCAGATATATTGAAATAAGAAAAATAGGTAGCTGAAAGTAAAGTTGACTTATTTGTGGTGTAATTATAAATTTGCAGTGTGCTTCCATCTGTTATCGTTAGGGTTAGGGTTGAACAAAGAAATGTAGTGAACTCTGCTGGAAACTATAGAACTAGCAAAACGTGAGCAAGACACTGCTTAGTGAGACAGGTGCCATGACACATTCTGTTTCACAGGACAGTGTTGACAGTAAAAAAAAAAAAAAAAAAAACATGCTTCTTCTTTTCTTCTTGTAAACGGCCTGGTTTAGACGGAAAGAAGGCTAGAGTATGTAGTGACTTTACACTTTTGAAACGATACCTATTAGTGCATTCATTCATTCATTAAAATGTATTCATTTATTTTTTACATTATTTTTTTAAAACATGTTCATAGGTTAAGTAGTACCTGCCCCCCCCCCCCCAAAATAAAACAAAAAAAAAACACACAAAAAAACAACCTCTGTAAATTTCCTATATATGAAGCAAGGGGGAATTCCCCTATTTTGAAAAATGACTTTCTCCCATGAAAATAGTAATTTTAACTTTTTTATTTTTTACGTCAGAAACACATCAGCATATTAGTGGGAAATTTAGCCTTGACCCCCATTCACATAATTTGTTTGGTCTTAATAATGTCTTGTCCCCAGCAAAAAGTGTACATGCAAGTTATGCTGTTTTAGCGTCCCTGCCAATGTTGAGACCAAACCTACGCCCTTGAATACAATTAATCCAGGTCGGTGATCAGGCAGCAGGTGGATAAATATTTTACAAGTCAGCCTGAGAATTGAGAGCCACTGGGTTTGAATCTTGACGTCGCCCCCTACGTGTGGTTTACCTGATTACATTTTTACACGTTTACATGATGACGTTAATTTTTTTCTCCCACGTATGGTGGCTGCGTCCTACATCCCTAAAACGCGCATGTTAGATTAATTTAAAGCTATAAAGGTGTGAACGTGAGTAGGAATAGTTGGTGCGGATATAGCTGAGATAGGCTCCACCTCAGACATAACCTTAGTGAGGACAAGTCAGATGGAAATTAAAAAAACATAAAATAAAATAAAAGCTGGTTCGGTTTTAATTGTTAATGGGAGAACGTTCCAGAAAGATCACCTTAATTGCAGTGTCCCCTGTGAAGTGGCCAGACAGATCTATCTATATTACATGCCTACAGTTTACATAAAAAGGGGATATCTCACCCAAAACTACTGATAGTCCAGCCCACTGTGACCCTGAATTGCTTAAGTTAGCAAAAGACATGTATGGAAATATGTTGGATTTTGACAGTTAAAGATGAATTTCCTACTTTAATAACCCAAAAATGATTCACAAACATTGCGCGGATAGTATTTTTCTCACAGTGCCCTACTGTTCTTATGTTTGCCCGTATTATGAGTCCAAGATAACAGCCTGTGTTATAAAAGTCTCTTCTGTTTGGATTTATCTTGTATTTTCATAAGGCTGTGGGGGGTTCTAAGTGGGAGGCTTGGTTCATTCCACCTGGACTGCAGCTCATTCACAGGCCGCTTGTGTGTTTGTGTTGCATTACGCATCGCGGCCTTCACAACACCACTGGCTCCACTGGGTTTAGGCTCATAGGATTTATGCACCGGAGGCTGGAAGAGAAAAGGGGACGGGGAAGAGACACGGACTGATGGTGTATGCGTCTGTGTTGCTCTGCCCTTCTATGGGTTGACTCCTCTGCCTGTTGGGTGAGGTGTTTTGTTAACCTCGTCTAAGGGAAGCAAGGGTATATGCAGCAGAATGAAGATAACAGGATGGAGGCCTGAAAGTGAAACACAATTGCTCAAGGTCTGTCTGTTCCTTTCCCATGAGTTTACATAAAAACGTGAACTCTTCCAAAACACAAACATTAACCGCATTCATAGTGAGGACAGTCCTGTGCAAGCCAGGTATTCCAAAAGAACGCAGAATGTTCGTTTAAATGCGTTAATTGTATCTTTATCTCCCTGCTTATTTTTGTATGTGTGTTAAATACGTTATATTTAAAAAATAATAATAACAACTAGGCCTGCAAGCAGGACTGAATGAGCCCTCGCAGTTTGGCGCAACTCGGACGAACACCGCGAAAAGCGGGAGAATACAGTGAAAAAATGTCGCTGTATTCCCTCATTTATATTTCGCGAAAACTATTTTCACGTCTTTCACATCTTTTGCAGAAAAGCGGGCGAATACAGTGAAAAAATGTTTTTTCTGTATTCCCTCGAATTTTGCGGAAAAGCGGGGGAATAGTGTGAAAAATGTTTGCGCCGTATTCTCTCATTTTTCGCTGAAAAGCGGGTGAATACAGTGAATTTTTTTCCCCCCTTGTTTAAACGCGAAACCCGCAGGGAATACAGTGAAACAATTTTTCTCTGTATTCTTTTGTTTTTCGCGTTTTTTTTGTGTTTTTGGGCCAATTCCACCAAGTTTGCCAAATTCCGTGGCTCTATAAACTGCCTAAGGCCATGAAAAAAATCTGCTTTCTTTTAATGGTGAACAGAGAGTCGTCATGGCAACAGACTGAGACATGTGGACATGGGCCTTAAAGTGTAGTATTACAAAAGGTCTTGTAACTAAAATTACCAAACTGTGAAGAACTGAAGATGTAAAATGTAAAATGTAAAATAAGTAAATAAGTAAAATAGTGACTTTCTGTTGCCAATAGTTAGCACTGCAGAGTTAATGCAAATGACTCCTACAAGACCCTTCAGGGTACGACTCTCACCAAGCACGGGAAGTTTGGCGCAGATATGTTGTATATCTGCCAATTTATGAATGTTCAAAATTTGTGGCGAGACAAAATAGTAACGGTCATTTCCACTTTCCTGTTTCCTGTCCTCAGCTTCAACAAAACCTTAATATTTTTCATCAGGCACCTGAACACATGTCTTAAGGCTCCTCTGATGCAGATTTGAGGTCCATTAATTTCTTTCTCTTGGAGGGGGAGCCTGTCTCATAAAAAAAGGTTGTTTCTTGTTCCCACTTGGGGGTGCCTGACCTAATGGGTAAATATTTCAATGCATTTGTTTTCAGGCGGGTATACTTTTCATACATAGACTGCACCTTGTATCAGGGAGCTATTTGTCATATACTGAATGTGGCGTGTTGCCATAAAAATGGTCGACTTTGGCACCCCGCCCAGGTCAGGCCCTTGAATGAAAACTCACCAATTTGATAACTTAAGATCTCATGTCTCATGAACAGTCTCACCAATTTTGAAGAGGATCCAACTAACTCGCGAGGCGCTAAGGTCTCAAATGTGCACCCTGTAAATCGATACAAATTTCACATTCAATCCAAAATCCCCGATTTCCTGTTGACCTTGGAATATGGGTGCAAGAGACGTTTTGGAGCAGTTTTGTACTGTGTATCGACTCCCCAAATTTCATCGCTCTATGTTGAAAAAATTTAATAGGAGAACCCTTTTTGAAAAATTCAAGGGGGCGCCACTGAGCCATTTTGTTTAATTTTTTTGCAACGTTGCAAAATTATTGAAATTTACGCAAAGCTGCATGTATGTGCAAATTTTGGTGAGTTTTCGTGCATGATAAAGACACCCAAATTGGCCACTTTCATTTGCCATGAAAAAAAAAAAAATTGTAATCCTTTGCATTCCAATAGGGCTCTCGTGGCAGTTGGTGCTCGGGCCCTAATGAAATAAATAAACCTGAAAGACCACTTGCTTTAATTCATTTTTTCAGGCAATTTCACATAGTGTCAGTGAAATTCTACCTCTGCTATCTAATGTTCAGCAGTGGAATTACACCCAAAATATATGAAAAGAAGATAAAAAGATAATAACCAAACTATACCCCCCGACCCCCAATTAAAAAAAAAAAATTGGATTTAGCGCGGCTATAAACCCGCAATGGAAGGGGCATTACTGCATTTATGTTACACAAAACTAGATTAAGATGATGGGGATTCATGGCAACCAGCTGTTTTATTCTTGCATAATAAGTTACCATGATACAATTGTAATGTATTTTTGTATTAATTACCTAATGGTCAGGAAATACATATTGTTGTCTTTCTATTACAATTATATTTGCTCCCAAATCCATGGTAATTCATTTTTTTTCATATTTGTATTCACCTCTAGAAACACCGAAACACATACCTTGTAAGGTTGCATATGAGACTGGAGATTGGAAACTGTCTCCCTTAATAATAAAGGCCTTCTAAGTAAATCGCAATAAACTGTGAGCTTACTTCCAAGTGTGTACTGTATGTTGGTGGATATGCCTGAGATGCTGTGGAGTGGCAGGGAGCAGGGTTATCAGAGCGATGAGTGGTGAATACTGACATTGTCTAGTTGCGTGGAGCACAGCCTTCAAAGAGGCAAAGAGAGGAGGATTATCTGCACTGTTGAGAGGATGAGATGAGAGGGGAACTGGAAAGAAAGAGGTGTTTGACCTCCCAAACTGTTGAAAGGTTCATAGGACACTGGTTGCTCTCTAATTAGTCTTTCCCATAAGGAATATTGGAAATGGATATTATCCATTTAGTTAAGGTGAAAGCTTCCTTTTGTGCCAAATAAGGAACTTTTTGTCGTGATCAGAGATTTATGTGAGGTTCTCTGAGATCTTGTCCAAGATGATGGAATTTCACTTCTTGCATGATGAAATTTTTTTCTAAATTTGCCATCTTAATGAATGAAATTAAATCTGAAGAGATTCTGTGCTATGCTGTGCCACCTTTTGGAGTATTATTATTATTATTATTACTAATATTAATAATACCAAAACTACGGAAATCACAATCATTAGTTTCTAGAGTATCCCTGGAAAGTGCTATCAATAATGTCAGAAGAATTCCCAATGCCTTGGATATGTGCTATTCTACTGCACTGAGACTGACACTCAAGGGATTTGCAGAGGTATGTGTGGTCTTGAAAACTCATAACCGAGTCCTCATAAAACAGGCATCAGAAACCTTAAGGGAAACTATGTCTACTGAAACAGAATAACAGTGTTAAAGACAGTTTGCGGGCCATTTGTAGGGATGGAAAGAGAACCAAAAAAATCTACTCACGTAAAATTACTGTTACCTTGGTGACATTTTTCTCAAGTAAAAGTACTGGTGTAAAATGTACTAATAGTAAAAAGTAGCACATTCAAAAAGTAAAGTAAACGTTACTTACATAGACTTCATAACATATTGACGGGACAAGGGGTGCGGGGCCGATTCATAGGAGGCCTATCTCCGTCAAAGCTGACCGAGTGGAAACACAGACAAAGAGCTTTTTACATTGAAAATTCTTGTGAATAAATGCTTAAATCTCTGAATTCTTTATATAAAACGGTCTCGATTCTTGGTTAAAAGCAACAACAAAAAAACGGGCAGTTAGCATTTATTTTACATGAATATGTTGAATGTGCTGCTAGTCTTTAAGCCACTGTGGTGCCCCCTTATCACCACAAAGAGTTCTTTAGATTGAAAAATCTTGAAAATAAATGCATAAATCCGTGATTTCTTTATAGATATGGATGTAAAACTGTCTCGATTCAGGCAAAAAAAAACAAAAACGGGCAGTTAGCATTTATTTTACATAAATATGTCGAATGTGCTGCTAGTCTTTAAGCTACTGTGGCGCCGCCTTCTCACCACAAAGAGCTTTTTACGTAGAAAATTCTTGTGAATAAATGCTTAAATCCCTGAATTCTTTATGGATCTGGATGTAAAACAGTCTCGATTCTTGATTAAAAGGGGAAAAAAAAAAAAGAAAAAAAAAACGGGCAGTTTGCATTTATTTTACAATAATATGTTGAATGTGCTGCTAGTCTTTAAGCCACTGTGGCACCGCCTTATCACCACAAAGAGCTTTTCACGTTGAAAATTCTCGTGAATAATTGCTTAATGCTTTGAGAATATCTCCTCATGATGCTGGGTGTGGGTGGGCAGGCCCCCTACTTGAAGGTGTGGCACAGTGTCTGAGGGAGTGACCTGTCAATATAATTACATATGAAGTCTATGTACTTACTTACTTTTCTGTGTGTTTGTCTGGGCATGTGTGTTTGTCTGGGCAGGTGCAACAAAACCCTTTTTTATGGAGAAAATGTTTTTTTATAACTGCTCTGCAAAGTGTGAAAGACAAGCAGAATAACTGATGTAATAGAAACTACTTATGATGTGGCACAATAGTAAATTTACCCATTCATTGCAAAATTTGAGTACTGCTCTCCTTGTTATGTAAATGATATTAGAAATGCTAATTGGCAACGTTATGGTCCTCGGTAGCAACGTGGCCTCTTTTATTGGTCATTTAACACCAGCTTCCTACAGCCCACAGCCAACTCAATCTTTTCGGGATCCTTAACATTCCGAAAAAACTTTTTTTTTTGGCACAAGGGAAAGCTGCATTGATTCATCTTCTTCAGCCATCGATTTACATGTTTTCAAGGTGGTTGCGCGTTAATGAGAACACTTCGAGATGGAAAGCGGCTGACTATGATGTCAGGGTTTCGCAGGTAACTGCAATGGTTAGCTATTGCGGATTGTGCAGGTTTGAAGTTGAGGTTTTTTTTTTGTGTTTTTACTTGACATAATAGGAATTCTACTATGTGTTATTGTCGAGCACTACAGTTATCAGAGCCAATCAGATGAACGCTCCATATCGCCACACAGATTCAAAATTAAACTCTCTCTCGCTCTCTATCTCTCTTGCTTTTGATTTTTTTTTTTATTTAAAACAATTCTTACAACTGAAAACGTGCCAACTAAACATTTTTAGAAATTACTAACGGGACAATTGTCCTTGACAAATTGTTATTCCCATTCAATTGATATTCAATGTTCTAGATTGCACACAAACAAAAACCGTAATAAACTATTCAACCAGCATGTTTCCAAACGTAGCAGTTCAAAACTACGTTTCCCATAATGCCTAGCGCGGTTCAGCCTACTGATAGCTAGCTGAGGCAAAAATCAAACTTTGCTATAAAAGTTTACAATCATCGGCAGCGCAACGATGCGCCACCAAACGGGATTTTACAGTCAAAGCTCCGAGTGAAGTCAACAGTTGCCATTATATACGTATTTATCGTAAAAAACTTCAGGCGTTGTGGCCAAATCGTCAACCCAGTAGATGGCGGTAATGCCTCATGATAGGGGTAAACTGCCAACAAAAACAAGAAGAACTACTCCTTCCCTCCCTACTTCTAGGAGCCATGCCATGGCGGGCAGGCGCTGCCACCCAGCGGCCGGAGGGATTCTCTTCAAATTGGTCCCGTGAAAAATAATAAAAACCGGACATTTTTATTGATTTATAAAACCCGCCCGGACGACGAGGATACTACCCAAAAGTAGGACTTGTCCGGGCAAAAGAGGATGTTTGGTCACCCTAACTTAGTTACAAAGAGGAAAGTAAATTTAATGTGTTATTTTCCACCCCTGGCCATTTGTATGCACTCTCCACTCAAATTATTGGAACACGTAAGTCATTTTTTTTCTTTTTGCAGTGAACCAAAAACTTCTGAATGTGAAATATAAAACAGTGCAAGAGATCAACTCTTAAGCTTGTTTTTTCAGGTTTATAGACAAGTTTCCGAGGTACTTCTGCTTTACTTCTGCCTTTCTACTTGCGACTTTCATTTTAAACTTTCTCTAACCAAAGCAACAGTCGAGTGGCATTACTCATCAAAATCCCTCAAAAAAGACAATTTGGAAATGCTGCATCCATCTGCAATCATCACCACATGGGAGGACAACATGAAGAAATGGTTGAGTCGCCACATCCAAAATAGTTTCGCATTTTATTGATTTAATGGTAGTGGATGGAAATGCAATCAGGGACCTAAAAAGCTCTGAAGCATCCAGTTGAATGTGTCCTAATACATGAATATGGGAATTTTGTGTTCATGAAGGTGGATGTGGAACCAAGACAGTGCCACCACAAAGCAATAACAGGTATGATTATGTTCAATTTGACGACAATTCTGTGTTGCGTCACACCTAAAACATCATTAGCTTTTCATTAGCTTCAACGAAAAAGAATGGTTAAACAAACACTCATCTACTACAAGTCATACACGGGCTTTTTACCCTAAATGCATAAATTCAATTGTTACACGTTTTTTGCTCGTTTGTTCACTGGTGGAAAACAATCTTAGGCAACGGAAAACATTTTGATGTGCCTTACAACAACACTTATGTTGATGGACATATATCGAGACTGCGTGCCTTGATGATTGAAGGCTTGATTTATGCTCCACCTTCATTAATATTTTTCTGATAATTTCATAAATTGCAATTTATTGACCTGTTTTGCACATGCACCAACAATATCCGTGTCAGCCCTTCTGCATCCGGAAACCGTAACATTATTTGTAATTTCACCTCATTTTGGTCATTAAAGTGGCCGGCGTATCAATCTTCAGCCCTTGTTAACACAGGCTGCACAGATTGTTCGAATTTTGTCCACGAACGATCAACGAAGTGATAAGAACAATCATGCAATCTTTTAGGTGGATTATTTAGGTTTAAAGCACACCCTTAACTTATTGTCTGCTGCTGGTTTCGATTTAAAGCGTATGGCGAGGTAGATCCACATTGGCGCTTTGAAACTGGATGCTGTGCAAAACATTCCACTTCCAAGCAAATATATAGGCGCTTCCAGGAGTTCACACAACCAAGCACAGCACAGAAAGTCCCGGAGTCTCACCAAAGTCGTGCTGAATCTATTTTTGGATATTCTGTGGGTTCCTCTGGTTTGATTTGGCAGCTTAAAACTTTGTATACTTCAACCGCAACTCATGGTGTTCGGTCTAAACCGGAATTCCGTAGTAGAAAATGTCAAATTTCAGCTCAGGAAACTTGTCTAATGTCACGCAATTTGCATTATTTTGTATGAAAGACCAAACATTTAGGTGAGCAAAAGTAATATAACAGATTGAGTTAAAATATTACTAATAATTTAATATTATAATTAAATGATATAATTATAATTCAAATATAATTAAATACTAATTAAAAAATATTTTAAAATTACTACAATGTGAGGAAAAACAAAGAATGACAGCCATGTACTTTTTGTCTTTTGGATTTACAGTAGGTTTTTACCACCACTTCTGGCCTTCATCTTAGCAAAGGTTGCAATGGCTTTTCTCTTGCTTTCACAATAGCTTATTTGTCACCCAAAGACCGTTCTCTGGTTTTCATGATGGTTACATTTGTAACCATATATTTTTTTTATTAATCACCATATACTGTATGGCACATTGGGCAATTAAATAGAACTGAAAGTTCCTCTACTTTTGCCTGCATTAAAAGCTAGATTGAAATAAAGTGATGACTGTGCTAGTGCTTGTTTAATTTAAAAAAGCACTTGATAACCATTAAATCCCTGGTGCTTGTCATACTTTGGAGCTTTCAGTGTGGCACTTTTGTCCATAAAATAGCTTGTTTAGACTTCAGACTCAACAAGCAATCAAACATGACATGAGGAACCTTTGAGGAGTTCAGACAGTACATAATCAAGGCTTTGACCTCAAAGGGGGATTCAGTGTCGGAAATTGTGAAAGCCTATTTCTGTAAAGCACAGCTGGGCCTAGAGATATGAGCGTGAAGTGAGTTGGCGTGGTTGTGTGTGGGTGTGCATGCGTATGTGTGTGTGTGTGTTTAGGTCAGGGCAACAAGACCGATGTCCTTTTCTCACACGTCTTCGATTGTGTGTGTATGCTGTATATCTTTCTGACCTGTCTGGCCTAGAGGGGGTGTCTGTGATAAACCACTTTCCCTCCTCACAGTGTACTCTCAACCAGATCTTCACCAAAACATTCTCACAACATCATGGGAACTGAGCTTGTCCGACATTATCTGAATGGCGGTTTTAAGCAAAATCACACATCCTTGTTTGAACTAAACGAGCAAGTACTTTGTTGTTTACAATACATGTTGTATGTTTTCCTTTTCACTTAGTCTGTCTTGATCAAACTCTAGTTCAGGAGTGGGAACGTTTGTTTGTCCCATGCCATTTTACTTTTTTGATTGACAATTCAATGGCTGCCCAAATAATTGTATTTTTATGATGCGAACCTTGATGTTCATAGTTTCATCATTTAAACAATTATATCGGCTCCTCAAAGTGTTGTACGCGGGAAAAAAGATTATTTTAGGATAATGAGGCAGTTGTGAATAGTTAGTTAGTTAGTAATAAATAGTTAGATACTGAACTTTTATTTTATTTTTAGTGTAATTTCCTTTTTTTCCTCAGTAAATTCTCAATTCCCTACTGTCGTTATGCCTTATGTTTATTGTATTTATTTGGTATTTGAGATTAGTAGTTCGTTCATAATTTAAAAAAAAAAATGTTTCGCACTCTTTTCTATTGCAAACGGCAGAGGAAGTGCAAGTTTAAATTTTCACTCAAATTTTTCACAGAATGCAATTGGGCATTAAATTTACTTCAAGGTAATATGTCTTGGAAGAGAGGATTCTGCTATTTGTCACTATAAATAAACTTTTTAAAGAAATATTCAGAAATATGTGGAACTGTAATCTTTGTTTATCAGTATTGTGGCTCCCAGCTCGCCAGATGCCTACCAAAGCTCTAAATTTTTTCCATACACGGTTCATTTATTCATAGCTGCACACAAAAAGCAATCTTGGATCAAACGCATAATAGTTCATATCCAGTTAGGTTTTCCAACACAACAATGGCTGTTGAGTAAATAGTTTCCATTTATTCTATTTTCCCTCCCATCAGGTACCTGGCCAAGCTATCGTCAGTGGGAAGCATCCGGGATGAAGAGACGTGTGAGAGGTTACGAGGACTCATCCAGAGACAGGTGCTCAGTTTTACACAAACGAAGCAATTCAGTTTAGTTTTTTAAAAATTTTATTTATTTATTTTTATTTATTTATTCATCTTTACACAGTACAGATTCACAATGTAGTTGAGATGTGTCCTAATGTATTCTTACTACCATAATTTTCGCACTATAAAAGGGCACCTGACTATGAGCCGCCACCCACCAACTTTGTCACCAAAACGACATTTGCTCATGGATAACCCGCACTGGACTATAAACCGCGGCTATCCTCACTGTATTATGGGATATTTACACCAAACGATATTAGCCGGTAACACTTTATTTGATAGCCGCAGCATCATACGACTGTCATATGACCAAATGAACCACAATAAGCTTTGAACCAATTGTCAGCGAAGCTTCGCTGCTCCGAGAAGCTTCATTTGGCCATCAGTGCTCCCTTGGGGGAGACAATCAACCTCTGCTGCCACCTGCTGTCAACACTGTTGTTGTCTAACATACTTTCTAGCTTGCGTTGCAGTGCTGCAGATATAAATAACAATCAAAATTCATATTCTGTGCTTATTTTTTCTTCAGTTACTGTTCCAGTTGTTTCATTAATTGCTAGTTTGGTATCTGGTAACACTTTATTTGATTGTGGCGCAGTAAGACTGTCATTAGACAATTATGACATGACACTGTCATGAGCATTAATGAATGCTTATAACAGATGTCATTTAGTGTCATCCGGCAAATTTCTCATTTTTGAATGGATGTATAAGATCCTAACTGGACATAAATGGAGTTGGTGACATAAATTACCGGATAACACTTAATGGCATCTGTCATAAGCATTCACTAATGCCCATGATAGTGTCATGTCTTAATTGGGACGGTCTTATGACACCGCTGTAAAGTCTTACCTGTTAACCGAAAAAAAATCAACAAATAAACCGCACTGGATTATAAACCGCAAGATTCAAAAGGAAGGAAAAAAGTAGCGGCCTATAGTCTGAAAATTACGGTAGATAAAGTAATTATTAGTGTTCCTGTATGTTATAATTTTTCTTTGCTAGCATGTCATTATTTCCCCTAAAGTTTTACACTTGGAGGGTCTTTACTGCAAAGCTATAGTTTGCACAACTTTTCTCTGCAGGTTCAAATCTGTAAACGCAGTGTGGAGGTGATGGATGCAGTACGCCGTGGTGCTCAACTAGCGATAGACGAGTGCCAGTTCCAGTTCCGTAACCGTCGGTGGAATTGCTCTACTCTAGAGAGCATGCCTGTGTTTGGCAAAGTAGTCACCCAGGGTAAGTTTACTATCGAGCACAGTGACTCCATTCCTTTTAACAAACTAAGTTTTAGGCAGTGATTTGATGGTCAAAATCCCAACCAATATTTACTTTAAAACGTCTTTAACACACTCTTCATTTTGTTCAATCTGTGTGTAATAAATCAATGTGCCTGCATGTGTGTGCGTTTCAGGCACCCGTGAGGCTGCTTTTGTGTATGCCATCTCAGCAGCCAGTGTGGCGTTTGCGGTCACGAGGGCCTGCAGCAGTGGAGAGTTAGAAAAATGTGGCTGTGACCACAATGTACATGGAGTCAGTCCAGAGGGTATGTAAGCACTCCCTCTCGTGTGCAAATACACACATGCAAAAATGGCAAGCACAACACATCTGATCAGTTGTAGTTCTAATATTTGGAGTGAACATCTGTTATATATCATTTGTAATGATACGGAAAAGTGCAAAAAATACTATAGGTAGTTTAATTCATCCATAATAAAGCCATAGCTATGTAAAAATAACAACTAATGTTAAAAAAAATCTTTTGCTTAAACGTGCATTAACTGAAAGTGGTGCTTGTGTGATAATCACAAGCCTATTATCACTGACTCAGTGTTGTGCTGGTGTCAGACTGTGGTTGCAGCCAGACAGCAAAACAATGAGACCTCTTATAAGTAAAATGCAAAGCTGCTGACTTGTGGGTAATGGTTTGCTGGTTCAACACTATGAGGATCACCTCAGACTTTTCAAAATGTCATTTGATACGGTATTTTGGGGAGGGGGGTTAGCTATTTTGTGCTGTAGTTTCATGATATTCTAATGTCTTGTCACAGGATTCCAGTGGTCGGGCTGCAGTGACAACATTGCATATGGGGTGGCTTTTTCTCAGTCCTTTGTGGATGTGAGGGAGAGGAGTAAAGGGCAGGCCTCTAGTCGGGCCCTCATGAATCTACACAACAATGAAGCTGGCAGGAAGGTAAGTCGGGCCTCTAATTACATCGTAACATTTTCACAAGAGTCACATCTCTTCACTTTATTGTTGGGTTTTGTCAGACCTGCACATAATTACCCAAGTTTCCTGTATAGTAATGTTGGCAAAACTTTTTTCCTGTTGTAGAGGAATCAGTAAGATTGAGCACAATTTGTTTGCACAATCTGTTTTAATTTCAAATATGAATGAAATAAATGGTCCCATGGTCAAATTCTCACCATAATGAAATTTTATCACTCTAATACCCCTTTCCCACTGGCCAAAAAAACCCATTTCAACCCACTAACAATCGGCTTTTGGTGGCAGTGGGAAAGGTGCAGCGACCCGCCTCGACCCGTGTCAATCAACCCGCCAAGAGACCCGCGTTAAAATCACCTCGGCTCTGATCGTCATGCAGTGTGAAAGCAAAACTCCGGCTAAACGTTCAACACCCTAATCTACGTGATGACGTAGGCTCTTGCGTGATGCGTCATAGTAACGTTCCAGTCGCCTCCCATTTAACACGCCCCACAACCTTAGTTACGATGATGCTCACAACAAAGCTAGTAGAAGAAGAAGAATTCACGTCGCTTACGTTGCCTCAGCAAAGCAGAGTGTTGATCCTTTGCTGCATTTCGACCATTTTGAGGGCAGTAAAAAGCATGAAAACAGAGAACACAAACGGAAAGGGGGTTTCCATGTTGCTCTGCATTGTTTACTTCCTTGAACTGAATGAATTCGGTCGCAGTTATCGACGCGCATCTTAGCGTGGTGACGTCAGGTAACCTTACGCACGGCTGAGGAGGGGTGGGGGGTTAGACGGGTGAAGAAAAAAAAAGACACAGCTTTTTTTTGTCAATGGGAAAGGTGCCAAATGCCAATTGCTAGTGGGTTGCATCGGCTTGGAAAAAACGCGCGTAGACCCATTAGTTTCAGTGGGAAAGGGGCATAACTGGAATACAAGTGAAACAACTGTTAATAGTAAAATATACGGAACAGTCTTGACTTTCACCACACACTGAGGTATTGTGGTTTACAGTACATTAAGTATTTGACTTTGAGGAATTCGGAATTCTAATTCGAAAAGTCTACACTGAGGAATTGTATTTTTTAGGGGCACTGAACTTCAAATATAGACCAGGGGTCTTCAAACTATTCCACATAAAGCTGCTGTGGGTGCACGATTTTATTTCAACCAAGGCGACACCGTTTCACCAATCTGGTGTCTTCCATTGTCATCATTTGATTGCAGTCAGGTGTTGCTTGTTATATAAGAAAACTTATTGGTTAAACTGTCCGTGCTGGATCGGTTGGAACAAAAACCAGGACCCGGTTTGGAGACCCCTGCTGTAGATGGACAGACACTAATGTGAGATAATAGAACTTTTTAACCACCAAAAAGTGTGTGCATATTCTGGTCCTTTCAATAACTCAAAATAACATTTTTTTTCTTGCGGATCCGTTTTTTTAAAGGGAACCACTGACAAAAAGACTTGTAGTTCTTAAAAGATACATGTTAGTATGGTTTATAATTATTTTTATTTACTTAGTTTATATACTGGTAGGTCAACATTGTTGTTGACGACACAATGCACTTTGGGCACTGACGTCACCGGGCAGAGCTGCAGGACTTCCGCAGTGTCACTCATTAGCTACATAAACATGTCGTCGGTTCTACCCTTCCAATTTGAACCCGAGCAGAAAAGTGATGAGCATGACAGCACTGGCGATATTTCACAAAACGATCAGCAAAAGCAATTAAATGAAGGTCTCCAGCAGGATTCGAACCTACGTTTGCTGTGCGACAGACAAAAGCATAGACCGCAGGACTTTACTTCCGCGTGACGTTCACGACTCACTTCAGATGGCAAGCAGACAACAATAACATAGGGATTGCGTAAAATGGTTTATTGAACACACAAAAAAACTCACAATCGTGAAAAGGGACACACAAAAAGGGTCCGTGACTAGTAGGTCAGGATAAAAAAAACAACAACAAAAAAAAAAAACGAGGGAAAACCGCAGTGAGAGCAGAAAAAAAAAAAAAGGCAATGATATATCTAGCAACGAAGGGATATACAAACTGTCGATTGGCAGCAAGTCAATATCTCGGCAAGCCACCTAGGATCGGTTTACAGGTACAATGTTGGAAACTCATCCCACATCTCTGTAACAAAACTAAAAAATATATTATAGATTTTTAAACCAATGGCAATAATATATGTGTTTCTAATAACATAATTTAGTAAAAGAGAACAACTGTGGTTTATTAGAGCCTACAAGTCTTTAAGTCTGAGGTTCCCTGTAATAGGTTGTTGTAAAGAAAGCTATTGTGTCAAGAGCAGAATTTTGAAACATATGCTGGCATGCGAAACCACTTATTTCAAACTTTGCAGCCAATCATAGGACCCATATATAAACAAGCAACCAGTCACACTCCCATTCACATCTATTGACAGCAGTCCTTTGTTAACTTTCCATGCATGTTTTTTGCAATGTAGGAAGAAACAGGACTATCTAAAAAGAGATACAGTTTTGATAAATGAATACATCCCTGACAGCATCAAACCAAATTGAGCATTAATACTTTTGCAAAAAGACTGTTTTTTTACATTCACTTTTTGCATTTCATATCTACTCTGTTCATTATGTTTCATGAATGTCAAAACCAGTTTTTGTTCTCTGACATCTTTTCAGGCCATCTTGGCCCACATGCGTGTTGAGTGCAAGTGTCATGGCGTGTCAGGATCATGTGAGGTGAAGACCTGCTGGAAAGCAATGCCACCCTTTCGCAAGGTGGGCAACATCATCAAGGAGAAGTTTGATGGTGCCACTGAGGTGGAGCAGCGCAAAATGGGCTCCGCCAAAGTCCTGGTGCCTCGCAACTCCCAATTCAAACCTCATACTGATGAAGATCTAGTCTACTTAGAACCCAGTCCAGACTTCTGCGACCATGACCCCCGCACACCGGGTATGCTAGGCACTGTGGGCCGCGAGTGTAACAGAACCTCAAAGGCCATTGACGGCTGTGAGCTGATGTGCTGCGGCCGTGGTTTTCAGACGCAGGAAGTTGAGGTCGTGGACAGGTGCAGCTGTAAGTTTCACTGGTGCTGTTACGTCAAGTGCAAGCAGTGCCGCAAAATGGTGGCGATGCACACTTGCCGATGATGAATGAGCACTGCTGGCAAATGGAACAAAGAATGAACCTCAATCCTCCACTGGATAGGACCAAAGTTTCTACTAAGTGTCAATGGAACCAGGCCGAGTAGCTGAGAGGTGCGTGGACATCCACTTGCTTGTCATGCTGTTTGTGTCTTCTCAATTAGATTGCATTGTCTCCCTCCCTCTACTCCTTATTGTAATGTTTAACTTATTTGTTGAGACTGAGGATCTTATCTGGAATTGACTAAGAAGGAGGGGGCAGACTAGTAGAGATAAGGAGGGACAAACAGCATGCATGGATGGATGTATGTGGTTAAGGGCTTTGGGTCTCGAAGGGGGCTGTTGGCGCTCTGTCCTTACTGCTGCTGCTTCAGGAACTCGTTCAGAATGCTGCAAGTCAAGGATGCGTCAATAAAGGACAAACTGCAAATATTGCACCATTTGTACATGGAATTTATCATTGTTTTCCAAGTGTGCATGGCTGCACTGAGCTAAGATTTTGTGACGTAAAGTTGTGTAAATGGCACTGGGCGATGCCATAATGTTATTCTGTGTACACTCATGTACACTAATTAATGACAAGTGAAAGCCACTATCATCTCCTTCTGTTTTTCTTTAAAACCAAAGCATGAGCACTAATGTCACAACAAAGAAAACAACACTCACATTCAGATAAAAGTTGATCTAAAAATCAGTACTCATCAAGAGCAAGTGGAGATAATAGAGAAAAACACATAAATCGTGTCTAGGTTAAGCATCATGGTTTGGTTTAGGTTGTAATGGAATGAAGTATTTCCACTGTAAAAAAAATAAAAAATAAAATAATAAAATAAAAATTCGATGGGTTGTGGGTACTCAAAATTCACAACATCCATTAGGTTACTAAATGCAGTGGCACTGAACCTAAATTAGATACACTGCATTCAGTTTATTGCCATATATGGACATTACCTTCATTCAACAATAATTTAGAGTTCCCAAATGTGCTGATGAAAATATCTATTTTAAATGTATTAAAATTTTCAAATCGTGAATGATCATTCTCCCCGTACACAACATGGCTGTTGATGATAACAGGTAAAGGACTGTGAGGCCTCGATCTTGTCGGAAGAAGGCACATGCATGGAGAAAAATACAAAATTTCTGGATGGTCATTCATGATTCAGGCATGGTCCTCTTCTTTTTTAATTCATTTTATGGGTTACACTGAATTACATATAAACACCAGATTAGGATTTGCCTTTACAAATTTTTACCATAAGAAGTGAACAGAACTGTACTGTAACTGAAATCAACATCATTCAGATCAGACGATTGTCTATCTCCTTGTTTGTTACATTGTTTGACAACACAATGAAAATACTAAGATAATAAAAAATTATAGCGATTGCCCATTGGTTGATGAGTATGTTCACCATGCATGATGACTGAAGCACTTTCTCTCCAACTGCACATAAAGCCTTCACTCCCGAGCATCTGACATATGACCATCTATGATCTACTTGTACCACCAAAAAAGCCATGCTTGCCTATAATAATGTGCTATCATTATAATAATCATAATGTAGATTTGTAAAGACTTATACACTGAAGATCATACTGCCTATGAATGTATGTTCATGCTGAATATATGCTGTCAAATACAAATGTTGTCACTGACTGCTCTTTTCAAATGCATGTATGAAATGGAGGAAAGACAAGAAGAATAAGAGAAATGATGATTAAAAGGAGCACATTCACCACTAATATCTAAATAACATTTGATGGGATTTACAAAACCATTTTGGTGTAAGAAATAATATGTTACTGAATGACATTGATGGACTGACATTGACATTAGAAAACTAACTCTCAGAGGATTACTCAGTCAAGGTAGGTTACAGTATAATGCAATGTTTATTAACTAAAAACCCTTGTCCAAATACTAACGTTTTCTTTGTACATATTTAATTTAAAAAATATATCTATTTTACTGATGAGATTACTGTAAATATTAGCACACAAGAATAAGATATACCCTTGGTGTATTTCAAGGTCATTCTCTGAGTCTGCAATACCAACATTACATACTATATAACCATTGTAGATACTGTCAGTATATCACATCATGAGACCACAGAACCACATATGTGGTATTTGGGAGAAGCAGGGCAGCCGCTCACTGTCTGGATCTTCTATGGATTCCTGAAAGAACAGAGGCAGGAACACTGGGATAGACAGGGATTTAAGCAAAATGCAGACCACATGGCACAAGCTGTTTCTCCTTCTGTCCCCATCGATATCACACACACACGAACACACACACACGCAGACTATATTCTGCAATAACTTTGAATTACATTGGTTCCATTGCGGTTGCTCAGAGCGGAAAGTGTGTCTGTAACTGCAACTGGTAAGCTCTGTCCTTAATTAAGCCACCAAGATGGCCTATATATGGAGTGGGTGTATGGTAGCCATGCTCATTGAGAATGTGTAAGTGTAGCTGTGTTCATGACCGCAGGTTTGGGAAAGTTACTTTGAGAATATATTCCGATGCAGCTGCATGTCACCTGTTATATAATAGAGTCAGTAAGGTTCAAATTCTATAATACTGAAGTACAATAATGTAATTTTAATTAGCAGTAGCCCATTTAGGATTACCAATCTCAAATATGCCGGCCACGTAATAAACTTTTTTGGGGAGGTTAGGAGACTGACAGCTCTCAATTGTTTTTGTAAATGTCATAAAAAATGAATGACTCCTTAAGTGAATACAAACTTACGATATTTTTTTCTTTTTCAAATGAAAAATTGCATCCCGATTAAATGTATTGTTTTTATGTATCAGGTTTAGGTTTGCCCTATCTTTGAATAGCAAACGTAATGTAATTTAGTACTGCAGCAAAAAAAAAAAAAAAAAGTTTGAAACAGTTATCCTTCACAGTGGCACTTAACCTGACGCTTCGTAATTGATTTAGTATACTGAACACTAAGGATGCAACAATACTCGGTTTTATATTGAACCGTTCGATACGCCCTCTTCGATTCAATACACAAAAACATTCGATCCAAATGAAAAGCTCCCAAAATGTATTTTCCAAATTTACAGCATTTTTGTCGTCTCTCTTGCTAAAATGTCCGGTGCAGCTTTTCCTTGAAAAAACAAACTCTGCCGCTAGCAGCCCCGCTCCTCCACTCCTCCCCCACACTGCCTGAAAGGTGGGAGGTGTGGCGCAAGAGGATCATTGCTCGTGAAGAAAGACAAAAACTTTCAACTTTCAATGTCGTACAGATCCGTTGCTTGGCAGCATTTTGGGTGAGCTGATATGCTATCCCCACTCGAACATATTTAACAAAGACTGTCTTTATGGATACGTACAACAAAGTCTGCCAATATATTGTTGCCGACTTGGCTGCTACAAACAACCTCGCTTTGACAATAGACAGCTGGACACCCTGGGACGACACTGAGAGCCATCTCACGGTTACATGATGAAGAATGACTGGCAAATGAAGAGCGCTGTACTTCAAACTCGTCCTGTTTATGAAATTCGATTGTTGAATGCTGGTTTTGTGCAGACATGACTTCTGTGGCATTTGTAAACTTTTTTAATGCCCAACAACACTTGCGCGCACACTAGATATCATCAAATAGCAACCTAGATATGCTACGTTAGCCCCCCCGTCCCATGCCACTGTCTGCGTGACCCCAGAGTGATCACGGGACGCAAAGTCCATATACTACATCGATGAATTAAAAACCGCTATGACTGAAAGTGGAAGTGGAAGCTAAGCAGGCCAAATCAATCCATACCAGTGACTATAGATAATGCTGCAAATATTGTTAATTCAGTACGTAACACAGATGGACTCGGACCACTAATAGGACGTTTTGCTCATGTGGTAAACATACCTGCTAAGAGAGCAGTACCAATCAACAGTGTGCCCCGCCTCACTTTACAAACAGTAAAGATTGTTCTCAGCACCTTTATACAAGATTTCTTCAGATCAGTAAGAAGTAAGCACATAAATATTATGCACTATAATGCATGTTTATATGATGGCACTGTTATTTTTGCTTGTTAGCAAAATAAAAAAAAACAAACAAACAAAAAAAAACACTCGTGTTTTTTGTTTCAGAGCATTGGATCGAATCGAAAATTGTGTCCCTCTTATGGAAAATCGTACCGAACCGTGACTTAACTGTATCGTTGCCTCCCTACTGAACACAGTGCTCCTGACTGCCCCTAAAATTTGACTCAGTACCAGGAAATTCTTCATCTACTCACATTTGTGTGGCTAGTATATATATTTGCTGATTACTTTTAAATCATCATTACTAGTTAATAGTTTTTGTTGATGGGAAACTTCAGTTCCACTCAGTCTAGTTGTTGGCGACATAGCACAGATGAACTATTAAAGTATGTAAATGAGTAGAAGGGTGACTATTTACGACGTGATTTAATTTACTTTATTTTGTGCGCTCCTCAGACCTGTCACCACGGGCGGGCCTTAGGGGGGTCCGTCTTCCCCCAAAATGGCTTGTGTCCCCCACTCAAAGCACAGAGCTGTTAAACAACCCCGTTCTTTATGTGGGATAGGGGGATTCATCAACTCCCAACCGCATAAGTGTATTTAATACATATTCCAACTTTTTAAATTGTCTAACTTGTATTATACTGTGACGATGTCTTTGCATGTAGGACTAGTGGCACAGTGATTTGAGCATTTGCAATGAGGCAAGTTTGTAAACCAATTTCATGCTTTTATTGTTTATTTTTAATGTTAATGTTACATTGTTTTTAATGATAAAGGAGCACTTACATTTGCCTTTTTGAAGTTGGGTTTTGTCTTAGCTATTTTCAAAGACCCAAAAATAGCAAAGAGGGTGTGCTCAACCTCATGACTTGATTTCGGTGGATTTTGTCCAATCATCGCCAAGAAGTGGCAATAGCAACTAAATTCAGCGTATTTATTGATTTAGAGAAGCGAGCGCGTCATTTCCTTCAGCATCATGCTCAGTTAAATTCACCACACACAACTTTGAGTGGCTTTCTTACAGTTGAGTCCATGATTATTTTTTTTAATACTCCTGGTGGCTTGGTTAACTCACAAGACTCAAACTTTTCAACTTTAAAAATCACCACTGCAGTTTGTATGTTTGTCCTGAGTATGTTTTTTTTTCATATTTTTGTTGATATCCAAGTTCATCCCAATTTCATCTCCAAACGAGGGTGCTGGAAAAAAAATGTTTGGGAGCCACTGTTGTAAACCATTTAGTTACGGATTCAAATCCTGCTGTTGATACTTTACTGTACCTTAATGTTACTTTACTGTTTTAGTTTCAAAACAAGGTTCACAATTTTTTGCTGCTGACCTGCCTTGGATGAGATGATTACTTGCTACAAGAATGGGGTATACTGTGGTATCGGCTTTTTCAAAATATAGAGTTATTATTGTGACCCCCTCCTCTCCCCCAGTTCTGAGACACATGTTGCATATAAAGGGTTAACAGTGCAGGTTGGCTGGATATTAATGCCATTCGCTCCCAATCCAAAAGAAGACTGGCTTTAAACCAGCCTTCTCCTTGGCCCCTCTCAAACTCCCAGATCTTCTCAGGCATAGTTCTCATATTAAAAGAAAACAAGTTACACAAATGAGACAGATGGTTCTTGTTTGTGATGACAGTTGCATTACTTTCTCCTCCAGCTCTCCCACCTCCTACCTACCCAGCACACCCATCTCATCGCTTTCAGCTTTTGTTTTCTGGTACCTTTGTCTATATCTATATAGTACTGCTTCTGGTTTATTGTCACACTCTGCAAAATAATCATAGCGGAGCATATGGATTTTCATTATACATTTTTATTTATTTATTTATTTCAATAGAATGGTCTGAATTTGTTGTGTTTGTGATTGTCAAGTCCAAGATCCAACCTGCTTCTAGCCCAAACTCAAGTGGGATACCGTAGGCTCAAGCTCTGTGAACCTTCGTATCAAAATTGGCATGAAAAAAGAATGGATAATTTTATTACAGTAAAAGTATGTAGAAACCTTATTTTACTCACTTAGTCTATTATTAAATTAACACGTGGGTAAAAGCACTCATAATATAGTCTTCAACTACATCTACAAAAGTGTGCAATTGCACTCTGGTACAAAAGAATATAGCCTCACATGGTATTCATAACTGTATATTCCATGTGTATTTTCTGAACACAGACCTTATGTTCTCATAAATAAGACAGACATTGATTAGTTTGGAATAACAGCAGACTTGAACTGGACCCGAGTCAAAAGACAAACAAAGCTTGAACTGACTTCACTGTTGTACTTTCTGACATAACAAATGTGATTTTCAAACAGGTCTGTATAACACACCAGTCCAAATACACAAGACCTTTTGAGTTCAACACACAAATAAATTCAAAGATCTCATCTCGAGGCTATTAGGGAAACATTTATCCCAGGAAAGACAGAAAAGATTAGGATTGAAGAGAGTGAAAAGAAAAAATGTCACAAAAATGACAGTGACAAGGTGTTTCATAATGTTGATGGGGGTTTTACCTGCCGTGACTTCAGTTTTGCTTGCAGAGATGGAGGATCACAGTCAGCTTACCTCTACATACACTCTCTCCTCGTGTTGTAGCCTTGTGTCTGTCATCAAAGAGATTTCAGATGAATTCCAAAGGCCCTTCTCTTCACACCTGGATACTAAATGCACCTGAAGACATGCATGTATAGGTGCTTAGCTACAGGTGAAAGGAGAAGGAGCGTGCGTGTTACATGTAGCTTTAAGTCAACAGCAATCAACCGCGTCAAAATTATCCTTGCAGTGACCAGTGTAAGTGTCATTTGATGGCCACCTGGCTGTCGAAACACTGCACAACATACACAGTCATATGTTTTATATGTGAGAGTAGCAACAGTTCATGGTGAGATGGGTGGACCTTAACATTAACGCTGAGGTAAATGCAGCTGAACAAATAAGAAAAAGTTAATTTTCTGTGGCTTGACAGTTAGTTAAAATTTATTTGCAAAGTGAATGACGTAACCCACAATTGGTTTTAGTTACAGTAAAACCATTTGGTAAATAGGTTTTAACACTCATAACGAATATTTATGGCCTACAGCAAAAGGTGATTTGTGTTACAGCCTATTGCACTTTATTTCTTATATTTGCAATTTTCATCAACATCAAAAGAATAACTACAGTAAAGAACAATAAAAGACTCCACCTTGCCTAGAAATGCAATGAATACACAGGGGCTGGGTCTACAGCCTCTCTGCTTTTTGTCCTTCCAACACAATAAAAACCTTTCATTTAACTGTTGTATGCAACATATTTTCTCGAAAGTCAAAATGCATCAAACAAGTGTCAACAGTGTGTGTGCTATAAATCATATGCATGTGTGAGAGAGACTGGGAGTAGAAGTGAGTTTTAGTGAAAAGAAGCATGTGTCAGATTCCAGCTTTACACAATATCAATTCACTTTTGATGTTTTACTTTGTAAAACTGCAAGATAAGTTTTGACGTACCACAGCCAAAGGGAAACAGTTATTGGCCCTATCAAAATACACTAAAAATGCTAAATCTTAATGTATGTGTTTGGTATGAAGTTTACGTCTTTATGACAGACTATATTAAAGACAACATACAAGGTCAGTACTATGATGCGTCAGAGATGCCAATTCATCAGATTTCCTGAGAAGAAAAAAGCATTTAACACCAAATTTGGTGTTTTGAATCTTTTTAATAAAGTCAAGGATTAAATGTTCACTCATAAATTGAATTTTCTTCAAAAAGTTAATCTAAATAAATAATTTTCCAACCCCTCTTGGATTATCATGAAAAGGTGTCATTAAAAGGCTTAAAATGTTTGACGTTTTTCAAGAATGGAAAAGGTTGCACTCTGACATATTAGAGATCTTTTCAGCCTGATAAGACAATTACACTGCAAACTTGTATGAAGCAGTTCAGATGAGTGCAGCCTTTATACCATTCTTAGTAAAATCAACATAGAGTGGAACCTGAGGATTTCCTCTGAAGTTATAGAAGTCCGCATGCACCCAAGATTTGTAAGCAAACATATTTTAACTGTCTTTTGTATGGATCATGATGGGTATAAGCAGTGTTCAGTTCACTATGCCCAATCCTTCATTTTCCTCAAGGCATACCATTATATACAAAAAGTCAGGTAGTCAAGAAATTATTCACACAACCTTTCATACCTTTGGTCACCATTAGTCATGCCAATACTGGCTGCCCAAAACCAGCTGTGTGGCAAGGGGGAAAAAAAATCCAGGATCCTATTTGTATTAGTTTTAAAACAAGACAGGTGTTGTATTCTTAAAACTTAACAGGTCTTAATGCACAAATCCGATTTTTTCGTGTTTGTCCGACTCAAGTGAGGCAATAACTTGATGGTCTGAACTGGAAAAGTCGCATAAAAGTGGACTATTTCAAATCCAATCTAGGTCACTTTTGTATGTGGTTAAAATCTAATTAAGGTCACATTTTCCAGAAAGTTGCTGGGGTCTGAACTGTCAAGTCCCCTAATCGGAATTCATGCAGCAATTACGTCAGCAAAGAGCGAGGGAGACAGGGTGCTATGGTAGCAATGGAGCTGTGCATTAGCGTTAGCGCCTAGCTTGAATGCAGTTTTTAGGGAAGAGGTGGGCTAGACAACAGTCATACATAAATAAAGGGGTGGTGGGCGGGGGGCAGAAAAGCCTGTGAATGCTCGGTTTTCTTTCTGTGCTCCAAATGAGCAATATATCAAGATTGCTTACACGGCCGAGAGTCGGGGTAAACGGTCCGTATGTGTGTGCATACTATCAATCCATATACGTAAACTTTGAATATAAGACTAAACGGGCATTATTTATGTCTGTTATTTGTACCCTATTTTTGAAAATCAAAATATGATCACCCTAGAACAGGGGTCGGCAACCCAAAATGTTGAAAGAGCCATATTGGCCCCCCATAATAACGAATACGTCTGGAGCCGCAAAAAAATTCAAAGTCTTATATAAGCCTTATAATGAAGGCAGTCCAATAAAATTCATTATATATTGACGGGACACGGGGCGCGGGACCGATTAATAGGGGGCCAACTCCGTCAAAGCTGACCAAGTGGAAACAGACAAAGAGCTTTTTACACTGAAAATTCTTGTGACTAAATGCTTGAATTCCTGAATTCTTCATAGATATGAACGTAAAACAGTCTCGATTCTTGGTTAAAAGCAAAAAAACGGGCAGTTAGCATTTATTTTACGTAAATATGTTGAATATGATGCAGTCCGTATGCCAATGTGGCAGCCCCTTTATCACAACAAAGAGCTTTTTACGTTGAAAATTTTTGTGAATAAATCGCTGAATTCTGAATATGTATGGACTTTAAACAGTCTCGATTCTTAGTTAAAAGCAAAGAAAAAAAAACGGGCAGTTAGCATTTATTTTACGTAAATATGTCGAATGTGATGCTAGTCTTTTAGCCAAAGTGGCTCCGCCTTAGCACCACTTAGAGTAAATAAATGTTTAAATCCCTGAATTCTTTATAGGTATGGATGTAAAACAGTCTCGATTCTTGGTTAAAAGCAAAAAACCGGGCAGTTAGCATTTATTTTACGTAAATATTGAGAAGTAGGGCTGTAGCGGCTAATTTCTCCTATTGTTTTTTTTTTTTTTTTTAATTCCAAACGTTTCAAAATGCATGCACAGTACGTTTAATATAATATTTACCTTGAATCCTACAACAAATCGCTCATGAGACAATCCTTCCTGTTTGTATGCGGTACAGCTTTCGTACTTTTTCAACCAAAATCCGGCGTTGGATCGCTGCATGTGTTTGAGAATAACTGCGACCGACTGCGAATAACTGAAGCTTAGTGTGGGACGGTCCCCTACTTGAAGGCGTGGCGCAGTGTATGGGGAATATGTCCCGTCAATATAATTATGAAGTCTACGGCAGTACATGTTGTATATACTGTATCTACTGTATATTAGCTATCTTAGCCTATTATCAGAATGACTAAGTTGGCAAAAAATACATACGGAGCCTTTATGATTCACATATTTTCTGCACTGTAAGGCTCACCTAAAATCCTTCAATTTTCTCAAATGCCTAATGTGCGCCATATAATCCAATATGCCTTATATATGGATCAATATTGGTTAATCATGGCATGACATTCCCTTTAGCGTAGCTCCATCTCGAGAATGCGTAACGCAACCCCAACCACTAATATTATTACTACTACTAATGCGACTTATATTGGGGTGCACCTTTTATACATTTATATATACTGTATATAAAGTTTTAAAAGGGGCCATTCATTGACGATGCGCCCTATACTCCGATGCTCCTTATAATGTGGAAAATACTGTAAATGTTTATTTTCCCTGCAGTGCATCCTTTTGAGAATGACCCACCACGTGACTACTCCGTTGTACGATGCCACCTCAAGTTTAACTTCATTACAACATTAATGAATCTGAAGAATGTTTGTCATGTTTGTTCTCCTTCAGAAACCATACTAAACAAAAATTATATATTTCCCTGCCTCATCTTTTTCTATTTTTAAACATTTTTGAAAAAGCTCTAGGGAGCCACTAGGGCAACGCTAAAGAGCCGCATGCGGCTTTCGAGCCACGGGTTGCTGACCCCTGCCCTAGAATGATGTTGAGCCAGCATGTGTAGTCATTTGTTTTGATGCTCCTGCGCATGCGGGGCAGTTTGCTCAGCGCATCCCAGACTGAATTAGTGCGCATGCGTGATATTTGAACGGGCTCAATGGACAAAGGCAGTCTGACCGGGCACGCCAAAAAACAGATATGACAAAAAATGAGAATTGTGCATCAAGACCTGCAGTATGAACGTAGCCTTAGATAGTAGGACAGTCGTTCTATTAGTGTGCTGATTTGTTTCACTAATGGGGAAATAAACATAGGAGCATATGGCCCATTCCACACACAAGTAGGATATTGAACAAATGTGTGAACAAGTTGCTATAGCCCACAACCTTTGCAAGTTGAAGGATTGTGGAGTACACTGAGTGAGTAGACTTAATGGTGATTGGATTCTCCCAGAGGACAAAACATTTCGGCTCATTTGTCAAACATGATGAAGGCCAATGGACGCCAGGTGTTATCCCTCCATGAATGTGTGTACGGGATGTATAACACAGAGACAAGGCAGACAGCAATGCCCTTCGTTCAGCCTGTGTGATAATTAATAGCTGTCAGTGTCTCTTTAGTAGAAGAAGGTGCTGACAGGCAGCACTTGAGAATCACAGGGAATGTGTGAAACCCTCTGAGATTCATGGGGGTAAAGGAGGTTTGTGCCTGAGGAGAAGTCAACATCTCTAACTAAACATCAGCTCGTAGCTAGTATCGTGGGTCACCTCAACTGATGAATTACCCTCATTTGCAGAATTTCTATACATCTGTGCAGACTTTATTGAAGTCTGAACTAATCTGTCACCACACAAATTAAAAGATCTTATGTAGTTATTGCACAGGTATACACTGTATATACAGTGGAGAACTTAAGTCTTCAAACACCATGCTATTTGGCAAGTTCACACATTAAAACATTAAGGAGAAGTCTGAAATTTACATCGTTCTTTAGATGCATTTCATTGTGAGAGGAAAAAAAATAAAATAAAAGATTCCAGAAATCACTTTGTATGATTATTAAATGATTTATTTGTGTCATTGTATTTCACATAAGCGCTTGAACTCTTAAAGAAATCAGTGTTACTATCTGGTATAGAAACCTTTGTTTGCAAAACACTGATCAAATGTATTTTGTAGTGCTTGGTCAGGTTTGCACTAAGCTTGAGAACGATAAACCGATACAACCGGATATCCGGTTTTAGAGGTGAGAGATACAGCTGTATCGATAGTAAAGTTAGTTAGCCTAGTTCAATGCATTGCTTAATATGATAATAATTTAGCTTTTACCTCACATGCTGCGCTTGTGTCATTCACCACACAGCGCACTTAGATTGTGACCGCCGTCATGGTTGCCTCAACTTCCCATTCATTTCGGCAGAACCGCTAGTTGTCGCCGTCATTACCCGATTGTCACGGGCGTGTCGTAACAATGCGAGAGCTAACAAAACCACTGTAATGCACGCTCCGCAGCGTTTTCTTCACAGCCCAAAACGAAACTAGTAGTGGCAACAAAGCAACATGCTAAAACAATGGATAGTTTGCACACCACGCTAGCGACGTGCAGCGATTGATTTTCATCGCACCCCCGAAAACAAAAGTCAGACTTTGAAGTGACGAAGGCAGCCAGATCTGTTCACATGGGACAGCGCTAGTGTGAAGTGTGAAGCGGTACAGAGATCGTGAGTTTTTAACCCTGAAAAATAACCCACTACAATGGTGGAAAGGGCGGCATATTGTTTCTACGAAACGCAGTCTACTTAAACATGAACATGTGGATCAATTGATCTTCCTCAAGAAAAATCTGCCCTTCAGAAAAGATATAGACAGTGATAAGGAATAAAAAAATGTGGAAGCACAGGCAAAAGTGAATGACTTTGCTGTGTATAAGGTTAAAGTAATGATTATAGACCTGTCTGTCTAAAATGCCATGTTTTTATTCCCCCAGTTATACCAGTGGTAAAGCATAATTTATTATTTATTTATGTAAAACTAACAGGTTTAATTTTTTTTTTTTAGAGCTGCTGCATTTAATTAATATTTTTTGCTTGTAAGATGTTTACGTTGAAAGTTTGCATTTAAATTACTTACCTATTGTGTTCAAAACACCAGGAAATACAGTAATTAAATTACTGCACTTTATTGTTGTCTGTCATTGGAGTTTTATTTTATTATCAATCCCATCCAACAAAATGACGGTCATATAGTAAGCTTTATTTTTTTTATTCATAAAAAAATAAAACATAACATTGGTATGAAATTTTGTTGTATTTTTTTTTTTTTTATATGTTTAAAATACTGTACGAACACACACAACAACGTTTTCACTCTGTATCGAACCGTATCGTTCTTTAACTGTATCGAATCGTATCGAATCGCTCGGCCTTAAAAATGTATAGTTTTTTAATCGAATCGTAACCTGTGTATTTAGATACATATCAAATCGGCTTCATGCCAGAGATTCCTAACCCTAGTTTGCACACACTGCAACAGGGATATTTGCCCACTCCTCCACACGATTCTTCTCTAGATCAGTGAGGTTTTGGGGCTATTCCTGAGCAACACAGAGTTTGTTTGATTCAAAGATTTGGACGATTGGACTTACAGTAGATCTGGAGACTGGCTAGGCCCCTCAAGCACCTTGATATGATTCTTACAGAGCATCTCCTTGGTCATCGTCATGTTGGAAGACTCATATGGGGTCTCATCTGACCAAATAACTTTTATCCATTCTTCCTCGGGATCATCTGAATAGTCATTGACATACTTCAGACTGCCTGGACATGTGCTGACTTGAGCAGGAGAACCTTCCTTGCAATGCAAGCGTTTAACCCACGATGGTGTAGTGTTCTACCAATAGTAACCTTTGAAACTATGGTCCCATCTCTTGATAGGTCATTGAACATCTCCCCCTGTGTGGTTCTGGCCTGAGCCATTTCCTCACCTTTCTTTTCATCAGTGATACCCTACAACAGTGGTCTCCCAACTCCGTCCTCAAAGGCCCGCGGTGGGTCGTGGTTTTTGTTCCTGCCGATCCAGCGCAGGTACTTAAACCAATGAAGTTTCTGCTAAAACAAGCACCTGACTGTAATCACCTGATTGCACTTGTAAAACACCAGATTGGTGAAAAAAAGTGCTGTTCTGTTGTTTGGTTGGAATGAAATCCTGCACCCACAGCGGGCCTTTGAGGACCAGGTTGGAGACCACTGTTCTACAACATGAGATCTTGCGTGAAGACCCAGTCCGAGGAAGACTGGCAGCCATCTTCATCTTCTTCCATTTGCTAACAATTGCTCTGACAGTTGATTTTCACCAAGCTGCTTGGCAATCGCCCAGTAACCCATTCCAACCTTGTGGAGGTCTACAATTTTCTGTCTAGCCCATGTCATGGTGGTAGTAGTTGGAGTCTAAGTGGATGTGGTGTGGACAGCTGTCTTTAACAAGTTCAAAAGAGTGTTGTAGAGGTAGTTGTTTTTAACTCCAGGCTAACGGTTCTTGGAGAGCAAGAAATCTTGCTGATTTGCATTTGTTCAATTGTGTAGGTGCAGCAACAAATTGCAAATAAATTATTTAAAAACCATACGGAATGATTTTTTTTTTTAATTGCCTCTCACATTGGAAATATAAATTGAGTAGGCCTATTAGCTTAAACGGAAAAAAATGCTAAATCACAGGGTGTTCAAATGTTGTTGTTCCTCATTGAATGTATGTTGTATACTGTACAAATAATCTCATATTTTATGTACTGTAGTGCAGGGGTCCCCAACCTTTTTTGCACCACAGACCGATGTGATGTAGGCCTTTTTTTCACAGATTAACATTGTGTGGCAGAAAAGTAAAGCAAATATAAAATAACATGACGGGGTTAAAACCAAATGTTAAGTGCAGGAATAATGTAACTCACAATATGCTCAATCTAGGATGACCACATGTCCAGTTTTAGAACGGACCCTCAGCCTTTTAAGTGATAGCGTCCGGCTAATGGGTTGTGCAGACGTTTTTGTTCGGCCATTAAAGAAAATGGGCCGTTTATGTGGGGCCATTCAGTTCATGTGACGCAACTCAGCTCCACGATTGTCACAGCTGGTCTATCAAACATGTCTTATATCATCGGTTCAAAAAAATGTAAACATATCTTCATGTGTGGCTATCTGATGACAGTTTCCTAGATTTTACAACAGTGCTAGCAAACATGCCAAAAAGGTGTACATCTTTTAATACTGAATGAATGAAAGGGCACGATTTCCCCACCAAAAGCAGTCGAAACTTGTTCCACAGTTTCTGCACACTTTGCCGGTGTGACGTGGACGTGAGTAGCAGGGGCAAAACAGCCGTAAAACGTCACGCGGGGAGCGCGAAACAAAAGAATGAGGTGAGCAGCAGGTGCGTCAACATTGAAAACCTTTTTTCGAGAACCCCCATCACCTCTGGATAACAAAATAACTGAAGCTTAAATTTGTTTTTCCTCTAATAAAGGGTCCACTTGTGTTGAGCATGTCAATCAATCAACATTGTTTTTAAACACACACAAAAAAAAAATTCTTAAGAATTTTGTTTGTTACAGATGTTCTTTCTTAATAATGTTGTTCTGCCAAAATATCACACACCGGTGAAACGTCTACCAGTGGCGAATTAGACTCCCTAAGTACTACCATGAGCTTTCAGTTTGTTTTGTTTAGATGCATACAGGAAGAACGCGCTAAAAATGCCATAAGAAAATACTTAACGTAATACCGTATTGGCCCGAATATAAGACGGTGTTTTTTGCATTGAAATAGCACTGAAAAAGAGGGGGTCGTCTTATATTCGCGGTCTAGACATTATACCCATTCACGACGCTAGACGGCGCCAGATATCATTGACGTGATGTTCTGTCATGACAGATCTCAGCTACTCTTTTTAGTTTAACCAGTTTGCATTATTTTATTGCAATGTTTTTCCTTATTCAGATTTGTTTCAAGACTAGAGTTACAGTTAGACTTCATTTTGATGGCTAATGCAGTTATTGCAATTTTGTTGTTTTATCACAGTATATTGGTTTATTTACATTTCAAAAACCAGAAGCCATTCATTTACGAGTGTGATTGCACTTTAGTTTACGTATTTAAATGTTCAGATATTAAGATTTGAATGAGGCAAAATAACATGCTTTTTCTCTCAAATACATTGTTATAATCATTTGTTTCGGATGTACTGAAATTATTTTCTGTATAAAAATTAATTTGGTGTTCAAAAAGTCTTTTTTCAAATCTGAGTCTTGAAAAAGAGGGGGTCGTCTTATAATCACGGTCGTCTTATATTCGGGGCAATATGGTAATATCAAATGGTGGTTTAAATACACTACGTGAGTAATGTGGTCAACAAATACAAGCTCTGCTTTAAAGCTACCACAAGAAAATGCAATGCTTAAAAGCTATCAGAGGTAAACACACGACAAATATATTTGGAGGCAATGGAAAGGTAAAAAAAAAATTTTTTTTAATTAAAAAAAAAAAAAAAAAAAAAAAAAAGACTCAATATAAGCGAAAATAATAAGTACTATCTCCTTTTAACTAATGTGCGCATGCGTGTGCAAGCACACAGGGCCTTGGTATACATATCGCCATGTAGGATATTTTGGAAAAACAGTTTCAAAATAAGTTTTGTTCTTGGGCATGTTTCAATCTGAAAACACAGTACTGTAAACTAAATGAATTGGCCAAAAAAGTTTTGACTTTTACACAAATCTATAAACCGTGCAAAACTTTATTGTTGATGAAAATACACCGTCTAGTCTGATGTTTTTATAAATATGTTCTCCATTTAGACCTTATGGAAGTGGTCACCCTAGCTCAATCAGTGGGAGGCCTGAGCTTGTTTCCTTTAGACAAGATGGTCCCATCTCGGTGTGATGGGAGATCCGCAAATATCCTTTGTCGTAGGCATAATAAGTTCTTCTCCATTTGTGAGAGGTTTTTTGGCTTTAGCAGTTTGTTTTGCCACAAGGTATGCTGCTCCCAGTTGATTCACTTTTGTTGATGTGGTGGCCCTCAGTAATTGTTTCTGTCCTTCGTGCTTGTGCTTTTTCTTTCAAAAAATGCCTAAGTATTCCAGGGTCTTTTGTCTCTTATGTACCAAAGCAGCTTTGAAGGCTTCATCATCTTGTTTGCTAGCTTTTGGCCACCGGACTTGGCGCCTGAGTCACTTGATGCAACAAACCCATATTTTTGGTAGGATTATTGGTATTGTCTGTTAAAAAGTTTGTATTTTCTCCAACGTTATAGGCTCCTCTTCTGGCTCGTCAGGTGACCTTTTGTTGTTTAAAAAAAAATAATCTGTCAGAAGGAATCTGGTGCGTCTGTCATTAAAAAAAAATAGATGCTACCTTCAATTCATTTCTGTCGACATCCTTACCAGTTGTATTTATTATAGACTGGAATATTGGTGCTTCAAGAGGCCCAGGCCTTTTGTCAATTCGGTCAGAATGTGGTTGTGAATAAATTATTCCTGTGCGTCCCAGTACCAAATGTGCCCGGTACCGGTCCCCAACATGGCGGTTGGTACTCCCTGCTGTAGTGTAAGCATGCCCTCTTCCTGCTACAGTAGTTATTTTGGAGTCATTGTTGGATTTTTATTTGGTGGTTTTCTGTAGCATGTTGGGGTTCAGTTCTAGCCGATTCGTAACAGGGAAGAAGGTTGGTGGTATGTAGAAATTAAACAGATTACACCATCTTTCTGGTTGAACAAGTGGAAGCTTTAGGTTTGCAAAATACATGCCTCAGCCAGCTTCAGCGTCAATTTTCTGCTAAACAATGCCACCTAGTGGCTTGCTACAACTTGCGCCCCCTCGACCAAAGCGATGCTGGTACATACAGTATGTGGAAATTCTTCTGTAATAACAGAGAAAGTGGTAAAGGCAATTAAGGTATAAGTTTAATGTTTTTAAGAATGCATATACAAAGAACAAAGACTTTGACAAAAGCATTTGGTTTTCCACCAAAACAATAGGTTATAGTCATGATACATGGGCTGCATGTCAACCCAACTCTAAGTCGCCAGTAAAAGAAAAGAAAAAAACATATCAACCAAACAGTCTCTCTGCCATTAGAGGTTTTCTTGGTACGAAATGGCAGGTAGAATTTCGAATGTTTATAGTATTTAGAGAGGATGTAATATAGAGAGGGAGGGCGGGGAGGGTGAAACAATTTCAGAAACCAACAAAAAAGGTAAACACAAAATGTTTTAGAGCCTACATAAGCTTGTGCCGTCTTCCAGTATGTTTACTCTGCTGCACCTGAGAGATCAAGGTTTATATGCATCTATCCATTTTCTATCCACGATTAGGGTACAGCTGAGCTGGATCAATCTGGGAGAGAGGTGGGCTGTACACTGGACTGATTGCCGGTCAATCACCATACATGTAGACAAACAACCGTTCACACTTGTATTCCTTCCTCTGGGCACCCTCCAATCAAAATGGGTAACAAGGGTGTTGGGATGTCACCTTCATTTATACAGTTTGCCAACGTGACACTGGAATGAAGTGTATTTTACCTCATAAATGTTGTGTCTTTATTGGTGTAAGACTGTGCACATTGAAAAGAAATTGGTATAACGGATTTTCTTTACGTATTTGAAGAGTAAGGTGACAGTTACAATAAATGGACCCCTGGTCCCATACAATGCATAAAGAGGACACTTTTTGTAACACTGTTCACATTCCCTGCATTTAAAGGGTAAAACGCATGTGGCAATATTTCATATTTTAGCTGGTTGACTGCACAATGGACCGTGAGCATCTCAACATAAATAGGATGCATGTGATATACAATGTATGCAACATTTCTGATTTCAATTTCAAAGCAGACAACACACTGTATTGCCTCATATTACGTGTCCTTTCAGATCAGACAATTCACACAATTAGTGGTTCAATGTGGAACAAGGAATAAATATTATGTCATGTTTGGGGTGTTGGCAAACAAAAACATGAGCACCATTCCATTAGCATTCCCTCTGGTAGTGCCTAGAAGATGGGAGACAACTAGGATGGGCTAGGGCGGGACTCCACAACGGCTGAAGACAACTAAATGGTTGGGCATTTAAAAAGGTAGATCAAGCCTCAACACTGATTGCATTTAGAGAAATCTACTTAAAAGCTCAACAACTTTAATTCTAAACGTACATAAGCTCGATGTCTCAATCCTCCTCAGAGGCAATGGCAGTCTGTGCAAAGCCCGCATAACCTGCTGGTTAGGCTGATCTTCTAACCCCAAATCAGACTTAGGAGTGAAGCTTCTTATTGCAGAGACAGTTAAACTTGGTTGACTGTAATCTTTCTAGTCATGCCTTTGGAGGTCAGTGCTGTCTATCAGCCTTAGCAGAGTAATGGAAATGTGGTCGGGTGAGGGCAGTATGTATGCAAGAGTATGTGTTAGATGTGTATGCTTTGAAAGAGACGAGCTTCTCATAGCAGCAAACATTTGCGCTTCTTCTTAGGCTCTGGGGGTTCCAGTGCAGCCAATATCGCCTCATCAAACACATTCTTTAGGCCTTTCTGTGAAAAAAAAAAAATGCAAAGGCTAAATAAGGAGGGAGTGAAAACATGCAGAGGCCAAACAAAGGTAAGTGTGGAAACATTTTAGCATTAATTCAACATCAAGGGGGAAAAATAAATGAAGATTGAACAAAAACAGCATTAAGAATAACTAATGTGACAAAACTAATAAAGTGAAGTTAGATCAACTCAAATTTGTTGATTCAGCAAAATGTGCTTTTTGTCTAATGTGCTGTAGACATGACTTTCTAGTGCAGGGTCGCCAACGTAGTGCATTTGGATATCAGGTACCTCTCTACAAAAAGAAAAATACCACATCAGTGATGAGAAATTTTAATTCTCTACAATGTGATCGCTTGAAAATGTAAAACACTGGCAGAGATTCATGAAATGATATTTACTAGTTATTTTTTATCACAAACTATTGTAAGAAATAAATAACAAGACCATTATGAAAGGTAATATTAAATGTTATTTCAAGTGTGTATCAAACTGGTAAACCTTGGCATTAACTGGATTTTTAAAGTAGTTCTTAATTTCACAAGGTTTGGTGACCCATGTAATCTAGTTTGTCACGTCAACAGCACAGAGAAGCCAAATCCATGTTGAACACAGAAAAGTGGAGGGGAAAACAGCGCATGAGTTATATTTTGCTCAATTTTGGGCATTTTCACCATGAAAAAAGATGACGAGTTTGTTGAAATTTTCCTGTGCACAGTACAAAAAGAAAAGAACAGACAAAGAGAAGCTCATTTGTGCTTTATTATAAGTATTCGTCTTCCACACAAGTGTTTCTATAATATTTTCTGTACGTCACAACATTAAGCAAGAAAACGGTTTGCAGAAGTTTCTAATACTGGTTCTGATTGAACGTTTACGTATATTCACCATGGACAAAATGCCGTTGTTTTGCACCATCGTTTTCTTTGGGCTGTCCTTTGTCTGGGGCATAACTATCATTCTATATTGGAAGTTGTTTAATAAGATATTCTATCATTCTATGGTCTGTATTTGCTGTTTTTAAGAATATCATGATATCACCTTATGTTTCACATTAAAAAAAAATAAAAGATGTAAAACCACACAAATGCATTAAATTTCATATTACAATTTACTTGGTACAATGAAATATTGTCAATGCCAGTTTTCAATGCGAATTATGAAGCTTATCTCGGAACTCTATCTAACAGTGGGATGTTTTGCTGCAGATTTCTGGGTTCTCCATTATACTATTGACCATTTTGTAAACGACTACTGTTGCTAAACAGCTCATGAGC